>NC_091977.1:63601589-63905756 GCF_044704955.1 Pristiophorus japonicus
TGGTCTGTCTTTGTCTAGAAATTCCCATGTTTCTACGGTGGAAGAAAATACTGTAGTACTTTGCTATGTAGTGCAATTGGACAGGTAGCTGTCAACTGGGTTTCAGCTTCATATTTTGTGTAATGGTCAATTGCTGCTTGGATCCGTGTGGAGCTTTCTTGGGTCCTAGTGTCTCTGAAGCTCCAAGTGTTGTAACTGGTGTGTTTTTAGAAGGAGCAAGCTAATTTGTTCTCATGAATATGCTTAACTTCTCTTTCCCAAATTCCTCCACCAACAGCAGTCAATCATCATGCAGCTGTAATACTAATCTTCCCTAGCAACTTCTCCATCTGTGAACTGCTATAAGGCATTCATCTAGCTATGGTGTACGGCTAATGATTTTGAAAATTGGCCAATTCGGGAATCTATTTTTCCAAGCTTGCCATCATACCTTGTCTGTAGTCATTAGCTAACTGCAACTTGGAGAAATGCAGAACTTTTTTTTTGGAGCACCAGCCCACAGGAATAAGAATAGGTGGGAGTGGCCTTGTAGAATCCTCAACAGTCATTACATTCATAAGAACATAAGAATTAGGAACAGGAATAGGCCATTTAGCCCCTCGAGCCTGCTCCGCCATTCAAAAAGATCATGGCTGATCTGGCCGTGGACTCGGCTCCACTTACCCGCCCGCTCCCCATAACCCTTAATTCCCTTATTGGTTAAAAATCTATATCTGTGATTTGAATACATTCAATGAGCTAGTCTCAACTGCTTCCTTTGCCAGAGAATTCCACAGATTCACAACCCTCTGGGAGAAGAAATTCCTTCTCAACTCGGTTTTAAATTGGCTCCCCCGTATTTTGAGGCTGTGCCCCCTAGTTCTAGTCACCCCGACCAGTGGAAACAACCTCTCTGCCTCTCTCTTGTCTATCCCTTTTCATTATTTTAAATGTTTCTATAAGATCACCCCTCATCCTTCTGAACTCCAACGAGTAAAGACCCAGTCTACTCAATCTATCATCATAAGGTAACCCCCTCATCTCCGGAATCAGCCTAGTGAATCGTCTCTGTACCCCCTCCAAGGCTAGAATATCCTTCCTTAAGTAAGGTGGCCAAAACTGCACGCAGTACTCCAGGTGCTGCCTCACCAATACCCTGTACAGTTGCAGCAGGACCTCCCTGCTTTTGTACTCCATCCCTCTCGCAATGAAGGCCAACATTCCATTCGCCTTCCTGATTACCTGCAAACTAACTTTTTGGGATTCATGCACAAGGACCCCCAGGTCCTTCTGCACTGCAGCATATTGTAATTTCTCCCCATTCAAATAATATTCCCTTTTACTGTGTTTTTTTTCCCAAGGTGGATGACCTCCCATTTTCCGACATTGTATTCCATCTGCCAAACCTTAGCCCATTCGCTTAACCTATCCAAATCTCTTTGCAGCCTCTCTGTGTCCTCTACACAACCCACTTTCCCACTAATCTTTGTGTCATCTGCAAATTTTATTACACTACACTCTGTCCCCTCTTCCAGGTCATCTATGTATATTGTAAACGGTTGTGGTCCCAGCACCGATCCCTGTGGCACACCACTAACCACCGATTTCCAACCCAAAAAGGACCCATTTATCCCGACTCACTGCTTTCTGTTAGCCAGCCAATTCTCTATCCATGCTAATACATTTCCTCTGACTCTGCGTACCTTTATCTTCTGCAGTAACCTTTTGTGTGGCACCTTATCGAATGCCTTTTGGAAATCAAAATACACCACATCCATCGGTACACCTCTATTCACCATGCTCGTTATATCCTCAAAGAATTCCAGTAAATTAGTTAAACATGATTTCCCCTTCATGAATCCATGTTGCGTCTGCTTGATTGCACTATTCCTATCTCGATGTCCCGCTATTTCTTCCTCAATGATAGCTTCAAGCATTTTCCCCACTACAGATGTTAAATTAACCGGCCTATAGTTACCTGCATTTTGTCTGCCCCCTTTTTTAAACAGGCGTTACATTAGCTGCTTTCCAATCCGCTGGTACCTCCCCAGAGTCCAGTGAATTTTGGTAGATTATAATGAATGCATCTGCTATAACTTCCGCCATCTCTTTTAATACCCTGGGATGCATTTCATCAGGACCAGGGGACTTGTCTACCTTGAGTCCCATTAGCCTGTCCAGCACTACCTCCCTAGTGATAGTGATTGTCTCGAGGTCCTCCCTTCCCACATTCCCGTGACCAGCAATTTTTGGCATGGTTTTTGTGTCTTCCACTGTGAAGACCGAAGCAAAATAATTGTTTACGGTCTCAGCCATTTCCACATATCCCATTATTAAATCCCCCTTCTCATCTTCTAAGGGACCAACATTTACTTTAGTCACTCTCTTCTGTTTTATATATCGGTAAAAGCTTTTACTATCTGTTTTTATGTTTTGCGCAAGTTTACTTTCGTAATCTATCTTTCCTTTCTTTATTGCATTCTTAGTCATTCTTTGCTGTCGTTTAAAATTTTCCCAATCTTCTCGTTTCCCACCTACCTTGGCCACCTTTTATATGCATTGGTTTTTAATTTGATACTCTCCTTTATTTCCTTGGTTATCCACGGCTGGTTATCCCTTCTCTTACCGCCCTTCTTTTTCACGAATATATTTTTGTTGAGCACTATGAAAGAGCTCCTTAAAAGTCCTCCACTGTTCCTCAATTCTAGTCTGTGTTCCCAGTCTACTTTAGCTAACTCTGCCCTCATCCCACTGTAGTCCCCTGTGTTTAAGCATAGTATGCTCGTTTGAGACACTACTTCCTCACCCTCAATCTGTATTACAAATTCAACCATACTGTGATCACTCGTTCCGAGAGGATCTTTTACTCGGAGATCGTTTATTATTCTTGTCTCATTACACAGGACCAGATCTAAGATAGCTTGCTCCCTGGTAGGTTCTGTAACCTACTGTTCTAAGAAACAATCCCGTATGCATTCAATGAATTCCTCCTCTAGGCTACCCCGTGCGATTTGATTTGACCAATCGATATGTAGGTTAAAATCCCCCATGATTACTGCCGTTCCTTTTTCACATGCCTCTATTATTCCCTTGATTATTGTCCGTCCCACCGTGAAGTTATTATTTGGGGGCCTATAAATTACGCCCACCAGTGACTTTTTCCCCTTACTATCTCTAATTTCCACCCACAATGATTCAACATTTTGCTCATTAGAGCCAATATCATCTCTCTCAACTGCCCTGATATCATCCTTTATTAACAGAGCTACCCCACCTCGTTTCCCTTCTTGTCTATCCTTCCGAATTGTCAGATACCCCTGTATGTTTAATTCCCAGTCTTGGCCACCCTGCAACCACGTTTCTGTAATGGCCACCAAATCATACCATTTTGTGGCTTCAGGTGAAACCTTCTGATCACCAGCTACTGTTTTTCTGTGTGCACTTCACCATGCCCCCCCCCCCAGGCTTCAGCTGATGAGTCAGTACTCCTCCATATTGAACATCACTTGGAGAAGGCTTTGAGGGAAGCAAAGGACACAGAATGTGCTCTGGGCAGGTGACTTTTTAAATGTCCATTGCTAGGCATAGCTTGGTATCAGCACTGACCTGGCAGTCCTGAAGGACCTAACCATTGATTGAACCTACGTCGGATGATGAGAGAATCAACACAAGGAAGTAAGTTGCTTGACCACCTCTATCTACCTGCCACAGATAATGACATTAGCAGAAGTCACCACTCCAGTCAAGAATGGTGATGGATAACCAGATAAAAGCAGGGGAAAATTCCATGATCATTCCCATCTTTGACTTCATCTCTTGTACTCGAAAGGTGGGCTCTTCCATAGTTGTGTATTGGCAAGTGCAGTTGTCTGTAAATATTGAATGGGTGACCTTACTCTTGCCTCCTCCTGAGCTCCTCTCAGATTCCGGTGTCAAAGGTACAGCAGTCTGCCATTTAGCCCTCGAGCCTGTTCCACTATTCAATTAGATCATGGCTGATTTGTGACTTAACTCCATTTACCCACCTTTGCCCCCGTATCCCTCAGATTTCTGTTAACCAAAAGGTACCATCAATCTCCGATTTAAAATTAATAATTGACCCAGCATCAACTGCCATTTGCGGAAGATAGTTCCAAACTTCTACCACACTTTGCATGTAGATCTATTCTGTCAATTTGGTTAAGTCCACGTGATAGTTTTTAGCTGTGTCAAATGCATTCTATGTACCTGGTGGCTGTAAAGCTGAAACGATCTGATCAACATAGACGACTGCCTAGATATGTCCTACCCACTTTTTCCTAATAGGCCAATTACTGTCATTCCATCCTACTCCCAAATATCAGTGAAGTGATGAGACGAGTCATCAATACTGTCATCAACAACACCTACTCATCAATAACCTGCTCACTACTCTGTTTTGGTTCAGCCAGATTGCTTGGCTCCAGACCTCACCTCAGTCTTGATCCAGACATGGATTAAAGAGCTAAAGAGGACAGGTGAGAGTGGCTGCTATTGACATCCAAGTCTGCATTTGGTTGAGTATGGGACCAAGGCCCTCTAACAAAACTGAGGTCAAAAGGGAACAATCCATACCTGGTGCAAAGGGAGATGGTTGTGATTGTCATTGGCCTGCGATCAGTGTCTCAACGATACTGCAAGAGGTCCTCTGGGAAGCATATTTAGCTGCTACTTTGGTGACCTTCACATTATCATAAGGTTAATAGTGGGGGTGTTTGTGGCTGATTCCATACTAATCAGCTTCATTCGCAACTTGTGATAATGAAGCATCGCATGGGAGCCTACTGCAGGTCCTGGACAACATCCAAGCCTGTGCTGACCACTGGCAGCTAACGTTCATGCCACCAAAGTGCCAGAAAATGTCCATCTCGATCAAAAGAAAGTCCTAGCAATCTCCTTGACCTTCAATGGCATCACCATTGAACCTCCCACCATAGACATCTTGAGGAGCAGGGTGGGGCAGTTGCCACGGACCAGAGACATATCAACACATAGGCTACAGGAGCAGAGCAGTGGCTGTGCACTCTTACAAGTGGCTCACCTCCTGACCCATCAAAGCCCATTCACTGAACACAATATTCCAGGTGAGGCCTCACCAAGGCCCTGTACAATTGCAGTAAGACCTCCCTGCTCCTATACTCAAATCCCCTAGCTATGAAGGCCAACATACCATTTGTTGCCTTCACCGCCTGCTATACCTGCATGCCAACTTTCAATGACTGATGTACCATGACACCCAGGTCTTGTTGCACCTCCCCTTTTCCTAATTTGCCACCTTTCAGATAATCTGCCTTTGTGTTTTTGCCACCAAAGTGGATAACCTCACATTTATCCACATTAAACTGCATCTGCCACGTGTTTGCCCACTCACCTAACCTGTCCAAGTCATCCTACAGCCTTTTAGTGTCCTCCTCCACAGCTCTCACCACCACTCAGCTTAGTGTCATCTGCAAATCTCTATTCTTTGACTCCCCCTAGAGTGCAATAACTCACCAAGCTTACTTCAATAGCACCTCCCTCCTGCGACGTCTACTACCAAGAAATACAGGAGCAGCAATGTCGTGGAAACACCATTGACTCCAGGTTCTCCTCCAAGTCCCACAACATTCTAACTTAGACATACAGTGCAATGCTTTCATGGTCACTGGGTCAATATCCTAGGTTTACCTACCCAATGCCTGTTTGCTAAGACCTTCATCACAAGCATTAAAACAGTGAAAGGAGATAGAACTGGGCCCCATCACCACCACCACCTCCGAGTAAGTAGAGATTGGACAAGCTGGACTTGCCAGTGACTCCCATGGCCCGAGAACAAAGCATATTTTCAAGTGTGTACGTGAGCTTGCACGATGAGGTAGAAGTTACGAGATCATTTATGAAAAAAAAGGCGAGAAATTGGTGTTTAGTTGCAGCACCAGGTGTGTAATGTGATGGACGGGAAAATCAAATCTAATGTAGGATGGAAGTGGAAATAAAAAAGCCATGTAAACCACAGCACACAGAATGCACTACAGAATGTGGCCTGTATGTAGAAGACCGGGTAGACCCTTCGAACAGAAACTGCACTGCATGAGAAGAATGATTAATTTGGAAGTGAGGCTTTTGGAATGGCTGGATGTTGGGCTCCTGCCCTGCATGACATGCTGCAGCTGTGCTGGACAAGAACATCTCTTTTGCCCCCACTTCATTGGGCAAGGAGACCCCAGTTATGGTCAAGAGGTACTGCAACATAAACTCGACCACCGTAAGTACATTGTGCGAGAACACGCCTGGGATGCCACCTGTTTTTTTTCGATGCTGCTCTTTCAACTGCAAAAGATGAAGCCAACCCACCCAAGTTCCAGCTCCAACCTCAGCAGCTGTGGTTAAGGGAAGGCAATTGTGGCTAAGGTAATCGCTATGCTCCGATATTCGGACAATCCACTTGTCTACGTTAAATCACATGATTAATCACATCTAGACTGACGCTCAGGGAGCACTGCACTATCGGAAATGACGCCTTTCAGATGAGACTGTAAACTGAGGTTGTCTATCTGCTCACTCGGGTGGACGCAAATGATTAATGGCACTATTTGAAGAAGAGCAGAGGCGTTCTCCTGATGTCTTGGCTAATATTTATCCCTCAACCAATATCACACAAACAGATTATCTAATAGTTTATCTCATTGCTCTTTGTGGGATCTTGATGTGTGTAAATTGCCTGATGCGTTTCCCAACATTAGAACAGTGACTACACTTTTTTTTTAATTATAAAATGATTTGGGATGTCCTGAGGTCATAAAAAACTTTCTCTGTGATCTAAGTGATTTTCGTACTTGTTCTATGTAAGCCGTTTCTCCAAGTCTTTGTTTTTTTTTTCTTCCATTTATTTCTTCCCACTCTCTAGTGAATTGGTTTTGACCAGATTCTCTACATGGCACTGGATCTACACTTGGATCTTTTGAGATCTTTTCCCCTTGTGAATGTCCAATTGTTTTGTCCGTTTGCTTAGATCACTAGGTAGTGTGAACTGATGCCCTTTTGCAGTAGCCATGGGTGAAGTGATGTCACCTGTTTTATATAAGGAATGCAGCAGTCACTTTGCTCACAGCAAGGTCTCACAAACAGCAATGACATAAATGCTCACTTAATCTGTTTTTGGCGGCATGGGTTGAGGGAGGAATATTTCCCAGGACTCGGAGAGCTTACCTGCCCTTAATTGAATATGCCCTGGGATCTTTTGCCCTTCCTGAACAGGCACACAGGACCACCAAATAACATTTCGTGCAAAAGACAGCACCTCCAACTGTGCAGCACTGAAATGTCACTTTGGATTATGTGCTCAATTCTTGGCATCAGACTTGAAACCACCAATCTTCTAACTCTGATAAGAAAGAAACAACTTTCATTTCTATAGCCTCTTTCACAACTGCAGAATGTCCCAAAGTGCATCACAGCCAAGCGCACAGCTTGATCTTTATGATGTATTTTGGGATCAGAGCAATTCTTTGTACAGTGCCCAATGCAGCAAGTAGCATACTTCCACTATGGCTTGCACATCTACTTCACTAGAATGACTAAACCAAGGAAACTACAACTCTCTTCCTATGTCTTTTGTTGTATGTTTTGGTGGCTTTTCATATGCCTGGTCCTGTAGTGGCTTTAAAATTAAACTCTGTTGACCTGTACTGTGTTCCAATTTATTGGGGGTGGAGAGGAGAACTATTGGAGTTTTGATTCAGTGGAGTAGTTGAATGGTTTCGTTTTTTTTCTTTTTTGAATTATCTGCAGAATGCTTTCTTTTCTATATTTTTTGCCAGTCTAACTTTTTTTTAAGTTGGCACATCTGTAGTCCATTTTATCTATGCTTGACAGTACGACCAATAGTAAATGAAGAGGCTATTGGAGATAAAAACAGAAAATGCTGGCAATCTCAGCAGGTCAAGTAGCATCTGTGGCGAGAAACAGAGTTAACGTTTCAAGTCTGTGACCCTTCGTCAGAACAGGAAGTTTGAGATGAGGCTATTAGAGACGAGCTAATCTCTTAATTTCCCATCAGTAAAGCATCTTTTCCCCAACTCATCCCTTCCTATAAATGGTTTTGATAATCTCCCAAGAGACATCCCACTGTATTACTGAGATTCTATATATGCCCAATGGCTGGATAATGGTCTTTTTATTAACTGAGTAATAGATCATGTGCAATTGGGAATTAAACCTACAGGAAAGATGACGACTGATGTCCAGATACAAAGCAACTTTGTTTTCTAAATACTTGCGTAACTTTTTAATCTTTTTTTTCTCTCTTCTTCCCCTCTTTCTTTTTGTTCACTCACTTGCTCCTGTGTTTTTTTTTTTCTTGCTCCTTTATTTCTTTCTCAATCTGATTTAGCTCCTCTTCTGCCTCCATCCAACAGGATTCATTCTAGCTCATAAGAATT
The DNA here is from genome assembly GCF_044704955.1 of Pristiophorus japonicus. Lineage (NCBI taxonomy): Eukaryota > Metazoa > Chordata > Chondrichthyes > Pristiophoridae > Pristiophorus > Pristiophorus japonicus. The sequence continues at coordinate 63,610,007 of NC_091977.1, forward strand.
GGAAGCAGGAGTAGGCCATTTGGCCCCTCAAGCCTGCTCCGCCATTCAATGAGATCATGGTTGATCTTCTACCTCAACTCCACTTTGCTACACTATCCCATATCCCTTGATTCCCTTAATATCCAATCATGGTCAGAAGAGTTTGAATTCTGACATTATCAGAATGGTGGCAGATTAGGAAAAGGGGAGGTGCAACGAGACCTGGGTGTCATGGTTCATCAGTCATTGAAAGTTGGCATGCAGGTACAGCAGGCGGTGAAGAAGGCAAATGGCATGTTAACCTTCATAGCTAGGGGATTTGAGTATAGGAGCAGGGAGGTCTTACTGGAATTGTACAGGGCCTTGGTGAGGCCTCACCTGGAGTATTGTGTTCAGTTTTAGTCTCCTAATCTGAGGAAGGGCGTTATTGCTATTGAGGGAGTGCAGCGAAGGTTCACCAGCTGATTCCAGGGATGGCTGGACAGACATATGAGGAGAGACTGGATCAACTGGGCCTTTATACACCTGGAGTTTAGAAGGATAAGAGGGGATCTCGTAGAAACGTATAAGATTCTGATGGGACGGGACAGGTTAGATGCGGGAAGAATGTTCCCGATGTTGGGGAAGTCCAGAACCAGGGGACACGGTCTTGGGATAAGGGGTAGGCCATTTAGGACGGAGATGAGGAGAAACTTCTTCACTCAGAGGGTTGTTAACCTGTGGAATTCCCTGCCGCAGAGAGTCATTGATGCCAGTTCATTGGATATATTCAAGAGGGAGTTCGATGTGGCCCTTACGGCTAAAGGGATCAAGGGGTATGGAGAGAAAGTGAGAAAGGGGTACTGAGGTGAATAATCAGCCATGATCATATTGAATGGTGGTGCAGGCTCGAAGGGCCGAATGGCCTACTCCTGCACCTATTTTCTATGTTTCTATGTCTATTCTGGAAAATAATGTTTTACATTTCTATAAACTCCAAAGAAGGTGACCTCTGTCCTCTTGGGAGAATCTTGGAATTCTAGCACTGGAGGAAGCCATTTGTGCCTGTATCAGCTCTTTGAAAGAGCTTTCCAATTAGTCCCACTCTTTCCCCATAGCTCTACAACTTTTTATGTTTCAACTATATATCCAATTCGTGTTTGCAAGTTGATATAGAATGTGCTTCCATCACCCTTTCAGGCAATGCATTTCAGATCATCTTAACATGCTGCGTTTTAAAAAAAAAAATTATTTTTTTAAAATCTCCTAATCTTTCCTCCCACCTGGTTCTTTTGACAATGATCTTGAATCTGTGTGTCCTCTGGTTATCAACACTCCTGCTATACATGCCTGCATGCTTAAATATCTATATATAGTTAAAAATGTGTACCACATCACACATTAAATGTATAGGGAGGCACATTAATTATTTTTTCTACTGAGAACAGGTTTAAACGGTTCACTTTTCTATTGGTTTAATAAGGATCTGAATCGTATTAATTTACTGAAATATAGGCGAGGCAAGGTCCTACTGAAAAGCAACTAATTCAGAATGGTCTTCTCATTTCTAGTTTCTGATGACCCAAGGACATGAGATTTGAGTTGTTAGACCTGCTACAGGACAAGTTGAAAACCTATTGTGAAGGTGTGGAGTGGAAAAGCCACAGCACAAGCAATTCTAGAAGGGATTTTCAAGTAGTGAATGTGTAACCGCTTATGTAGGTCATTTATAACAACAACAACTTGTATTTATATAGTGATTTTATATTTATATTTAATGTCCCAAGACGATTCACAGGTGTATTATGAGATGAAAAAATTTACAAAGGTAGAAATTAGTGCAGGTGACCAAAAGCATGGCTGAAGTGGTAGGTTTTAAGGAGTGTTTTGAAGGAGGAGAGATGTTTAGACCGGCAGTTCCAGAGCTTGGGGCCTAAGCAACAGAAGTCATGACCACCAATAGTTGAGCAATTTATAATCAGGGATGCTCAAGAGGACAGAACATCTCTGAGGCGGCCGGGGGTGGGGGGGGTGGCAGAGAGAGAATCAATGCGTTGCTTAACCGGAAGCCAATGTAGCACAGGGGTGATGGGTGAACGGGACTTGGTGCGAGTTAGGACGTGGGCAGATGAGTTTTGGAATCACTGCGTTTATATAGTTTAGAATGTGAGAGGCCAGCCAGGAGTGCATTGGAGGTAACTAAGGGATGGATGAGGATTTCAGCAGCGGATGAACTGAGGCAGGGGCAGAGGCGTGCAAAGTTACGGAGGTGGAAATAGGCAGTCTTAGTTATGCTGTGGATATGTGCTCGAAAGCTTATTTCAGGGTCAAATATGGCACCGAGGTTGCGAACAGTCTGGTTCAGCCTCAGACAGAAGTTGGGGTGAGGGATGGAGTCAGTGGCTGGGGAACAGAGTTTGTGATGAGGACTGAAAACAATGGCTTCGGTCTTCCCAGTATTCAATTGGAGAAAATTTCTGCTCATCCAGAACTGGATGTCGGACAAGCAGTCTGATAATGTAGAGACAGTGGAGGGGGCCGAGAGAAGTGTTAGTGAGGTGGAGCTGGGTGTTATCAGTGTACATGTGGAAACTGATGCTGTGCTTTTGAATGATGTCACCAAGGGGCAACATGTAGATGAGAAATAGGAGGGGGCCAAGAATAGATCCTTGGGGGACACCAGAGATAACGATGCGGGGGTGGGAATAGAAGCCTTTGCATGTGATTCTCTGGCAGATTTCTGGGTCTTTTTCAACTGCTGAAGTTAGCCAGAATTAATATTCCCAAAGCGTCTCTCTTGCCATCTCTCCTGGTCCCCCTCATGTGGAGGAGGGGTTTTGGGGTGTGTACTACAGATGTTTGCAGGACTAAACTATAACTGAAATTACATTTCAATCACTCCTGAAATTAACACAGCAGTTCCCCTCTGTCCTCCCTCGCTCTTTGTTATCTGCCCTCTCTCTTGGGTGTCTCTCTCTCTCTCTCTCTCTCTCTCTCCTTTTTCTGCTCTCTTCTTTTTCTGCTCTCTTTAAAACTTTTTTTTGTGCGAGTAGAAACGGGACCTGCCAGCCCATGATCTGTTCCATTTCAGATACTGATCAGCGGCATGCCGACAGCAGCTGGCTTGACCCTACGATTTGTTCGGGGGAGGGGTTTCTGTACAAGTTACAGTACCTATTTATAATAGTGCAGGCTTGTTCCTAGAAATGCAATTTTTTAATTTGGGCAATTGGTTATTTGTGATGGGGGGGAGAATCTTCCTTTTACTGGGTTTGCATTTAATGGGATTTCAAGCTTCAGATGCAAGCCCTTGATATACAAGAGGTGACTCAGTCACTCCTGTGTATAATCCCGAGCCTGGACCAGCGCCCGGCATTCCGGCTGGGCGAGTGGCAACTACATGTGCAGCACATGCCTGCTGGGGAAATGCCAAGGACCGCCCACCGATCGATCTCTCTCCTCCCGTTTTGCTGTCATGTGCCGTAGCACCGGGTGACAGTCCCGGTGTTTGGATTATAAAGAAAGTGCAGAGCTCTGCTCTCAGCTTCCCCGAGCAGCCGTGCTGTGAGGTTTAACATCCTGCCCAGGACAGCAGAGCGGGAGACACAGAGCTGGTGTATCTAGTCCTCAACATTGCTTGCTGAGCTCCACTCTGCATTGGTGTTTACAGTGAGGAGGTAAGGCAGACTATTTCAGTTTCTTTGCTGGAGGTTTGTTTACTTCTACCAATGCATAACAACATATATATGCGCGTTGGCTTCGCTGATTTTTTTTTTGTTGCCCTATTTGTAGATTGTACTTGGGCTTTTGAAGTTTCCTCCCCGCGTTTAGATGTTTTCTTGTGAACCTGCCGATATTTTTCAATCCATTACAGCTTGGTCTGTCTGCAAATTCGGTGCTAAGCGCGGGCAAAGGCATGGTTAATTTAATATGATCACATTATTTGCTCATTTTGAACTATGCTTGTAGGTGGATTTGTTGCAAGCTGCTTTATAAACAGCCCGCCCCCCACAGCATTGAGGATTTAAAACAAAAATACAAAATTGCAGCCCATTTTGAGCAGGAAGGAGAGGGATTCACGACTGGGCTGTGCTTGATCAAATGAAGGGACATTCCGAGGGGTTTGGGAGGGTGGAGATATGTTGGTGCAGTGACTCGGTGACTGAGCAAGCTATTTGCACCTTCCTGTACTTTGGGAGCAAGGGCTGCAGGTGTGAACTGTGATTTACAACCTGCACACTCCTTTAGCGGAATTTGGTGCAAGTGAGTCATTTCTTTTACATCTCAAATGCTTGGATGTGACTATTTATTTAAATTGATCGTATGTAAAGGGGTATGGGAGGAAATCCACAAATTCATCAGAATGTCAACATTCTTCCAGCTTGTTTATCTCAAACTAGATTTTGGATATAACTGGCACTCGCCTTTTGGCTCAGATCCAGTGTAGTATCCGTTAATCAGTTTAATATGATTTAAGAATTCTTGGGGCTCCTGGGCACAACTGACATTGTGGGCCCTTCTCTACACAATCCCCCCACCACACCATCCATTAACACTGAAACCTGTAGTAAAATGCATGAAGAAATAGGCCTGTAGAATGTTTACATGCTGCATTAATATTAAAGTGAATCACATACTATGCTCAAATGAAACCGACCGCAGTTGTATGATAGTTTTTGTGCATTATAGTGAGTTTGACCCAAAGACCATGGGCATGTAACCCATTGGCCCCATGCATTAATCCATCCTGGCATATGGTGCTGTGAGACAGTAATAGAATTTGAACGGTTTGGGTGCTGTAGAATTAACTCTGTTTATTGGTATTGAGCCTGTCCTATCCCTGCAAACAGGACAACAAATACCTGGAATCCACAAATATAATTTTTTTTGTTGATGTAATTTTTCAATGCCATTTACTAGAATCTGGAGCCAACATCTGTTACGTCGCACCTTGCTTTTATTTCCACTTAAAATATGACCTTTTGGTAATTTGTATTTGCGTTGTATAACTATTAATAGCTAAAAGCTCTGTGTGTGTGTGTGATATGACAAGTTTTATTTAACATCCAGCAAGCGCATGCAAACCATCATTGTGTTAAGTGTTCTCTTTTGCCATGGCTCAGCCTCTGAGTCTGAGTCTGATTAAGTCCCACTCCAGAGACTTGAGCACATAATCTAGGGTAACACTTTTTAGTGCCGTACTGGGGGAGTGCTGCATTGTTGGAGGTGCCGTCTTTCAGATAAGCTGTTAAACTGGGGCCTCGTCTGCCCTCTTGGGTGGATATAAGAGATCCCACGGCACTATATCCTAAGATCAGTGGAGTTCTCCCCAGTTTCCTGGCCAACAGTAATCGCCCTCAATCAATCACTAAAAAACATTATCTGATCATTATCTGATTGCTGTTTTTGGGATCGTGCTGTGTGCAAATTGGTTGCTGTGTTTCCCTATATTACAATAGTGACTGCAGTTCAAAAGTACATAATTGGCTGTAATGTGATCTAGGGCATCCTGAGGTTGTGAAAGGTGCTATATAAATGCAAATTTGTTCTTGTTCTTTTGTCAGCTGGATTGTGTCAGCACGTGTCAGAAGGCTATTATGTAATGAGCTGAAAACACCCTTTTAAGGGCTGTGACTGACTGTTATGCAGTGTACTCCAGAACCCGTCTCTCTCTCTCTCTCTCTCTCTCTCTCTCTCTCTCTCTCTCTCTCTCTCTCTCTCTCTCTCTCTCTCTCTCTCGAATAGAGCTCGATGACCTATGCAAGCAGATATTACACCAGCAAATCAATATACATGGTCTGTTCTGTCATTCCTGTGCGGGTGGTATTGCCAAACAATCTTTACAGCATCTCTTCACAGTTTGTCTTTTCGGTTCGCTTTATGACCAGAGCCCCTATTTCTAACATTGATTTTTATTTCTCTGTGCCTATTTGTCTCGCTCTCGCTCTTTTGCTCTATTGGATTGCAATGCTGGCAGCAGTTATTGTTGTAGAAGTTTGATGCACTGTTCGAAGTGTTTAGGTCACCGGTCACTTGTGAGTGATCCCAGTAAGTAATGTGTCTTTGGGCTCTTCCCAATTTTAAAACCAATTGCAAAGCTATTTTCAGAATGGTTCAGTTTTAGTGTGTTTAAGACCTGCTTGCAGTATATGTTGGTTCTCTAATTTTACTGTACAACTTCAAGCTAAATGTTGAGTCCTGTTTTGGTGGCATACTTTGCAGTCCATAGTTCACTTGCTGACTGGTCTGCTGGATTCTTGCTGTTTCTTGTAGACTGCTGATCTCATGATTTTAAGCGAAGCTACTTAATTTTTGGTGCCATTTTTGCATTTATTTGCTAACTACGGATTCCTCCTGCCCAAGGAGCTGATGAAATGCCCATAAGCTCTAGTCAGCGTTGTTCAGTCAATTGTTGCATTGTATAGACAACATCAACGTACATTGTGTAACCCTTCAATATGTAGTTTGGGACCTGGAATGTCAGGTCCATCATTGAAACACCTGTGAACTCATCCCTTTTTAGTGTGGAAGCAAGTCATCCTCGATACGAGGGACCACCTAAGAAGCAAGACATTTTTATAGCACCTTTAATGCCCCAAGGTGCTGCACAGGAGTGTTATCGAACAAAATTGGACACCAAGCCACATTAGGAGATAATAGGACCAATGAACAAAAGCTTGGTCAAAGAGGTAAGTTTTAAGGAGCCTCTTAAAGGAGGAGAGAGGTGATGGGAAGGAATTCCAAAGCTTTGGGCCCAGGCAGCTGAAGGCACGGCCACCAAATATGGAGCAATTAAAAATGGGATGTGCAAGAGCAGAGATCTCAAAGGCTTGTAGGGCTGGAGGAAATTGGAGATCGGGACATACAAACATAGAAAATAGGTGCAGGAATAGGCCATTCGGCCCTTCGAGCCTGCACTGCCACTCAATGAGTTCATGGCTGAACATGCAACTTCAGTACCCCATTCCTGCCTTCTCGCCATACCCCTTGAACCCCCCAGTAGTAAGGACTACATCTAACTCCTTTTTGAATATATTTTTAGTGAATTGGCCTCAACAACTTTCTGTGGTAGAGAATTCCACAGGTTCATCACTCCCTGGGTGAAGAAGTTTCTCCTCATCTTGGTCCTAAATGGCTTACCACTTATCCTTAGACTGTGACCCCTGGTTCTGGACTTCCCCAACATTGGGAACATTCTTCCTGCATCTAACCTGTCTAAACCTGTCAGAATTTTAAACGTTTCTATGAGATCCCCTCATTCTTCTGAACTCCAGTGAATACAAGCCCAGTTGATCCAATCTTTCTTGATATGTCATTCCCGCCATCCTGGGAATCAGTCTGGTGAATCTTCGCTGCACTCCCTCAATAGCAAGAATGTCCTTCCTCAAGTTAGGAGACCAAAACTGTACACAATACTCCAGGTGTGGCCTCACCAAGGCCCTGTACAACTGTAGTAACACCTCCCTGCCCCTGTACTCAAATCCCCTCGCTATGAAGGCCAACATGCCATTTGCTTTCTTAACTGCCTGCTGTACCTGCATGCCAACCTTCAATGACTGATGTACCATGACACCCAGGTCTCGTTGCACCTCCCCTTTTCCTAATCTGTCACCATTCAGATAATAGTCTCTCTTTTTGCCACCAAAGTGGATAACCTCACATTTATCCACATTATACTTCATCTGCCATGCATTTGCCCACTCACCTAACCTATCCAAGTCACTGCAGCCTCATAACATCCTCCTCGCAGCTCACACTGCCACCCAACTTGGTGTCATCTGCAAATTTGGACATACGACATGTAATCCCCTTGTCTAAATCATTAATGTACAATGTAAACAGCTGGGGTCCCAGCACAGAACCTTGCGGTACCCCACTAGTCACTGCCTGCCATTCTGAAAAGTACCCATTTACTCCTACTCTTTGCTTCCTGTCTGCCAACCAGTTCTCAATCCACGTCAGCACACTACCCCCAATCCCATGTGCTTTAACTTTGCACATTAATCTCTTGTGTGGGACCTTGTCGAAAGCCTTCTGAAAGTCCAAATACACCACATCAACTGGTTCTCCCTTGTTCATTCTACTGGAAACATCCTCAAAAAATTCCAGAAGATTTGTCAAGCATGATTTCCCTTTCACAAATCCATGCTGACTTGGACCTATCATGTCACCTCTTTCCAAATGCGCTGCTATGACATCCTTAATAATTGATTCCATCATTTTACCTGCTACCGATGTCGGGCTGACTGGTCTATAATTCCCTGTTTTTTCTCTCCCTTTTTTTTTTAAAAAGTGGGGTTACATTGGCTACCCTCCACTCCATAGGAACTGATCCAGAGTCTATGGAATGTTGGAAAATGACTGTGTCAATGCATCCGCTATTTCCAAGGCCACCTCCTTAAGTACTCTGGGATGCAGTCCATCAGGCCTTGGGGATTTATCGGCTTTCCACCCCATCAATTTCTCCAACACAACTTCCCAACTAATAAGGATTTCCCTCAGTTCCTCCTTCTTACTAGATCGTCTGACCCCTTTTATATCCGGAAGGTTGTTTGTGTCCTCCTTAGTGAATACCGAACCAAAGTACTTTTTCAGTCAGTCTGCCATTTCTTTGTTCCCTGTTATGACTTCCTCTGATTCTGACTGCAGGGGACCTACGTTTGTCTTTACTAACCTTTTTCTCTTTACATATCTATAGAAGCTTTTGCAGTCCGTCTTAATGTTCCCTGCAAGTTTCCTCTCGAACTCTATTTTCCCTGCCCTAATCAAACCTTTTGTCCTCCTGCTGAGTTCTAAATTTCTCCCAGTCCCCGGGTTCGCTGCTATTTCTGGCCAATGTGTATGCCACTTCCTTGGCTTTAATACTATCCCTGATTTCCCTTGATAGCCATGGTTGAGTCACCTTCCCTTTTATATTTTCACCAGACAGGGATGTACAATTGTTGTAGTTCATCCATGCGGTCTCAATGTCTGCCATTGTCCATCCACAGTCAACCCCTTAAGTATCATTCGCCAATCTATCCTAGCCAATTCACGCCTCCTACCTTCAAAGTTACCCTTCTTTAAGTTCTGGACCATGGTCTCTGAATTAACTGTTTGTTTCATTCTCCATCCTAATGTAGAATTCCACCATATTATGGTCGGGTGAGGCCATGGAGGGATTTGAAAACCAGGATAGGAATTTTAAATTGAGGAATGGCAAGACCAGGAACCAATGTAGGTTAGCGAGCACGGGCGGTGAGTGAATGGGACTTCGTACGAGTTAGGATACTGGCAGCAGAGTTTTGGATGAGCTCAAATTTATGTTGGGTAGAAGATAAACTTGTGTTGTATAGGCATGTGTTGTAGTGCACAGAAGGTTCCAGTTTTGTATCAGAAGGGCTAACTAGATTGGAATTTCTACTGTCTTTTCTCGGGCCTCCCCATCTCTCTCCCCCACTTATGCCAGTATTTAAACTTGATCATTCTCTTCAGAATTGTTAGCAAAGCAAAAAATATAACTGCAAGGTTTCTCTTTCTCGCCTCTTTTTTTTTTTAACTTGTCTTTCTCTTTTTTCTCTCTCTCTCTCTCTCTCTCTCTCTCTCTCTCTCTCTCTCTCCTTTTTTCCCCTCCCTTTCTCTCCCACCCTAGTTTATGAGCGAAGTCTGTTCACTTCTGCTCTGCCATCCAACAAGCAGCTCTGACCCACACATCAGCCAGATTGAGTGATCAGTTTCCATGGTAACTCGTCTTTTTGGATTCTGGAACAATTTCTCTCCGTGGCCAGTGCTTCTCAATGCCCACCGGTTATTAAAAGCAATTGCATGAGAAGTGCTTCTTTCTCGATCCTGTTACACAGCAAAGATGTGACATCAGCATGGAACTGACATCAAGTACCCCTTTTATTATCCTGTCAAATCCAAAAATATTTGTGTGAAATGAATGTGTTACAAAACCTGAAGGAGTAACAGTGATGGTTTTGTGTTTTGCAAAACCTATGCATTTTTGAATAACCAGAACAAATCCATATCCAAACCCAAAAAAAGCAGATTATATGCATGAGGTTTGGCAATCTTCCAGAAATGTCTGAAGTTGCTTCTCTGGCTTCGATGTAGATACAAACCACTGCAGAAATATAGCCATTTGTGATCCTAACTCTTGATCCTCCATCAAAGGCTGCCATGTGAAAAGCAGTTGGGTTAGGTGACTACAGTTCACCTCAATTTCAATGCCCGAGTTTAATTTTGTCATGGAGACTGCAGTAGAATATTGGAACTTGTGTATTCATTTGGGGCTTATCTTGAGGTGTAGATTATTGTTTATTCCTGATAAATTTATGTCATTTCCTACCCTAAAAGTAATGAATGGTCCAGTAATTTGAATTAAATGGAAATAACAGCAGCTAATGCGAATCTAGTGATGATAAAATGTTTTGAATTATCAGATAATGGTGAATGAATGAAGAGTAGAATGCAGATGTTGTCGCCCTTTGTGACTTATTTGTTTAAAGTCTGAATTCTGAAAAAGGGTTTCTGGAATGTTGCTTGCTTTCTGTTTTGTGTGAATGCAGCTTCAGTTAAGGTGGCGTTCATTGGCTGGATTTCACCTGCACTTTGCAGAAATTCTGAATCAGTCCCATCACTACTTTTTCTCTCAATCTACTAATTCGGCAGAAGTCATAATTGGTTTAAATCTGAATCTCCTTGAGCCTCTTTTTATCACCTTGATTTACATTTTAGTTTCCCGTGGGGTTGAGTTTCTGTGGGGATTTTATCTCTCTGCTGTTTTCGGGATCTTGCTGTGTGTAAATGGCTGCTGTGTTTCCCTAAAGTACAACAGTGATTGCATGTCAAAAAGTTCTTCTTTGGCTGTGAAGTGCTTTTGGGACAACATGAAAGGTGCTATCAAAATGCAAGATTATACTCTTTACTGAATTCAAACTATAGAAAGAAAAAACAATATTAAAAGCTTACAATTTTGCCAAGTGCATCCATGCCTAAACTACCAGTTCACATGTGAAATTGAAATGGCCAGTTGAGTTATTTGGTAGTAAATGTTGCAGTTTTCGATGCTTTGAAATGGGTTCGAGGGACTGAATTGCCTTTTCCTGTTCTTATGTACTTGGACTAACAAAGACTAAACAGTGGCCATTCTTGCTGGGTTTGGAGGGGTGGGGATGTGGGGGGAGAAGAAATGTACTACAATAACAACTTGTATTTATATAGCGCCTTTAACATAGTAAAACATCCAAAGCTTCACAGGAGTGTCATAAGCCGCTGCGTGTGGCTGGTTTTATTGTGGGTGAGTAAGTGTTCACCAGGTAGCTTGCTGCTTTGATGCAAAAGACGTGAGCTATTCTTTATCTTTCTTAATCCCAACTGTATAAAACATTTTGCTGATATTTTCTTTTTGTTGATGCTTTTACAGGAGTTGACCATCTCTGCCTGCCAAGCTGGATACTTAACGATGGAATGCACTCACTTGCTGATAATCCCAAGCCTAAGAAACTGTGTTAACACTACTCGGAGAAGCATTAGTTAGCAGTGCAACATCTCCGAACACTACCAAGCACTTTTTCGTAGAAGAAAGCTACAATTTACAGAAGATTGGCCTGGTGTGTGTGTGTGTGTGTGTGTGTGTGAGAGTCTGTCTGTCTGAGTGATTCTTCCAATTCTCTTCTGTGCACATACTTGAAAAAACCCAAAAACAAAATGGTGCTGGAGCATTACATGTGGATGGTGATAGTGGGCTTTATAATCGCCTTTATTCTTGCTTTTTCTGTGGGTGCGAATGATGTGGCCAATTCTTTTGGTACTGCTGTGGGCTCTGGCGTCGTGACACTACGCCAGGCCTGCATCCTGGCTTCCATTTTTGAAACGGCCGGGTCTGTACTGCTGGGCGCAAAGGTCGGAGAAACAATCCGGAAGGGGATCATAGATGTTAACCTGTACAACGGGAGTGAGGAAGTGCTCATGGCTGGTGAAGTCAGTGCAATGGTTGGTAAGTAGCCTGCTTTTTGAGATTGTAAATGCAAGTTGGATGTTTTCGGAGTTTGTAAAGAAAGCCGTTAATTTTGTGTGCAAGTGAGCAAAGAGTGAAAATTGCCTCCTTTTTAATTAAACATTAGCCTTCATCTGGGAATGTAGAGTAATCTGAACTGACATTGCAACGAATCTAAAGTTCTCTCATTTAAGGATCACTACTCTCGGCTCAAGTGTCCACATGTTCAGTTTAAGAATCTGTTATATATTATGGGACTGCACAAGTTCCTCTCTGCCCTTGTCTACTTAAATCAATGGGGCAAGAACAGGGCAATTGAGTTCCTACAAGCTGCTCCCTCTGACTGACGTTAACAAATTGCGTCTGTCACCAACTCAACCCAACGCCCTTCACATTACGAAGAAACAAACAGCTGCCACGAAGATAAAACGCTGACAATGTTTCCCAGACACATGAAGCAAATACGCACAAACTCCGAGGATGTTGGCCTGTATACATTCTCCATTGTTGATCCCTGCCCAGCCTCTGTTCAGATGGCATAGCAGGATGAGGGTAAATGTTCCAAGTGAGTGCTGCTGGTGAGGGGCCTCCCCCTTCACTAGCGCATGTCAGAACATCACAGGCAACGTGCCTCAATTTTCCAATCATCTCTCTCCTAATTAACCAAGCATTCATCCATCTTAAAGGAGTTGATTGGCATTTCATTAGCTGTTTCTGCTGAAAGTCTACTCCACATTGTTTAATTTCTAATGTGACGTTTTGCACTTGTAGAATTAGTCAGGCTGGTTACATCTCCTAGATTCACATTTTTTAGCATTTTATAAGACTTGCTTTGCATCTTCCCTTAACTCTCTCCTCTCTCCAATTGAAGCCATTCAGTGTAAATCTATCTAGCCTTAACCCTTAGTTCAACCGAAAGTGCTAGCTGGATACTGCTCCAGGAGCTTCGCTACCTTTAGAAATGACCGTGCGACCTAGAATGATGCTTGTGCCTCCTTGAGGATTAGCTGCGCATGTCTGTAATGTCAGCACGTAGTAAATGCCCAGCTTCAGACTGCATTATTCTTACTCTTGAGCATTTGTTGTGACTGCGGCAAGCTCCCCAGTGTAGACATCACTTAAACCTCCATCCCACCAGTGTGTACACCAAAAAAACAGGAGACTGCGATCTGGAACAGATTAATTGGATAATGGATTTAGGTTGATGGAACATCTTAACTTTGCTGTAGAAAGCAAGGTTTTAATATTTCACTCTGGTAACCAGCACAAAAATGTGCTTTTATTTATATTTGATCTGACTCAAGAAACTTGGAATCAAGGATAAGTGGAATGTGAATGGTGCCATTATAGTGCTTGCTTCATCTTTTAAATTATATTCTAAAATAAGTGGCACAAAAACATTATATTAGCATAATTATTCACTGAAATTTCTAGTATAGAAACTTCCTCAAAATGTCTTCTAGATAGTGGGTGTGACATTGGCCTTTCAGCTTTTGGGAGCTGGGTCCAAACCTGGCCTTGGTTGAAAGTTGTCTGTCAGTAAGGGTCTGATGTGAAATGAATTGGGCAGTTCAGAATGATGCCGAACATTATATGAAGACAGTTTGAGTAAACCTGGGCTGTATTCCCTTGAGTATAGAAGATTGAGGGATGATCTAATCAAGGGGTTTAAAGATAAACAATTTCCTCTACTGGAGGAAATTCAGAACAAGGGGGCGCATTCTTAAAATTAGAGCTAGGCTGTTCAGGGGTGCACTTTTTCACCAATTGGAAATATGGAACTCTTGCCCCCAGAAGTCTGTTGGTGCTGGGTCAATTGGAGCTTTGAAAACAGATGTTTTGTTGGATAAGGGTATGAAGGGATAAACATAAGAAATAGAAGCAGGAGTAGGCTCCTCGAGCCGCTCCGCCATTCAATAAGATCATGACGGATATTGAGCAAAGGCGGGTAAATTAAAGTTGAGTTACTGATCAGCCACGATCAAACTGAATGACAGATCAGGCTCGCGGTGCTGAATAACCTCTTCCCTTTTTCCTATCCAAGTCCTGATCCTGGTGGGTGGGAACTGCAGCACCAGCTGCCCCTACTTGGGATATCTCAGTCCGGCCACAGGGTGGCTGGTATGGGAAAGAAATGTCACACTGTGCAATAGGGGAAGCTCTTCTGAGGTTGGGAGTTGATGCACGTTGTTTGAGCAGAGAAGAGGGATCTTCACACTCGACCTGACCTGGGAGTACTTGTTGATGAGGCTAGGTGACTGCAGTCAGAGTTGCACTAACATCCCTCAGCTTGAGTGCACAAAGTAAAGTTTCTGCCTGGTTTTCTGTTGTCTTGGATGATTCAGAAACCGAATGCTAATTTTTTTTTCATTATTAGAAACAAATTCTACAACCTCCCTCTTTTTTTTTTTCTCCTCAATTTATTTTTATTTAAACGGTTTCATTGCTGATGTCAATGCCACCTAAAGCCAGTTGGAGTGCATTGATGGTTAGTGTTTGTGGACAGCTTCAGTGAGCATTAGATCTTTCATTTAGTCACTCTGACCTGGGTCAACGTTCGACCGAGCTGCATTGATTCACTCTTTAGCTATCTTATTCAGCATCTGTCATGTGCTCTTCCCCCCTGTTCACGGAGTCGCTTGTGAACCAGCTGCCCTGCGGTTAGTGACCAGGTGAAGTTCATCTCTCCGCTGTTTGTAGTGATGTCATCCACTGTGAACGTGTTTACAATTTCATTTCATATAGCAAGAGAAGTTTTTATTGAAGCTGTGCATCCCTCTTTTTCTTTACATTTTTTTTAATTACTGTTACATGTCTCGACTTACTGTCACTAGAAAGCATTTTTAAAAACTGAATTACTTATATTTTACTAAACGTGTGTGGGTGCTGACTTCAGTCCGTGGATGAACTGATTAGCAAGAGGAATCTGTTTGCTTTTTAAATGGAGACATTGTCCAATTTTCTCCGACAACAGTATCGCTATTTTAAGATGTGAGTAATTGCCATTGTTTTCTAGTGCATTTGATAAATGCTGATCCTCCTGTGTGGGTCTCCTTGTAGAGTTGGTCATTTTATGTGAGAGTTCCCTGTTGGGTTTTAATAATTTCTTCCGTATGACTCACTGGCAAGGGTTGGCAGGCTATTTAACTATCAGCATCGCAGCCAAGCCTGACTATTGTCCTAGCTGTGCACTTCCAACAGGGGCAATTAATAATTAAGACCAGAATTCTCTTTTTTTTTTTTAATCTTTTTTTTTTTCTCTTGCTCTCGCTTGCTCATCATCATTCTTGCACACTCAGATTGTAACTCCCTTACCGCTATCCTGGCTGAGATGAACTAATTTGGCACTGATCGAGGATCAAACAGAGTCTATGGGTTTCTGATTGTGTAACCAACATGGCGGTTCCTAAACTGCTGCTTTTAAAATTTTCAAACAATTGATTAACTACTAACTTCCTACAGGTGTCACTTTTAAATGTGGGTGGGTTGGGAAACTACCACTGTCCTTCTATCATCTTGCATCATGAGCACGTTTTCCCCCTCCCCACAAGCCGAAAGGGACTCCCTCGCGTTCCTCGTCCTTCTAACTGATTTCGCAGAGATAAGGAGTGTCCTGCACCAGCTAAACATGCCCTGCAGAGACAAGGGAGAAGTTTTCACACACGTTCAGTTATTATATAAAACCCATACATGTCACAACTGGTGGAGTGTCGGTTACAATTATAAAACCTGCTTGTTTTGTGGCTGCTGGATAACTGTTCAGATCTGTTTAGGTGCAGTGCATTGTCTGACTATACCTTTACACTCTGGATTTAGGCACCTGGTTTCAACTGGGGGCCAGTTTTCAATGTTTAGGTTTTGATGTCAGTTCAAAAATCATCCATTCCAGGGGTATGAGGAAGGGAGAAGCTAGTGTTATTTTTACTCCTGGGCTTCATTGAAATGTTGCCAGCAGACTCCCCCGTCCCATTCCAGGCACATTCGGGCAGCCTAGAGACTGCCTGCCGAGCAGGTAGGTCCGTGGGATTGGCTGTTGCCTCTTCTCTTCCTGACCCCACAAGGAAAATTGAAACTTAACCTTTCCGGTTGTGAAAATCCTGGCATGTCAGCTCCAGGACAAGTAAGTGACCTGGGGGATTTGAACTGTCCGATTTCTGTCGGTCGGTAGGGTTTAAAATCACCCGTTTATAGTTTCTGTGAAGTAAATTCTGGTTTGCACCAGCACTACCAGTGCAGTTGAAGTTCTTGTCACTAACCCTGCCTCAGTTTAAGCAAGAAATTTCTGCTCAACATTTTTTTTTAACATTTCTACCTGTTGAAAGAGAGCTACGTGTCCAAACATGGGCAGAGGTCTCTGCTGGTCAGGACAGTTAACATTCCAGGCAGCCAACAAGCCAAGTCATGTAAACTGCTCTGGGGCGGGAAACCCAGCTTCAGACAGTGGGTTCAGATCAGTGCTGCAGTGTAAATATACCATTCGTGATGGGAAAAAGAAAGAAAATACATTTTTATATAGTGCCTTTTACAAGCTCTGAACGCCACAAAGCACTTTTACAGCCAATAAAGTACTTTATTGAAGGATAGTCACTAATGCAGGAAACACAGTTGCCAATTTGCACCCAGCAAGGTCCCATAAACATCAGATTTTTAGTGACGTTGATTGAGCGATAAATATTAGCCAGAACAATGTATATTGAAATGAAACATGATTTAATGGCGCACATTAATTCCTCCCAAACATTTGTTGTTTTTATTCAGGTTCTGCTGTCTGGCAACTCATTGCTTCGTTTTTGAGGCTTCCGATATCGGGCACACATTGCATTGTTGGAGCCACCATCGGTTTCTCGCTCGTTTCAGTCGGTGCTCACAGTGTCCGATGGATTCAGCTCATCAAGATTGGTAACTGACCTTTCCTTTTGTGTGCACGAGCAATGACTGATAACGATTACGGACCACTTTCACTTCCTTACTTTAGTATTTTCTTTCTGGACATAGTTCAGTACAAACGTACAGTGTCTCCATTTCTCTGCTCATCAGGGAACTCCAATCTTTTCAAATCGGCAGGTACACTGAAGAGTTTTAGAAAATAGAAACATAAAAAATAGGTGCAGGAGTAGGCCATTCAGCCCTTCTAGCCTGCACCACCATTCAATAAGATCATGGCTGATCATTCCCTCAGTACCCCTTTCCTGCTTTCTCTCCATACCCCTTGATCTCCTTAGCTGTAAGGGCCGTATCTAACTCCCTCTTGAATATATCCAATGAACTGGCATCAACAACTCTGCGCAGGGAATTCCACAGGTGAACAACTCTGAGTGAAGTTTCTCCTCATCTCAGTCCTAAATGGTCTACCCCTTATCCTAAGACTATGTCCCCTGGTTCTGGGCTTCCCCAACATCGGGAACATTCTTCCCGCATCTAACCTGTCCAGTCCCGTCAGAATCTTGTACGTTTCTATGAGATCCCCTTTCATCCTTCTAAACTCCAGTGAATAAAGGCCCAGTTGATCCAGTCTCTCCTCATATGACAGTCCAGCCATCCCTGGAATCAGTCTGGTGAACCTTCGCTACACTCCCTCAATAGCAAGAACGACCTTCCTCAGATTAGGAGACCAAAACTGAACACAATATTCCAGGTGAGGCCTCACTAAGGCCCTGTACAACTGCAGTAAGACCTCCCTGCTCCTATACTCAAATCCCCTAGCTATGAAGGCCAACATACCATTTGCCGCCTTCACCGCCTGCTGTACCTGCATGTCAACTTTCAATGACTGATGAACCATGACACCTAAGTCTCGTTGCACCTCCCCTTTTCCTAATCATCTGCTACTCACATGATATTCTGCCTTTGTGTTTTTGCCCCCAAAATGGATAACCTCACACTATCCACATTTATACTGCATCTGCCATGCATTTGCCCACTCACCTAACCTGTCCAAGTCACCCTGCAGCCTCTTAGCGTCCTCCTCACAGCTCACACCGCCACCTAGTTTAGTGTCATCTGCAAACTTGAAGATATTACACTCAATTCCTTCATCTAAATCATTAATGTATATTGTAAATAGCTGGTGTCCCAGCACTGAGCTCTGTGGCACTCCACTAGTCACTGCCTGCCATTCTGAAAAGCATCCGTTTATCCCGACTCTCTGCTTCCTGTCTGCCAACCAGTTCTCTATCCACGTCAGTACATTACCCCCAATACCATGCGCTTTGATTTTACACACCAATCTCTTGTGCGGGACCTTGTCAAAAGCCTTTTGAAAGTCCAAATACACCACATCCACTGGTTCTCCCTTGTCCACTCTGCTAGTTACATCCTCAAAAAAATTCTAGAAGATTCGTCGAGCATGATTTCCCTTTCATAAATCCATGCTGACTTGGACCGATCCTGTCACTGCTTTCCAAATGTGCTGCTATTTCGTCTTTAATAATTGATTCCAACATTTTCCCCACTACTGATGTCTGGCTAACTTGTCTATAATTACCCGTTTTCTCTCTCCCTTTTTTAAACAGTGGTGTTACATTAGCTACCCTCCAGTCCAAAGGAACTGATCCAGAGTCGATAGACTGTTGGAAAATGAATTTGCACACTTCTCCAATATTACATAGAATTTCACAGTGCAGAAACAGGCTATTCGACCTAAAAGGTCCATGCTGGTGTTTATGCTCCCAAACTTATTTCATCTCTCTCTCTCTCTCTCTCTCTCTCTCTCTCTCTCTCTCTCCCCCTCGTGTACTTATGTAGCTTCCACTTAAATGCCATTTGCCTCAACTACTCCACGTGGTAGCGAGTTCTACATTCTTGCCACTCTGAGTAAAGAAGTTTCTCCTGAATTGCTTATTGGATTTATTAGTGACTAGCTTTTATTTATTGCCCCTAGTTTTGGACCCCCCTTTTCTCCCCCCCCCCCCAACAAGTGGAAACATTTTTGCTTTCTATCAAACCCGTCATAATTTTGAAGACCACGATCAGGTCATCTCTTGGTGTTTCTTTGTTAGAGAAAAGATCCACAGCCGGTTAACTCTCAGCCCCAGCTGGTTCAGTCCATCAATATATCTGTGTCCTATAAGTCCATTTAATGTTTTTATCGCCCATTTTGCTACACACATTGATTTTGAGTTTGCTGAACATTTAAATACCACTTGGTTTAAAAAAAAAGACATGCATGGTTTCAGGAACACTCTCAGGATTGTTAGTATACCAATTATAAGGAGAACTTTAAGGAAGAAAGGGAAGTGGAGAGGTGGAATGGTTTAGGCAAGGAATCCCAGAATGTCGGTCTTGGACAGCTGAAGACATGGTTGCCAATGGGGGTTTGGGGGGTGGAAATATACACACGGTCAGAGTTGGAGTAATGCTGAGGTGGGGGTAGGGCTGGAGGAGGTTACAGGTAGGTTTTCCAATTGAAATCTTTTTGGGGTGAATTGTGACTTTAAAAAAAAAAAAAGTCTTTCTAACACACTTTTTTGTTTTGCTTTGTCTTCTGGTGGGTTTTGTCTTTGCAGTTGCCTCCTGGTTCATTTCCCCAATTCTATCTGGGGCCATGTCTGGCGTGCTTTTCATCCTAATTCGATTATTCATCTTGAAAAAGGTGGGTGTTTTTTTTTAAGAAATTAAATCTTGTGAATTGCGTTGCCTTTTATTTTCCTCCTCCCACCCCCTGATTTTCTACCCACTAATTACATCGTCATTTCTGTAGGAAGATCCAGTGCCGAATGGCCTGCGTGCACTCCCGCTGTTTTATGCTGCTACTGTAGGGATAAATACCTTCTCAATCATGTACACGGGAGCTCCATGTAAGTACCTTTTGGACACTGGTTATGAACCTAATTGGGGGGTGAAATTGCTCTTCAACGATAGCGAATTGGCAGCTCTGTTTTACACCCCGCCCATCATTAAAGAAAAAGGACGATCGATTTACCATCGCACATTTTGCGCCAACGCCCAAGACTGATTTCACACCATCTACATTTCACCATTGTTAGCTAACTGGTGGAAACAGTAAATTAGTCAATGGTGACGTCCAAAGCTATAATCAACAGATGGTTTTATCCTCCTCAATCTTGTTGTGTTTGTAATAATTGGTTATTAAAAATAGGACCCAAAGTTAAGTCTTGCTTCATTCTGGCTGTGATCTACATTCTAATTCCAGGATAGCTTTGTAACTAAGCAATACATGTCAACAGAGAAACATTGTGCAAATTAATGACCTTGGATCTATCAAAAGTAACGAGTCTGTTGTCTAAAAGAAACTGCACTGCCTTTTAAATTATAACTGGAATGATGCAAATTTAGACTGATTCAACAAAAAAAAGTACCTTTTTCGGACCTGCTTGTCTCAAATAAATAAAAATTCTAGGCTTCATGATTTTTGTCATCCATTGCCAAAATAGGAATCTTTGCTACCAATTTGATAAAATATACTGTAATGTGCTGGGTTTCAGAAATACGGGTTGGGAAATTCCTCGGACCGGGAGCAGCTCAAAGAAATTTCCCGGCCATGAATTCTTTCAAACTACTATATCTGAGTGCCGATTTAGGTTAGTAACACTCTGTCCTTTCACTTTTGGGGTCTGAGTTGAAGTCCAGCCTGGACTTGATGGATGAAAGTCTTCCCTCCTGATGTCTAGGGTATAACTAGACAGTCGGTCACACTCAAACTGCAGTGGAGCGAGACCTCCTGTAAAGAGCAATTTCAAAATACGGAAGAGAAATACTGGTGGTTACAGGACCAACGGTGGTGGAGACAATTTGAGGTGGTTTGAATTAGGATTTCCATAAGTGTGCTGGCACTGGGAGTTTTCTCATGTCTGGGTCTGTTGGATTTATTAAAGATTTATTGATATGAAAAGACAACGATAATGAAGTGTTGTCTTTTCATATGTGACTACCAGGATGGTAGGAGGCAAACAAGATGGACCTTGGTCTTTTTTTCGTCTATGTTCTCAAAGATAAGTGTGAATGTGAGAGTAAAACAGCAGTTATACTAAAATTGCAAGCTTTCTTTCCCCTCCCACCCCAAGAAAAAAATCAATACCAAAAGGAAAATGAGGTTGCATGTTTTTATTCTTTAAAGAACATTGTGCAATTTTTTTTCTCTTGATTGACTATTGTACCAATTCCTATTTTGCAACTGAACAATACAAAAACCTCTTGGGAATTAGAACTCTCTCTTCCCCAAAAGACTGTGGTTGCTGGGGCAATTGAAATACTTAAGACTGAGATCGGTAATTTTTTTTGTTGTTGGTTATCAAGGGATGTGAATTGAAGGAGGGTAAATGGAGTTAAAGTGCAGATCAGCCCTGAATTTGATAGAATGGCGGAACAGGCCCGAGGGTCTGAATGGCTGCCTCCTGTTCCTATGGACTAGAATGCAAACTGTGTGCTTATGGAGTTTAATGTTGAATCGCTGAGTGCTGAGGCTCAATGAGCTCATACACTGGAAACTGAGCTCATTAACAGGGTTGCATTTTTTTCCTCCTGCAGTGCTAGGATTGGACACTCTCCCCATCTGGGCAATAATACTGATCACCCTTGGTGGAGCACTGGTGTGTGCACTCGTTGTGTGGCTGTTGGTATGCCCCTGGATGAAGAGGAAAATAGAAGGTAAGTCCTGCCGCTAAATAAGCTGAGAGCTGTAGATATTGGGAACTGAGCCATGGCCCGAGTTAGAACTGGCCTATCTGTCTTGCAGGTAAACTGAAGCAAAATGCACTGTCCAGGATATCAGATGAAAGCCTCAATAAAAGCCAAGATGAGGAGACGCCAGTGTTCAAAGAGCTTCCGGGTGCGGTGGACGAGTCTGTGCTTCCTCTCTCTAGCGGAGCTTGTGAGGCAGCTGGTGGAGTCCCAGACAGCCATGTCGTCGCTGGATCGACGGGATTTTCAAATGGTAAGTCCGGGTGCACTGTTGGCGTGCTGTGGCTCCTTTGGTCAATTGGCGACAACAACCTGGTAGTCTCCCTTAGTGACGCATTTTGCATTTAATGTACCATTTGGTGGTGTGGGTTCGAATCACCTATTTTGGTGGTGTGCGTTGCCTCTGCTCCTCGTCAGCTTGCTGCTGACTTGATGCTTGTGGTAAATTGGAAAGCTATAATCTGTACTGACTTGGCCCATGGTACCTTTACACTTGGGTGATTTTGAAACGATGACCTAGACTTGCTTTAGTTTTCTGTGATTCTAATGTTCCTTCTGACTTTGCGGCAGTTCAATTTTGAGGTTGTGCACAATGATGACAAAATCTCTTCATGGCATTGCCTTTCCCTATCCAACTATCTAGCGCGGCACCCTCTGATTCTGGCATTTCTCTGCATTTTCCTTCTCAGAATTGATGGCCGTGCCTTCAGCTTGATTCTACACTCTGGAATTCCCTCTGTAAACTCTTCTACTTCTCTAATTCATTCTTCCTCCTCCTTTTTAAGACTCTTTAAAAATCAAGCATTTGTTAACCCCCTCCTTCCCATCTCCTTTTGGCTAAGCATCCATTGACCTTGTGTCTCTGCCTTGGGGTATTTTTCTACTCGTAAAGCGCTATATAACGATGATGACTCTTGTGCAGCACTGTAAACCAGATACCTTCTCTCGACTCCTTAAAGTTCCTATGCAAAAATAAACCAGCACCCGCAGTCATGATTTATCAGACACAAGAAATCATCTAGTAGCTCATGCGCTTTGTTTAGATTGCAGAAGGAGGTCAGAATCTTGTGTACTCTTGGAATAATATGTCATGCGGCTTGGAAACTAATGCTTGTCCAAAATCCAACTCCTGATTTGCCCAGACTGACCTCGGGCCTGAACTGTGTCCAACCAATTCAGAGTCTTCGTGCACAAGCTCTGGTGAATCCATTGAACATTTTTATTCAAATAAATGAGTCCCAGTCCTTTGTGCGGAGGTCGATCCTACCCAGGTTGCCTGACTGTTGCATAGGGGCTATCCAAATAGATACCATATATATGATTTAAAATAGATGAGGTATATTAAAACTGGGGGAAACCGCATTATGTTTTTTGTTGTTTTATAAACTATGCCCTTGAGTCACTGTCCACTGGCCAAAGTAGTTGTGGAGGAAACCACTGTGTGGGAAGGTGGAACTGGCCAGACTGGCAGTGACTAATTTTACTTTCCTTCCTTCTGGTATAAATAAGTTGATTTCATCTGCTCGTTGGGCTGGCCCAAATTCCATCCAACAGAGTGCAACACCCCCTGCTTTTGGTTTGTGCCAAAGTTTGTATCTTAACGTGGAGGCTGTGCTGGAAAGAAGCTGCCGTTCTTCCCCTCGCCTTCTATCACGCATGTTGTTAACTTAATGGCTGCGCATGGAATTAATCCTTCCGAGCAGCATGGAAGACCCTGTATTGAGCACTGTCTAAAGAGATGGATGGCCGGGGCAATTTTAAGTCTTGTGCATTTGTGTACCAGTTGTTTATTTGAAATGCTCACTCCACATGCCCTTTTAATCAGTTTTGCAAGAAATTATTGAATTTCCTTTTACAAGTATTGTTGGACTCTGCTTCAACAGTTTGTGGCAGGAATTCCACATTCAAACCAACCTCTGTGTAAATAATTATTTTTCTTAAATATGTGCCCTCTCGTTACCATCTGACTGAAACAATATTTACCTTATCGGATCCCTCCAGAAACGTGAAGGCTTCTGTTGGGTCACCCTTCGCTATTCCAGTATGGGATTAGAAGCTCGAACTTCTCAATCTTCACCCCCTCATGCTAGCGGGGAATTTAACCTGCACCAGTCAGATTTATTAAAGCTATTTTGAAAGCGCACCAGTAATTGGTAGGTCCAAATACTTCTGAAACTTTCCCCTGAAGGGAAGCATGGTGCTTTGTGTTGGTCACTGAGCGAATCTTTCATGCAACTCACACACTTCAGAGGCTTTCCTTTTATAGAATCTGAAAAGCTTGCAGCACAGAAAGAGGGCATGCAGCGCATAGTGTGTGTGTCGGTCTGCCCACCCTGCCTCGGCCACCCTCTGCTACGCCTCACTTCTGATTTTTTTTTTTCCCTCCCCTCTCTCCTCCCGCCCCCCCCCCCCCCCCCCCCCACTTCCCCTCTCTCTCCTCCCGCGCCCCCCCCGCCTTCCTCCTTCCTCCCCCCCCCCTGGCCCCTGCATGCCAACCTCTCTTCCTAATCTGAGGAAGGATGTTCTTGCTATTGAGGGAGTGCAGCGAAGGTTCACCAGACTGATTCCCAGGATGGCAAGACTAACATATGAGGGGAGACTGGATCAACTGGGCATTTATACACTGGAGTTTAGAAGGATGAGGGGGGATTTCATAGAAACTTACAAGATTCTGACGGGACGGGACAAGTTCGATGCGGGTAGAATGTTCCCGATGATGGGGCAGTCCAGAACCAGGGGACACAGTCTTAGGATAAGGGGTAGGCCATTTAGGACTGAGATGAGGAGAAACTTCTTCACTGAGTTGTGAACCTGTGGAAGTCCCTACCGCAGAGTTGTTGATGCCAGTTCATTGGATATATTCAAAAGGGAGTTAGATATGGCTAAAGGGATCAAGGAATATGGAGAGAAAGCAGGAAAGGGGGACTGAGGGAATGATCAGCCATGATATTGAATGGTGGTGCAGACTCGAAGGGCCAAATGGCCTACTCCACCTATTTTCTATGTTCTATGTTTCACCAAGGCCCTGTACAGCTGCAGCAAGACCTCCCTGCTCCTATACTCAAATCCCCTAGCTATGAAGGCCAACATGCCATTTGCTGCCTTCACTGCCTGCTGTACCTGCATGCCAACCTTCAATGACTGATGTACCATGATACCCAGGTCTCGTTGCACCTCCCCTTTTCCTAATCTGCTGCCATTCGATAATATTCTGCCTTCCTGTTTTTGCCCCAAAATGGATAACCTCACATTTATCCACATTATACTGCATTTGCCCACTCACCTAACCTATCCAAGTCACCCTGCAGTCTATTAGCATCCCTCATAGCTTACACCGCCACCCAGCTTAGTGTCATCTGCAAACTTGGATATATTACTCTCCATTCCTTCATTAAATCATTGCTGTATATTGTAAATAGCTGGGGTCCCAGCACTCAGCCCTGCGGCACACCACTAGTCACTGCCATTCTGAAAAGGACCCGTTTATCCCGACTCTCTGCTTCCTGTCTGCCAACCAGTTCTCTATCCACATCAATACATTACCCCCAATACCATGTGCTTTGATTTTGCACACCAATCTCTTGAGGAGGACCTTGTCAAAAGCCTTTTGAAAGTCCAAATACACCACATCCACTGGTTCTCCCTTGTCCACTCTACTAGTTACATCCTCAAAAAATTCTAGAAGATTTGTCAAGCATGATTTCCTTTCATAAATCCGTGCTGACTTGGACTGATCCTTTCACTGCTTTCCAAATGTGCTGCTATTTCATCTTTAATAATTGATTCCAACATTTTCCCCACTACTGATGTCAGGCTAACCGGTCTATAATTACCCGTTTTCTCTCCCTTTTTTTAAAAAGGGGTGTTACATTAGCTACCTTCCAGTCCATAGGAACTGATCCAGAGTCAATAGACTGTTGGAAAATGATCAGCAATGCATCCACTATTTCTAGGGCCACTTCCTTAAGTACTCTGGGATGCAGACTATCAGGCCCTGTGGATTTTATCAGCCTTCAATCCCATCAATTTCCCTAACACAATTTCCTGACTAAAGGATTTCCTTCAGTTCCTCCTTCTCGCTAGACCCTCGGTCCCCTATTATTTCCGGAAGGTTATTTGTGTCTTCCTTGATGAATTCAGAACCTAAGTATTTGTTCAATTGGTCTGCCATTTCTTTCTTCATTATAAATTCACCTGATTCTGACTGCAAGGGACCTACGTTTGTTTTCACTAATCTTTTTCTCTTCACATCGCAAAAGCTTCTATCGATGTCAGTTTTTATGTTCCCAGCAAGCTTCCTCTCATACACTCTCTTCCCCTCCTAATTAAACCCTTTGTCCTCCTCTGCTGAATTCTAAATTTCTCCCAGTCCTCAGGTTTGCTGCTTTTTCTGACCAATTTATATGCCTCTTCCTTGGATTTAACACTATCCCTAATTTCTCTTGTTAGCCACGGTTGAGCCACCTTCCCCGTTTTATTTTTACTCCAGACAGGGATGTACAATTGTTGAAGTTGATCCATGTGCCCTTTAAATGTTTGCCATTACCTATCCATTGTCAACCCTTTAAGTATCATTTGCCAGTCTATTCTAGCCAATTCACGTCTCATACTATCAAAGTTACCTTTCCTTAAGTTCAGGACCCTAGTCTCTGAATTAACTGTCACTCTCCATCTTAATAAAGAATTCTACCATATTATGGTCACTTCCTTTTAAGGGGCTTCGCACAACAAGATTGCTAATTAGTCATTTCTCGTTGCACATCACCCAGTCTAGGATGGCCAGCCCTCTAGTTAGTTCCTCGACATATTGGTCTAGAAAACCAATACACTGCAGAAAATCCTCCTCCACTGTACTGCTACCAGTTTGGTTAGCCCAATCTATATGTAAATTAAAGTCGCCCATGATAACTGCTGTACCTTTTATTGCACGCATCCCTAATTTCTTGTTTGATGCTGTCCCCAACCTCACTACTACTGTTTGGTGGTCTGTACCCAACTCCCACTAGCGTTTTCTGCCCTTTGGTATTCCGCAGCTCTACCCATACAGATTCCACATCATCCAAGCTAATGTCCTTCCTTACTATGCCTGCCTCGCTCCCTCGCTCCCTCTGTATCTGCCGCTGGCGCTCGCTCCCTCTGTGACTGCCACTGGCACGGCCATTTACTAATTGTTCATCCCTGGTTGCCCTGAGAAAATGGTGATGGGCCCTTCTTGAACTGCAGCAGTTTTCTTTGTAGTGGTTTGGCTTGCTCGGGTTCTTCCACGGGTAATTCAGCGCCAACTAACGGCAAGCATTTATCCATCGGGGAAAAAATGGTACCATTTGTGGCATAGCTGATTTTTGTGAATTTGCTTTTGTTTTCCAGGATCTTGTGCCAAATCGAAGCTCACTTTTGCCCATCAACCTGAACTCTCCTGATTTATTTTTACAGGTAGAGCTGCGTCTCTCACAAATGGCACTCTCAAATCTCCATTTTCAAACGGTACATTTAATTTTGATGGGCACATGAGGAGTGATGGTCACGTGTACCACACAGTCCACAAAGACTCTGGGCTGTACAAAGATCTCTTGCACCGAATACACTTGGACAGGATCACCGACGATCGGATGCAGCCTGACAACTCGTACAGGCTTCTCCGCCGCAACAACAGCTACACGTGCTACACGGCCGCCATCTGCGGCATGCCTGTCCAGCCAGCCTTCAAGTCCTCGGACTTTGTGGGGGTGGAGGACAGCGAGAAGCTCGTGGGCGACGTGGCCTCCTACTCCAAGAAGCGACTGCGCTACGACAGCTACTCCAGCTACTGCAACGCGGTGGCCGAGGCAGAGATCGAGGCGGAGGAAGGAGGGGTGGAGCTGAAGCTGGCCAGTGAGCTGAGCGACCCCCCGCCACCGCCAGAGAATGCCGTAGACGAAGACAAGGAGGAGGAGGAGAGACCCCAGGTCCATCTGCTCTTTCACTTCCTGCAGATCCTCACTGCTTGCTTTGGATCATTTGCACACGGCGGGAATGATGTTAGGTAAGCTCACACACAATTGTGGCCCTGAATTGTTTTCACTGAATGGTATGTTCTTCGAAACAGCTACATGTGCCAAGGACACTGCCTTATCTTGCGTATCATCCGTGGCTCAGTCAGTAGCGCTCTCGCCTTGAGTCAGAAGGTCATTGGTTCAAAGTCCCACTCCAGGGACTTGAGCACTTGATCATGCTTCAGTGCAGTGCTGAGGGGAGGATGAGAGGGGGCGGTGGGGGGGATTGTTCTGTGTATGAGGTTGGAAGTTTGGCAGGGACTTGGTAAACGCTTCTGTTTTATTGTACTTCCGACTTATGTTTTGTACATCAAGAGTTCAAAGTTTAACTTTCCAAGATGCCTCTGGCAAAGGTCCACAAGAACTAACCATATATACTTGAGCATTCCTCCGCTGACCCCAAACTTTGTCCCATGGACTGGCCATGTAGATTGAGTTAATATTTTATAGGATCACAAACTTAACTTTTTGGTTGCGATCTCTCTTTGATCCAATATGTAATCTTTGGATAAAATCAGGTGCCAAGCCGTGTGGAGTGCCAAAGGTTTGCCAAGGATTGAGGAAGCAACAACACCTGGCTGTGAATCCTCCAGCACTTGTTAAACAAAATGGTCACTTACATTTTTTTTTTCTCTTTGCTTTGGCTAAAAAAGCTTCATGAATCAATGACTGACTCATTCCTTTTTCCTTACAAGAACCCATCTAATGAAAGCGTTCCTGTTTCCATGCCAAATTACATCAAATTTACAGCTGGTGTTTATCCTCCAGACCAGCCTCCTCCCACTTTACTTGCCTCTGCCCATCCTGTCCTTGTATTCCTGTTTCCTTCTCCCACATGTATACTTCATGCAGTGTGTTTTGAAGTGTACTCACTGTTGTAATGTAGGAAAACGCAGCAGCCAATTTATACACCCCGATATATACCACAAACAGCAATGAGATAAATGACCATATAGTGATTTTGGAGAAGAGAGAAATGTTGGGCAGGACATCTGGAGAACTCTTCTGTTCTTTGACTAGAGCCAGGGAATCTTTTACATCTTCCTGAGGGCCTCTGTTTAATACAAAAAGTCAGTATGCAGGTACAGCAATAATCAGGAAGGCAAATGGAATGTTGGCCTTTATTGCAAAGGGGATGGAGTATAAAAGCAGAGAAGTCCTGCTACAACTGTACAGGGTATTGGTGAGGCCACACCTAGAGTGTACTGCATACAGTTTTGGTCTCCGTATTTAAGGAGGGATATACTTGCATTGGAGGCAATTCAGAGGAGGTTCACTAGGTTGATTCCAGAGATGAGGGGGGTTGACTTATGAAGATAGGTTGAGTAGGTTGGGCCTATACACATTGGAGTTCAGAAGAATTGAGAGATGATCTTATCGAAGCATATAAGATAATGAGGGGGCTCGACAAGGTGGATGCAGAGAGAATATTTCCACTCATATATGGGAAAACTAAAACTAGGAGACAGTCTCAGTCTCAGGGGCCACCCATTTAAAACTGAGATGAGGAGGAATTTCTTCTGAGGGTTGTAAATCTATGGAATTCTCTGCCCCAGAGAGCTGTGGAGGCTGGGTCATTGAATATATTTAAGATGGAGATAGACAGATTTTTGAGGGAATAAAGGTTATGGGGAGCGGGCAGGGAAGTGGAGCTGAGTCCATGATCAGATCAGCCATGATCTTATTGAATGGCGGAGCAGGCTCAAGGGGCCAAGTGGCCTACTCCTATTTTCTTTGTTCTTAATATCCCATCCAAAAGACAGCACCTCTGATAATGCAGCACTATCGATCAGTATTTCGATAAACTGTCTGCCTTCTACATTTTGGACCCCATGTAGGCAATCAGCGGTCACATTACAACTGCAATTGTTATTCAGCTTGTTAATTTTGTACGCAGATTTGCGAGAGAAAAAAAAAATGATCAGTTTCAACATCTACAGAAGTTTTTTTTTCCCCCCCTCCCTTTACAATCCATTTACTCCCATCTGCTGAAGATGCGGAACCTAGATGGACATAATTCGTGTGTGAACCTGGATGGTGAGCTACCGGTGAGGTTATTTCAGAATACAGTTGGGGGACAACATTCCCCTAAGGTGCGCGGGCCACGGTCACACGATCGGGAGGTTCTGCGCAGATCGCTCACCGGCTGTTGCCATTGGAAAACATATCGCACATGAACGGCCACACAGAAAAAAAAAATTAAAGGGAGCATTGGTGGATCACAGCCAAGCCCCATCTAGTTCTCGGCTGACAACTGCACAAGCGAGACCGCCAAGGACCATTAGAAGACAATGGGGAGGGGGTCGTCTCTGGGGTTAAGAGTTGTTAGTTCGAGTCCACTGATTATAGACTCAAGCAAAAATGCTATATAAATGCAAGTTTATTTTTTTTTTCCTCCCTCTATCCAAAAGCTACTGAATTTCCCAGTGTTCAGGTGGCTTGGCATTTAAAATACCTGTCTTACATTTTGATAAGGATCTGGGCTGATTCCCTGGATTTTGTACATGTATGAAATGTCCGTAAATATACAGGTTGCTGTGGCAATAGTCATTTGGAGCTGCTACAACATAATACTGGCTACAAGTAACTTGTGAGAGAAAAGCCATGGGGCAAGTGTATAAAATAGTAACTCTAGACAAATTGGGAGTGTAGTGTGCTAATTATGGATTTATTCGTCATTTCAACCCCCGTTGTTCACACACAAGTTGTTTCTCAAGGTCATTGATGGCCAACTGACGATTTAAAAATAGTCCAAAACATGTGTGTCCCTGGCAGAGCTCGATGCTGACTTTTCTTGGACACTTCCCCCATAAATGTTTTATCCGCTTCCTCCGAGCGGGTCAGAAGCATGTGATTGTTTAAGAGGATTGTGCAAGTGAAGTTGCAGAAACTGCCAGCCACTTTCTCATTTATTGTCTCTTGGTAAGCACCCTTGCATTTTATCTTTGAATTAGGAGCTCAATGGACTTGCTGGGCAATGTTTTAATATAAGACCAGCTGCTTTAGTCATAGAATTACATGGAATCTGCTGCACAGAAACGGATAATTCGGCCCAACTGGTTTATGTTGGTGTTTATATCTCACACTGACCTCCCCTCATTCTATCCTCTTTACACCCTGGCCCCTTGTTCCTCTATTCCCTTCTCCCTCATGTATGCATCAAGCCTCCTCATAAATGTGTCAATGCCATCTACTTCAACCACTCCATGTGGCAGCGAGTTCCACATTCTCACCACTCTCTATGTAAAGAAATTCCTCCTAAATTCTTTACTTGATCTATTAATGGCTATCTTGTATTTAAGTCCCCTTGTTCTGGACTTGCTCACAGTCTCTCCACATCCACCCTATCGAACACGTTCATTATTTTAAAAACCTCTCGAGGCTCTTTTTTGCAGCAAAAGATTCCTAGCCGGCTCGATCTCTCTTTTAATTCTGATTAAACCCTTGTAAATCTTTGCTTCCCTTCCTTCAGCCATTCAATATCCTTTTTTGTAGTATGGAGATCAGAATTGTGGACAGCAATCCTTGCAGTTTAATCCACTTGGGAGGATCGATTTGACCCACTCTGAATCCTTTATTGCTGACTTTCTGAATGGAGTGGCTCGTAGCTGTAAAATGTATTTATTTATTTTGTTTGACGTTTGTATAACTGGGACTATTGTGGACATGTACAGAAACCTGATCGGAGGGGGAGATGGGATCTGCAGTAAGTTGACTAAATGTATCAAGTTGAGTGATTATATCATACACTGCCTGCAGTACATCGGGAATGAATTTGCGATAAATACACAGCACGTCAGTCAGCATCTGTTCATGTTTGGGGTCATGGCCCATCGTTAGAACTGAAGAATGAGATGAGCAGAAACGGCTATTTTAAATCTAGTGTTGTGCAATGAGACAGGGTTAATTAATAACCTTGCAGTAAAGGAGCCTCTGCGGAAGAGTGATCATATGATATAATTTTATATTCAGTTCAAGACTGATTTAGTTAAGTCCGAAACTAGGGTTTTAAATCTGAACAAAGCAAACTATATAGATATAAGGGGCGAGTTGGCTATGGTCGATTGGGAAACTAGATTAAAAGATACAAAGATGGTTAAGCAATAGAAAACATTTAAAGAATTAATTCATAAGAACATAAGGAGCAGGCCATATGGCCCTTCGAGCCTGCTCTGCCATTCAGTAAGACCATGGCTGCTGATCAACCTCAACTCCACTTTCTCTATATCCCTTGATTTCCCCTAGACTTCAAACATCTATCTATCTCGGCCTTGAATATACTCAGACTTGGCATCCACAGCCCTCTAGGGCAGAGAATTGCAAAGATTCACAACCCTCAGTGAAGAAATTCCTCCTCATCTCTGTCTTAAATGGCCTACCCCTTATCTTGAGACTGTGCCCCCGAGTTCTAAACACTCCAGCCAGGGGAAACAACCTGTCAGCATCTACCTTGTTAATCCCCTTTAGAATTTCTCTGTGCCAATGACATCACCTCTCATTCTTCTAAACTCCAGAGAGTACAGACCCATTCTATACAATCTCTCATCATAAGACAGCCCTCATCCCAGGTGTCATGTTTGTAACCTTCACATAACTGTAACCAATATGTAACAGCACTGTACACTGTATACAACTGTGAAATACACACCTTGACCACAGTGGGTGAACTTGTGGGAGACACTCCTCACCTGGTCAGCCAGGTACTTAAAGGGAGGTTACACGTAGGCGCAGCACTCCTTGGTCCTGGGAATAAAGGTGCAGGTCATGAGTGACCTTGTCTGCAGTATATGCCTCGTGTGACTTTATAATACAGATCAGAGACTCTACACCAGGAATCAATCTTGTGAACCTTCGGTGCACTGCCTCCAAGGCAAATTCACATTGAATATACATTCTCCATAGGAATTAAAAACCCCACGGAAAAAGTGGTCCAACCGTGGCTAACAAGGGAAATTAAAGATAGTATTAAATGAAATAGTGGCTGTGGTTCAGTGGCTAGCACACTCTCCTCTGAGCCAGAAGGTTGTAGGTTCATGTCCCACTCCAGGCACTTAAGCACAAAAAAATCTAGGCTGACATTCCAGTGCAGTGCTGAGGGAGTGCTGCACTGTCAGAGGTGCTATCCTTCAGATGAGACATTAAACCGGTCCTGTCTGCTCTCAAGTGGTCGCATCTTCCTTGGTGAAAACAGATGCAAAGTACTCAATTAGGGCTCAATTTTGGCCACTAGAGATTTCTGGCGTACGCACCAGAGGTGCGCCAGTTTTCCACGCATGGAAGTGTGCCCAAAATCTTCGGGCTGATTTTGGCCGCTGTCCTGGGTCTTCTAGCTGCTGGCATGGTGTGGTGACTGGGTCTGAGAGCGGAGCCAGCATCCTGCGCTGGAAACAGTGCCAGGACGCTGGACATGCGCAG
This sequence comes from Pristiophorus japonicus, assembly GCF_044704955.1. Taxonomy (NCBI): domain Eukaryota; kingdom Metazoa; phylum Chordata; class Chondrichthyes; family Pristiophoridae; genus Pristiophorus; species Pristiophorus japonicus. Next base: position 63,643,031 of record NC_091977.1, read on the forward strand.
TAGGATCGTGATTGCGCAGTAGAATCGGGTCAGTGGGTGAGTGAGCTGCAGTTTCAACTGACCACGCATGCGCAGTAGAATCGGGCAGCCGTTCGTGGAGAAGTTAGGAAAATCAATAAACACAACAACAATCGCGGCCCCCTCCCCCAGACAGAATCAAAAAGCAACATTGCAGATTATTGTTTCAGATCCAGCGGTATTCTGTTTTGTTTTAGAGAATTGAGTCATTCTTCCCCCCTCCCCTTCAGCCTCCCGATACTGTGCCACGTTTCCGCCCTGCCCAGTCCAGCTTCTCCTCCTTCCCCCCCCCCCCCCCCCCCCAAAACCTTCCCTTCAGCCTCCCGATGCGTCTTTGTCGGCTGCCCCTTTCCCAGGCCGAATGGCCTCCCGTTCAAGGCCCGCTGCCTTCCCCGGCCGAGTTCAATTCAAGGTAGGATTTACTATTATTTATTTGTTGTTCAATTATTTACCTGAGTTCTTTATTTTTATTGAGTTATTTCAACTTTTATTTGCAATGTTTGGTGCTTGGATGCAGGTCCTTACTTACTTACCTGCGCCGATTTCTTAACTGCCCGCAAGGTTTTTCAGAGCTGGCCACATACGCTGACCTAAGTGGATTTGGAGTAACTTTTAGCTGGCCAGAATTGCCTAAATGGCCAAAACTGGCGTAAGTGGCTGAGAATGCCCCTTATGAGGGAAAAAAAACCTGAACTAAAAAAAATCGTACCTAACTGAGTTACTCTGGAGCAAGTTGATTGAGGAAAATGCTGTTTTTTAACCTGTGCCAGAAAAACCGACTTACTCCAAAAAAAATTGGAGCAAGTCTTGGCCAAAATTGAGCCTCTAGTACCTCATCCATGCCCTCTGCCTCCATGAATAAGGTTCCTTTTGGTCCCTAATCGGTCCATCCTCTTACTACCCATTTATTATTTATATGCCTATAATAAAAGACTTTTGAATTCCCTTTTATGTTAGTAAGAGGGAGAGAGAAAACGGGGAACTATAGGCCAGGTAGCATCACATCAGTAGTAGGGAAGATATTATTAAGAATGTGATAGCAGGACACTTAGAAAATCGTAATATGATTGGGCAGAGTCAACATGGATTTATGAAAGGGAAATCATGTTTGTTAGTAGGGTGGATAAGGAGGGGACCAGTGGATGTGATGTATTTGGATTTTCAAAAAGCATTCAACAAGGTGTCACAAAGTTATTACACAAAAGTAGGGTTCATGGGATTGGGGTAATATATTAGCATGGATTGAGGATTGGTTAATGGACAGAAACAGTGTAGGAATAAACGGGTCATTTTTGGGTTGGCAGGTTGTAACTAGTGGGGTACCACAGATCACTTCGGGCCTCAGTATTTACATTCTATATCAATGACTTAGATGAGGGAACTGAGTGTAATGTATCCAAGTTTGGTGGAAAGTAATCTGAGGAGGACGCAAGAAGGTTGCAAAAGGATTTAGTCAGGTTAAGTGGGCAAGAACGTGCAGATGGAATTTAACGTACAGAAATGTTAAGTTATCCACTTTGGTAGGAAAAATAGAAAGGCAGAATATTTTTTAAATGGTGAGAGACTGGGAAATGTTTGTATTCAGAGGGACCAGGGTGTCCTTGTACGTGAATCACAAAGTTAACATGCAGGTACAGCAAGCAATTAGGAAGGCAAAATGGTATGTTAGTCTTTAGTACAAATGGGCTAGAGTACGTGAGAACATAAGAATTAGGAGCAGGGGTACGTCATGAGGCCCTTCGAGTCTGCTCCACCATTCAATAATACCATGCTTTTATTTTCCGAAGTCTGTTGTGTGGTAATTTATCAAATGCCTTTTGAAAGTCCATAACTATTGCAGTACCGTCATCAGCCCTCTGTTACTTCTTCAAAGAACTCAATCAGGTTATGCAGACGCTGTTTGTCTTTAACAAATCTGTGCTGGCTGTCTGTGCCTTATTAACCTATGCTTGACCAAGTGAGAATTAATTCTGCCCTCGACAATTAAATTGATTGGCGTGTAGTTACCAGGTTTATCCCCCTCCTCTTTTTAGAATAGGGTCGTAAAATTTGCAATCCTCCAGTCCTCTGACACCACTATCAGCTTCCCTCAGCAACCTAGGATGCATCCTAGCTGGACTGAGTGACTTACTAACTTTGAGTGATGCCAACCTATTTAGCACCTCCTTCCTATCTATTTTTATCCTATCCAATATCTCTCCTCTTTCCTCCTTTTCCCCCCCCCCCCCCCCCACCAACATTAACTTCCTCTAACTTATCGACCCATATCCACTATAAGCGCACTGACTCCCACAGCTACCTTGACTACACTTCCTCCCACCCCACTTCCTGTAAGGACTCTATTCCATTCTCCCAGTTTCTCCATCTCCGTCGCATCTGTTCCGACGATGCCATCTTCCATACCAGTGCTTCCGATATGAAGGATTCCCCTCCATCGTGGTAGACAGTCCTTGACTGTGCCTGTTCCATTTCCTGCACTTATGCTCCCACCTCTTCCCCCTCCCTCCCAGAACCATGATGGGGTTCTCTTGTCCTCATCTTCCACCCCACCAGCCTTCACATTCAACAGATCATTTTCCACCACCTCCAGTGTGATCCTACCACCAAACACATCTTTCCCTCCCCTCCCTTTTCAGCATTCCGAATTCCCTCCGTGATACCCTGGTCCACTCCTCAATTACCTCCAACACCCCCTCCCTTTCCCATTTTATAAAAGTAAAGAAGTCTAGTTGCAATTACATGGGGCATGGTAATATCACACCTGGAGTACAGCGTGCAGTTCTGGTCTCCTTGCCTAAAAATGATATACTTGCCTTAGAGGGAGTGCAGTGTAAGTTTACTAGACCAGTTCCAGGGATGAGGGGATTGTCCTATAAGGAGTGGTTGAGGAGACTAGGCCTATATTCCCTACAGTTTAGATGAATGAGATGATGTCAGTGAAACATATAACCTTTTTAAGGGCTTGACAGCTTAGATGCTGTGAGGATGTTTCGCCAGGCTGTGGAGTCTAGAACTAGTGGTCACAGTTCTAAAGGGCCAACCCTTTATTCTGAGACTGAGTAGAGGAGAAATTTCTTCACTCAAAGGGTTGTGAATCTTTGGAATTCTCTACCCTCGAGTGCTGTGGATGCTCAGGCGTTGAGTATATTCAAGACAGAGTTCGCTAGATTTTTTGGATACTAAGGAAATCAAGGGATATGGCGATTAGTGCGGGAAGGTCGAAGATCAGCATGGCAGATGCAGTATAGTGTGGATAAATGTGAGGTTATCCACTTTGGTGGCAAAAACACGAAGGCAGAATATTATCTGAATGGTGGCAGATTAGGAAAAGGGGAGGTGCAACGAGACCTGGGTGTCATGGTTCATCAATCATTGAAAGTTGGCATGCAGGTGCAGCAGGCGGTGAAGAAGGCAAATGGCATGTTTGCCTTCACAGCTAGGGGATTTGAGTATAGGAGCAGGGAGGTCTTACTGCAATTGTACAGGGCCTTGGTGAGGCCTCACCTGGAATATTGTGTTCAGTTTTGGTCTCCTAATCTTGAGGAAGGACGTTCTTGCTATAGAGGGAGTGCAGTGAAGGTTCACCAGACGGATTCCAGGGATGGCTGGACTGACATATGAGGAGAGATTGGATCAACTGGGCCTTTATACACTGGAGTTGAGAAGGATGAGAGGGGATCTCATAGAAACGTATAAGATTCTGATGGGACGGGACAGGTTAGATGCGGGAAGAATGTTCCCGATGTTTGGGAAGTCCAGAACCAGGGGACACAGTATTAGGATAAAGGGTAGGCCATTTAGGACTGAGATGAGGAGAAACTTCTTCACGCAAAGAGTTGTTAACCTGTGGAATTCCCTGCCGCAGAGAGTTGTTGATGCCAGTTCATTGGCTATATTCAAGAGGGAGTTAGATATGGCCCTTACGGCTAAAGGGATCAAGGGGCATGGAGAGAAAGTGGGAAAGGGGTACTGAGGTGAATGATCAGCCATAATCTTATTGAATGGTGGTGCAGGCTCGAAGGGCCGAATGGCCTACTCCTGCACCTATTTTCTATGTTTCTATATTTCTATGATATTGAATGGCGGAACAGGCATGAAGGGCTGTATGACCTACTCTTGCTCCTATTGTGTTCTTCCTTAAAGTCAGTTATCGTTGATCTGAAGTCTAGAAGCACCAAGCACGGCTGCTTTGCACCGCAGTCCACTGGGTTGCTAATGCTGTGTTTTATAAAATACGCCCTTCGCTTTGTGTTCTGTAACTTTATATACATAAACTAAATAGTGGGGGGAGGGGGGGGGGCAAGGGTTCAGATGAGGGGAAATTTAGAAAGTTTGAGAAATGACCAGGCAATAGTGCAGGGTAGCAATAGAGGTAATAACCAGAGTGTGACGGGAAGGGACAGAGTGCATCGGCAAATGGGTTCATAGTACAGAAAAATCGTAAAACGACAAAATTAAAGGCTCTTTCTGAATGCATGCAGCATTCATAGAAACATAGAAAATAGGTGCAGGAGTAGGCCATTCGGCCTGAACCACCATTCAATATGATCATGGCTGATCACTCCCTCAGTACCCCTTTCCTGCTTTCTCTCCATACCCCTTGATCCCTTTAGCCGTAAGGGCCATATCTAACTCCCTCTGGAATATATCCAGTGAACTGGCATCAACGACTCTCTGCGGTAGGGAATTCCACAGGTTAACAACTGAAGAAGTGAAGAAGTTTCTCCTCATCTCAGTCCTAAATGGCCTACCTCTTATCCTAAGACTGTGTCCCCTGGTTCTGGACTTCCCCATCACCGAGAACATTCTTCCCGCATCTAACCTGTCCAGTCCCGTCAGAATCTTGTAAATTTCTATGAAATCCCCTCTCATCATTCTAAACTCCAGTGTATAAAGGCCCAGTTGATCCAGTCTCTCCTCATATGACAGTCCCGCCATCCCAGGAATCAGTCTGGTGAACCTTCGCTGTCCTTCCTCAGATTAGGAGACCAAAACTGAACACACTATTCCAGGTGAGGCCTCACCAAGGCCCTGCACAACTGCAATAAGATCTCCCTGCTCCTATACTCACATCCCCTAGCTATGAAGGCCAACATACTATTTGCTGCCTTCACCGCCTGCTGTACCTGCATGCCAACTTTCAATGACTGATGTACCATGACACCCAGGTCTCGTTGCACCTCCCCTTTTCCTAATCTGCCGCCATTTAGATAATATTCTGCCTTTGTGTTTTAGCCCCCAAAGTGGATAACCTCACATTTATCCACATTATACTGCATCTGCCATGCATTTGCCCACTCGCCTAACCTGTCCAAGTCACCCTGCAGCCTTTTAGCGTCCTCCTCACTGCTCACACCACCACCCAGTTTAGTGTCATCTGCAAACTTGGAGATATTACACTCAATTCCTTCATCTAAATCATTAATGTATATTGTAAATAGCTGGGGTCCCAGCACTGATCCCTGCGGCACACCACTAGTCACTGCCTGCTATTCTGAAAATGACTCGTTTATCCCGACTCTCTGCTTCCTGTCTGCCAACCAGTTCTCTATCCACGTCAGTACATTACCCCCAATACCATGTGCTTTGATTTTGCACACCAATCTCTTGTGGGGGACCTTGTCAAAAGCCTTTTGAAAGTCCAAATACACCACATCCACTGGTTCTCCCTTGTCCACTCTACTAGTTACATCCTCACAAAATTCCAGAAGATTTGTCAAGCATGATTTCCCTTTCATAAATCCATGCTGACTTGGACCGATCCTGTCACTGCTTTCCAAATGCGCTGCTATTTCATCTTTAATAATTGATTCCAACATTTTCCCCACTACTGATGTCAGGCTAACCGGTCTATTATTACCCGTTTTCTCTCTCCTTTTTTAAACAGTGGTGCTACCCTCCAGTCCATAGGAACTGATCCAGACTCGATAGACTGCTGGAAAATGATCACCAATGCATCTACTATTTCTAGGGCCACTACCTTAAGTACTCTGGAATGTAGACTATCAGGCCCCGGGGATTTATCGGTCTTCAATCCCATCAATTTCCCTAAAACAATTTCTCGCTTTATAAGGATATCCTTCAGTTGCTCCTTCTCACTAGACCCTCGGTCCCCTAGTATTTCCGGAAGGTTATTTGTGTCTTCCTTCATGAAAACAGAACCAAAGTATTTGTTTAACTGGTGTGCCATTTTTTTGTTCCCCATTATACATTTACCTGAATCTGATTGCAAGGGACCTACGTTTGTTTTCACTAATCTTTTTCTCTTCACATATCTAGAAGCTTTTGCAGTCAGTTTTTAAGTTCCCAGCAAGCTTCCTCTCATACTCTATTTTCCCCCTCTTAATTAAATCCTTTGTCCTCCTCTCTTGTATTACAAAATTCTCCCAGTCCTCAGGTTTGCTGCTTTTTCTGGCCAATTTATATGCCTCTTCCTTGGATTTAACACTATCCTTAATTTCCCTTGTTAGCCACGGTTGACCCACCTTCCCTGTTTTATTTTTACTCCAGACAGCGATGTACAATTGTTGAGGTTCATCCATGTGATCTTTAAATGTCTGCCGTTGCCTAGCCACCGTCAACCCTTTAAGTATCACTCGCCAGTCTATTCTAGCCAATTCACGTCTCATACCATCGAAGTTATCTTTCCCCAAGTTCAGGACCCCAGTCTCTGAATTAACTGTCACACTCCATCTTAAAGAATTCTATCATATTATGGTCACTCTTCCCCAAGGGGCCTCGCACAACCAGATAGATTAAATTGACGGCACAAATAGAAATAAATGGGTATGATCTAATAGCCATTACAGAGTCTTGGTTGCAAGGTGACCAAGGTTGGGAACTAAATGTTCCAGGATACTTGACGTTTTGAAAAAACAGGCAGAACCGTAAAGGAGGGGGGTAGCCCTGATAGTAAAGGATGACATAAGGACAGTAGGGAGAAAGGATCTCTGCTCGGAGAATCAGGAAGTAGAATCCGTATGGGTGGAAATAAGGAATAACATGGGGCAGAAAACACTGGTGGGAGTAGTAGATCGGAGCTTTTACAAGCTCCTAACAGTAGCTATAACGTTAGACAGAATATTAATCAAGAAATAGTAGGAGCTTGTAGCAAAGGGAATGCAATAACCATGGGGGACTTTAATCTTCTTATAGACTGGACAAATCAAATTGATAAAGGTAGTCTGGAGGACGTGTTCATGGAATGCATTCGGGACAGTTTCCTAGAACAATACGTCATGGAACCAACCAGGGAACTTTCTATTTTAGATCTTGTATTGTGTAATGAGACGGAGTTAATTTGCAATTTCATCATAAAGGATCCTTTGGAGCAGAATGATATAATAACATTTTACATTACGTTTGAGAGTGACTTGTCTAAGTCCAAAACTAGAGTCTTAAACTTAAATAAAGCCAAATTACATAGGTATGAAGATAGATTGGAAAAATAGATGTAAAGATATGGCAGTGGCTAGCATTTAAAGAAATATTTCATAATTCTCAACAAAAATACATTCCATTTGAGAAACAAAAACTCCACAGGAAAAGTGATCCATCCGTGGCTAACTAAAGAAGTTAAGGATAGCATTAGATTGACACAAGCTTTTAATGTTGCGAAGAATAGTAGTAAGCCTGAGGATTGGGGGCGTTTCAGAAACCAGCAAAGGATGACCAAAAAAATTGATGAGGGGAAAAAATAGACCAGAGAAAACTAGCAAGAAATATAAAAATAGATTGTAAGAGCTTCTACAACAAAAAGGAAGAGAGTAGCAAAAGTAAACATTGGTCCCTTAAGAGGATCAGGCAGGAGAAATTATTATGGGGAATAAGGAAATGGCAGAAATGTTAAACAAATACTTTTATATCTGTCTTCACAGTAGAAGATACAAAAAGCATACCAAGAGTCTAATGAGGGTGAGGAACTTAATGTAATTGATGTAAGTAGAGAAACTAATGGGACTAAAAGCTGACAGGCCTACCTCCTAGGGTTCTAAAAGAGGTGGCGGCAGAGATAGTGGATGCATTGGTTTTGATCTTTCAAAATTCCCTAGATTCTGGAATGATCCCAGCAGATTTGAAGGTAGCAAATGTAACACTGCTATTCAAGAAAGGAGGGAGCAAGAAAACAGGACTACAGGCCTGTTAGCCTGACATCAGTCGTCGGGGAAAATGCTGGAGTCCATTGTAAGGGAAGTGGTATCAGGGCACTTAGAAAATCATAACTTAATTGTGGAAGACTCAACATGGTTTTATGAAAGGGAAATCGTGTTTGACAAATTGAGTTTTTTGAGGATGTAACTAGCAGGGTAGATAAAGGGGAAACAGTGGATGTAGTACATTTGGATTTCCAAAAGGCATTTGGTAAGTTGCCACATAAAAGGTAATTACACAAGATAAGGGATCATGGGATTAGAAGTAATATATTAGCATGGATAAAGGATTGGTTAACGGACAGAAAACAGAGTTGGGATAAACTGGTCTTTCAGGTTGTCAGGCTGTAACAAGTAGGGTGCCTCAAGGATCTGTGCTTGGGCCTCAGCTATTTACAATCTATATTAATGACCGAGATGAAGGGACTGAGTGTAATGTATCCAAGTTTGCTGATGATTCAAAGCTAGGTGGGACAGTAAGCTGTGATGAGAACATGAAGCATCTGCAAAGGTATATAGATAGACTGAGTGGACAGTAAGGTGGCAGATGGAGTATAATGTAGGGAAATGTGAGATTATTCACTTTGGTAGGAAGAAAAGAAAAATAGAATATTTTTTAAATGGAGAAACTTTTAAATGTTAGTGTTCAGAAAGATTTGGGTGTCCTTGTGCAAGAAACACGAAACTAGCATGCAGGTACAGCAAGCACTAAGGAAGGAAAATGTCATGTTGTCCTTTATTGCAAGGGGGTTGGAGTACTGTGCACAGTTTTGGTCTCTTATCTAAGGAAGGATACACTTTCCTTGGAGGTGGTGCAACAAAGGTTCACGAGATTGATTCCTGGGATGAGAGGGCTGTCTTATGTTGAGAGATTGTGTAGAATGGGCCTATACTCCCTGGAGTTTAGAAGAATGAGAGGTGATCTCATTGAACTATATAAGATTCTGAGGGGGATTGACAGGGTAGATGCTGAGAGGTTGTTTCCCCTGGCTGGAGTATCTGGAACTAGGGGCCAGTCTCAGGAGAAGGGGTAGGCCATTTAAGACCGAGGAGGAATTTCTTCACTCTGTTGTGAACCTTTGGAATTCTCTGCCCCAAAGGGCAGTGGATGCTGAGTCTCTGAATATATTCAAGGCTGAGATAGATAGATGTTTGGAATCTAGGGGAATCCAGGAATATGGAGATCGGGGGTGGGGGGGGAAGTGGAGTTGAGGTCGAAGATCAGCCATGATCGTATTAAATGGCGGAGCAGGCTCGAGGGGCTGTATGGCCTACTTCTCCTATTTCTTATATTTTTAAACTAATTCTTGCAGTTTAATCCTCAGGGGGGTGGGGGGATGGTGGAATGGAATCGCTTTGAATCCTTATCGATGATGACCACCTTCAAAATGTGGAGTTTGTGGCTTTAGAAAAGTGGGAATGGAATGGCGAGACAAACAATGCCTTCTCTCAATCACATGAGTGAGTTAACGGGTCAGAGTGACTGCCACTTACTTAATAGGAAACTATTAATCATAGGCAGTCCCTTTGAGTCAAGGATGACTTGTTTCCACACTAGAAATGAGTTCTCGGGTGACTGAAGAATCCAGTGCAGGACCTACAGTCTCTGTCACAGGTGTGACAAACAGAGGTTGAAGGAACAGGTGGCTGGGGTGCCTGGGTTGCCACGCACTCCTTCCACTGTCAATGCTTGGCTTCAGCTTGCTCTCGCCGAAGAGACTCGGTGTTCAGCGCCTTCCCGGATGCTTTTCGTCCATGTTGGGCAGTCTTGGGCCAGGGGCTCCCAGGTGTCGGGGTTGTTGCATTTTCACAAGGAGGCTTTGAGCGAGAACACAGACGTTGGCGTGCCTATCCTGCCAATGGATTTGTAGGATCTTGCGGAGGCAGCGTTGGTGGTACTTCAGTGTTTTGAGGTACCTGCTGCACATAGTCCATGTCTCTGAGCCATAATAGGAAGGCACGTATCACCACTGCTCTGTAGACCATAAGCTTGGTGCCAGGTTTGAGGTCCTGGTCTCCAAACACACTCTTCCTCAGGCGACCAAAGGCTGCACTGGCACACTGAAGGTGGTGTTGCACCTCTTCGTCAATGTCTGCCCTTGTTGACAGTAGGCTCCCGAGGTATGGAAAATGGTCCACGTTGTCCAAGGCCTCGTCGTGGATTTTGATGATTGGGCGGGCAGTGCTGTGTGGCGGGGGCAGGTTGATAGAGGATCTTTGTCTTACGGATGTTTAGTGTAAGGCCCATGCTCTCGTACACCTCGGTGAAGGTGTTGATGATGGCTTGGGAGTTCGGCCTCTGAGTGTGTACAGACGCAGGCGTCGTCTGTGTACTGTAGTTTGATGACGGAGAATGGGACGACCTTGGATCTGGCCTGGAGGCGGCGGAGGTTGAACAGATTCCTGTTTGTCTTGTAATTTAGCTCCACTCCAGCGGGGAGCTTGCCGAGGGTGAGCTGGAGCATTGCAACAAGAAAGATCGAGACACAGCCTTGCTTGACCCCGGTCCAAACGTGGAATGGGTCTCTGGTGGATCCATTGGTTAGGACCACGGCTTGCATGTCGTCATGGAGCAGGCGGAGAACGGTGACAAACTTTTCAGGGTAACCGAATCTGAGGAGGAAGCTCCATAATCCCTAATGGTTGACGGTGTCGAAGGTTTTTGTGAGGTCGAAGAAGGTCATGTACAAAGGTTGGTACTGTTCCCTGCATTTCTCTTGTATCTGCCGCGCGGTGAAGATCATATTCATTGTGCCCCTGAGTGGGCGGAATCCACATTGCGACTCTGGGAAGAGTTCTGCAGCCACTGGGAGAAGGCGATTCAGGAGGATTCTTGCGATGACTTTCCCGGTGGTCGACAGCAGGGAGATTCCTCTGCAGTTACCGCAGTCGGACTTGTCACCTTTCTTGAAGATGGTCACGATTACAGCGTCTCCTGGCATGATCTCCTCCTTCCATGCCAGTAGTGCATCTCCGCCATGTTTAGTGCTTCGGCAGGAATTCCATCTGCTCCTGATGACTTGTTCTTCAGTTGTCGAATGGCCTTATCATCCTCATGCCAGGCTGCGGTTGTGCTGAGATGGTGGCGGGTGGGATGGAGTCGAGGACACTCATGTCGAAGACAGCGTCTCGGTTGAAGAGATCCTGTAAGTGCTCCTTCCAGTGGGCACTGACTGCGCCTCTGTTCTTAATGAGCACCTCTCTGTTCTTGGCCAGTAGTGGGGTGGGGCCTTGGGTGCTTGGGCCGTAGGTCGTCTTGATTGCGCTGAAGAATCCTCTCGTCGTGGTTGTCGGAAGCTGCTGGATCTCCTGCGCTTTCTCCACCCACCATCTGTTCTTTAGGTCACGGGTTTTCTGTTGGACCTCGGCATTCAGACGCCTGTAGAGCTGCTTTCTTGTCCTCTAGTTGTGTTGCTGCTTCAAGTCCAAGAATGCCTTGCGCTTGCGGCATATTAGCTGCTGGTCGTTCTTGTTGAACCAGCCTTGGTGTTTTCTGGTCGAGTGCCTGAGCGTCTCTTTGCAGGTGCTGATTATGGAAGCCTTGAGGGTTGACCAGGCGCTGTGGGCACTCTGGGTCACTGGAAGTCGTCGGGTTGGTAGCGAGGTGCTGGCTGAATAGGGCTTTCTTTAGTAGGAGCTTTGAGTGTACTGCCGTTGATTTTCCTGTGGCATTGTTTCTGTTGCCGTCGCTGTTTTGGGGCAATGTTGATGGTGACAGAGCGAATTAAGTGGTGTTTGATCCAGTAGTCATCAGCTCCTGTGATGGCGCGGATGATGCCCACATCTTTGCGGTCCCTCACTCGGACGATGACGTAGTCTAGCAGATGCCAGTGATTATTAAATGTCAATGCTAACACTCGCCTCGGAGTCAGAAGGCTGTGTTGTTTAAGCAACTCAAGACTTGAGCACATAATCCAGGCTGATGCTCCAGTGCCGCACTGTTGGAGGAGCTGTCTATCGGATGAGCGGGCAGGGAAGTGGAGCTGAGTCCATGATCGGATCAGCCATGATCTTGTTAAATGGCGGAGCAGGCTCGAGGGGCCAAATGGCCTACTCCTGCTCCTATTTCTTAGGTTATGTTCTTTTGCTGTCACGTTTGTTCTCTGCTTTTGCAAGCTCTGAGAGTAGCAGCACTTTTTGTGACCTCTTTAAATCTGACGCATCATGACTAATGACGCTGAGCAAGATCTGCTTCTGCATTTCTAGGAAAGGCAGAGTGCAAGAAGTGCTCTAGTTGGTTAAATTTAAAATTGCACGCAGTCCATTTGTAGTATCTATTGCCAAATCGTAGCGTTCTTTTACTGGCGCAATGTAGCAGCTATGAAGTGTGTGCAGTATAAGGTCTCTCTGTCACTATGGTGACTGTGTGTGTGTGTGTCTCTCTCTTTCTCTCCTCCCCTCCCCCACAACCCCCCCCCCCCCACAACATTTTAACAGCTGCCCTCTCGTATGAATAGTAAAGATCACACAACACTATTTGAAAAAGAGCAAGGGAGTTCTCCCGACATGCTGGTCAACATTATCCCTCAACCAAGGTCACTTAAAAACAGATTGACTGGTTATTTACCTCCTTGTTTGTGGAACTTTTTGCTGTGAGCAAAATTGGCGGCTGCATTTATCATAGAATCATAGAACTTTACAGCAAGGAAGGAGGCCATTTTGGCCTATCGTGTCCTTGCCGGCCAACAAAGAGCTATCCAGCCTAATCCCACTTTCCAGCTCTTGGTCCATAGCCCTGTAAGTTACAACACTTCAAGTGCACATCCAAGTACTTTTTAAATGTGGTGAGGGTTTCTGCCTCTACCACCCTTTCAGGCACTGAGTTCAAGAACCCCTCTGGGTGAAGAAATTTCCCCTCACATCCACTCTATACCTCCTACCAATTACTTTTAAATCTGTGCCCCTGGATTCTTGATCCCTCTGCTAAAGGAAACAGGTTACAAGAACACAAGAAATAGGAACAGGAGTAGGCCATTTGACCCCTCAAGCCTGCTCCGTCATTTAATAAGATCATGACTGATCTGATCATGGACTCAGTTCCACTTCCCTGCCTGCTCCACATAACGCTTTATTCCCTTATTGCTCAAAAATCTGTCTATCTCCACCTTAAATATAGTCAATTACCCAGTCCTTCCTATTCACTCTATCTAGGCCCCTCATAATTTTATACACCTCAATAAGGTCTCCCCTCAGCCTTCTCTGTTCCAAAGAAAACAAATCCAGCCTATCCAATCTTTCCTCATAGCTAAAATTCTCCATTCCAGGCAACATCCTCGTAAATCTCTTCTGTACCTCTCTAATGCAATCACATCTTTCCTCTAATGTCGTGACCAGAACTGAACTACTCTAGCTGTGGCCTAACTAGTTCAAGCATAACCTCCCTGCTCTTGTATTCTATGCCTCGGCTAATCAAGGCAAGTATTCCGTATGCCTTCTTAACCACCTGCCTTGCTACCTTCAGGGATCTGTGGACATGCAACAAAGAGTTCTGTGGACATGCACTCCAAGGTCCCTTTGTTCCTCTACACTTCAGTGTCGTACCATTTAATGTGTAAGCCCTTACCTTGTTAACCCTCCCCAAATGCATTACCTCACACTTCTCCGGATTGAATTCTATTTGCCAGTGTTCTGCCCACCTGACCAGTACATTGATACCTTCTGGCTGTTTACAGCTTTCTTCTTCATTATCAACCACACATCCTATTTTAGTATCATCTGCAAACTTCTCTACACTTCAACTGTGACTACACTTCCAAAAGTACTTCATTGGCTGCAAAGTGCTTTGGGACGCCTGAGGTGGTGAAAGCCCCTATTTAAATGCAACTTCTTTCCTTGGTTTTATAGCGAGCATAGTTTCCCACTGCACATGCCAGCATGTCAGCAGCTGCACAAGGCAGCGTGGTTCTTGGGCCTTTAGCTGTGTACGCAACACTACTTTTGTCACTGTTCTGTGGAACTGTCTCCCTAATGGAGAGTCACTTGACATTCTGCTCCCTGGCCTGTGGTCCCGTCAGCTGCGTACCGTCAGAGTGAAATGAGAGCTGCCCTCTGACTTTCTCTTCCAAATGCAGTCTGCCAAGTCGCTTAATTCCAATGATCTGACATTATGTTGCATTGTGGTTATGTTACTGGACTAGTAATCCAGGGAACGGGAATGCCACTGAGAATTTGAATTTTTTTTTTTAAAGATTTGAAAATAAAAATCTGTTAATAAAAGTGGCCAGAAATAAAACAACTGGTTCACTTGCGTCCTTTTAGGAAAGGAAATCTGCCGTCTCTTTTCACTTGAAAAGAGAAGGCTAAGGGGTGACCTAGAAACATAGAAGAAACATTGAAATCTACAGCAAAGAAAGAGGCCATTTCAGCCCGTCATGTCCGCGCCAGCCGCCAAAGAGCCACACGGCCCTCGGTCAGCAGCCCTGAACGTTACATATAAACCTATGAACAATGGCAGAAAGGTAAAGAGCATCCGGCCCAACCAGTCCGCCCCACACAACTGCGACACCCCTTATACTGAAACATTCTACACGCCACCCAATTGGAGCCATGCGATCTCCTGGGAGAGGCAAAAAAACAGATTTTAAAAACCCAGGCTAATTGGGGGGGAAAAATCTGGGAAAATTCCTCTTTGATCCATCCAGGCAATCGAAACTAGTCCAGGAGATCACCCTGGCCATTTCAATTCGCTGTAGTACTTACCATCGTATCTGCGCCAGCCAACAAGAGATTATCCAGTCTAATCCCAATTACCAGCTCTAGGTCTGTAACCCTGCAGGTTACGGCACTTCAAGTGCCCATCCAAGCACCTTTTTAAATGTGGTGAGGGTTTCTGCATCCACCACCCTTCCAGGCAGTGAGTTCCAGACCCCCTCAACCCTCTGCGTGAAGAAGCTTCCCCTCAAATCCCCTCGGAACCTTCCACCAACTACCTTAACATTATGTCCCCTCGTAATTGAAAAGGGAAATAGGCCCTTGCTATCTACTTTATCCAGGTCCCTCAAAATTTTATACACCTCAATGAGGTCTCCTCTCTGCCTCCTCTGTTCCAATGAGAACAAACCCGGCCTATCTAATCTGTCCTCATAGCTAAGATTCTCCATTCCAGGCAACATCCTAGTAAATCTTCTCTGCATTCTCTCTAGTGCAATCACATCCTTCCTATAATACGGCAACCAGAACTGCACACAATACTCCAGCTGTGGCCTAACCAGAGTATTATACAATTTAAGCATAACCTCCCTGCTCTTGTATTCTATGCCTCGGCCAATAAAGGCAAGCATTCCATATGCTGCCTTAAACACCTTATCCACCTGGTCTGCTACTTTCAGGGATCTGTGGATAAGCACTCCAAGGGCCCTTTGTTCACCTACACTTCTAAGTGGTCGACTATTTAATGTGTATACCCTTTCCTTATTAGCCCTCCCCAAGTGCATTACTTCACACTTCTCCGAATTAAATTCCATTTGCCACTATTCTGCCCACCTGACCAGCAGATTGATATCCTCCTGCAGTCCATAACTTTCATTATCAACCACACAGCCAATTTTAGTGTCAGCTGCAAACTTCTTAATCATACTCCCTATATTCAAATCTAGATCATTGATGTATACCACAAAAAGCAAGGCACATAGAGGATGCGTATTAGCATGCACTGCCATTCAATATGATCATGGCTGATCATTCAACCTCAGTATCCCACCCCAGCCTTCTCTCCATTCCCCCTGATCCCTTTAGCTGTAAAGGCCACATCTAACTCCCTTTTGAATATGTCCAACGAACTGGACTCAACAACTTTCTGTGGCAGAGAATTCCACAGGCTCACAACTCTCTGGGTGAAGAAGTTTCTCCTCATCTTGGTCCTATATGGCTTACCCCTTATCGTTAGACTGTGTCCCCTGGTTCTGGACTTCCCCAATATCGGGAACATTCTTCCTGCATCTAACCTGTCCAGTCCCGTCATAATTTTATACGTTTCTATGAGATCCCCTCTCATTCATTTAAATTCCAGTGAGTATAAGCCTAGCCGATCCAGTCTTTCCTCATATGTCAGTCCTGCCATCCTGGAAATCAGTCTGGTGAACCTTCGCTGCACTCCCTCAATAGCAAGCATGTCCTTCCTCCGATTAGGCGACCAAAACTGCACACAATGCTCAAGGCGTAGTCTCGCCAAGGCCCTGTACAACTGCAGCAAGACCTCCCTGCTCCTATACTCAAATCCCCTTGCTATGAAGGCCAGTATGCCACTTGCTTTCTTTACTGCCTGCTGTACCTGCATGCCTACCTTCAATTACTGATGTACCATGACACCCAGGTCTTGTTGCACCTCCCCTTTTACTAATCTGTCACCATTCAGATAATCTGCCTTCCTGTTTTTGCCACCAGCCATCTCGCCCAGCATAGAATATGACTCACTACCAACAGGAAGGATGTTACTTTAACTACTACGAAAGCATTAAGAGGACAAATCAATCTCTACCTTTAACTAACAGCGACATGGAAAGAGGGAAATGAATGACCTTTAAACACCTGGTCCACTTGGCACTGAAGTGTCTGAAACTCATAATAGGAACTCCAGGGAAATAAAATACTGACAGATCTTAAATTGTTTTGTTGACAAAATAAATCTCAATTTAACTTTTAAAAAAAAAAAAAATTTAACAGGGGTTCACACAACCTCACCTGACAGGCCGACTCTGGATCCACCCCTCAAGCATTGCGATTGGTTGCAGAACACGCTGCTCCCTTGGCCAGCCTCTGAGCTCTCTTCCTTTTGGTTCCCAGGGCAATCAATCACCACTCGCCAACATTACGCTGCTAGATTAAGTTGAGGGGCTCAGAGGAAGAAATAAAATGAGGCTGTGAATCTGAGTTAAGAAATAAAATTAGAAAAGCATGATTAACTGAACAAGGAGAGGGACCTAGTACTGAGCCCTGCAGAACCTCACTGGAAACATCCTTCCAGTCACACCAACATCCATCAACCATTACCCTTTGTTTCTTACCTCTGGATCCAACTTGCCACTTTGCCCTGGATCCCATGGGCTTTAACCTTCGTGACCAGTCTACCATATACACTACATTGTACGCACTACCCTCATCGACCATCCTGGTTACCTCTCACAATTCAATCAGATTAGTCCAACATGATCTTCCCTTAACAAATCCGTGCTGACTGTCCCTAATTAATCCTTGCCTTTCCAAATGTAGATTTATCCTGTCTTTCAGGATTTTTCTCTAATTTTCCCACCACTGAGGTTAGGTTGACAGGCCTGTAATTACTCGGCCTATCCCTTTCTCCCTAATAGAGGTCTTTTAAAATTATGAACTTTTTTGATCAGAGAATGTTAGACACAGAGAATGTTTCCACTTGTGGGGAAGAGAGTGGTGAGAATGTGGAGCTTGCTATCACAGGGAATGGTTGAAGCGAATAGTATAGCTGGATTTAAGGGGAGGCTAGTTAAGCATTTGAGGGAGAAGGGAATAGAGGGTTACACTGATAGTTAGTTAGATGAGGCAAGACTGGAGGAGGCTCGAGTGGAACATGGACTGCCTGTGCCTGGTCTGGCCTATTTGTGATTCCAGTCCCACACCAAAGTGGTAGACTCTCAACTGCCCTCTGAAGTGGCCTGGCAAGCTCCTCCATTGTCAGGGCAACTAGGGATGGGCAAAAAATGCCGGCCTTGCCAGCAACACCCACATCCCGAGAAGGAATAAATAAAATTCAGTGCTGAATTTGCATTTTGTGGTTGCCTGTGTTGCTTCATTCAGATTATTGGATAATTCAGATTTTTTTTTTGAAAAACAACTTTGAATTATGTGGAACAGACTGATCATTTATCCAGTATTATTGTACCAAATGACAAGCTGTGGAGGGAGTTGGAAGTACTCATTCTCATTGGTACATTTATACTGACTTAGTAAAGAGCAAGACTCATTAGTTTTACATTCTCCTCTACAGGGGTTTTAAAAAACATAAATGACGTAAGTGCCTCCCTCCTCCCCTTCAAACCACTGCGATTGTAGTGCTGTTTTTTTTCTTTAAACTCTTGTGCAAAAGGGCGCCAACTTTTGATGACCTTAATCAGGATTTGTTTCCTGTTGAGTGTTAAAATTCCCCAAAGTTTTGACTAAAATGGATGTTACCTGAAAGAACTTATTTCAATCCTCCCACCTATCGAAGTAATGACATGTACAGGAGGGGTTGGTCCCCATTATTGCAGTACCTCAGTCTGTTAATACCCCCACCCTGTACCCACAAGTTCCCAGCACATACCTACGGTCTCTCTACGCAGCTAGTATTCAATCCTCTCACTAGGCCTGATTTTAAGAGTTCTTGGGAGGGAAACTAGATGGGCAAGTCCTACTCACTGGTGCTGGCAGGGATCATAACCTGTCCCGTTTTATAGCTGAGAAATGAACCTATTTTTATATATTTCAAAAAAAAAACTGGTGGTCTGGCAGCTGCAGTGAGCATTCTGTTAATGGCCCACAAGCCCCGTTGGTTACTGTGATGCTCGGCCTCCAATGGAATGCCCGTTAACTGTTGTCACTGCTGCAGTGACAGCTCGTTTTAAAAATAACTTGTGCCACAGCAATGACTTGAATGAACTGGTTTCTCACTGCGGCTTAACAAATACCAGCTATTTCCACGTGGAGCCCCTACTCCGACCGGCCAGACTCATCAATGGGTAAATTCGAAATCATAACACTGTCCACTGCTGGAAATGTGGATGGAGCACTTTAAGTGTTGCTCATCTCTGAGGCTCCCATTTTAACACAGAAGTGGGTGACTAAACTGACAAATTGTACAGCCTGATCTGGGCATATTTTAGTTACCAGAGAATTGTCTTGCCACATCTGCTGTGGTTTGTGGTACTGTGAAACAGCAACTACTGTACTGGTATTTACAGATTAAACGTAGTGTAGAAAAACATCCCAAGGCTCGTCACAGAAATGTAATTTGATGAGCAGCATGAAATTCTGGCCAAATTATGTTCTCTGGCCTCCCAACACACTCAGTTGTTTCAAATCATACAGCGGCAAATTTGCACATGTCACAAACTGAAATGAGATGAATGACCACATAATTTTTTTTAGTCGTGTGGATACATGTTGGCCAGAACACTGGGAGATCTCCCCTGCTCCTCTTTGAATAGGGATCTTTTTATGTTCTTCGGAGTAGGCAGACATTTCATCTGAAAGACGGGACTTCTGACAATGCAACACTCCCTCAGTACTGCATTGGAATGTCTGCCTAGATTATGTGCTCAAGATTTTGGACTGGGACTTGAATCTGGGACCTACTGACTCCGAGGCAAGATTGCTAACACTGACCTAAACTGACCCAGTGAAAAAGCTATTCGACCACTGTGAGACTGGCTGTGTCCTTATCGATCTGTCTGTTTCTGTCTCTATGGGCCCAAGTTTCCACAAGAAAAAAAACGGGCGCCCCTCCGAGCTGGGCGCCCGTTTTTCGTGCCTAAAATGGCGCCTAAAAAAATCCTCGGTATTCTCCATCTACCTGCAGGTCCTCTGGCCCTCGGCGCAGCCAGCACGAGCTGTGGGGGGGCGGAGCCAGGTCCCTGCGCTGAAAACAGTGCCGGGACCTCTGCACATGCGCGCTACAGTGGGCACGCAAGTGCAGTAGCTCCAGGCGCCGAACTGTGTGGGAGGGGCCCGAAGCACGCAGCCCCTAGCCCTGGCTGAATGGCCTCACTGGGGCTGCATGAATAAGGCTCCTCCCACGGCCAGCTCCTGCTTCCCCCCCCCAGCCCCCGACCAGACCCGACACCCGTTCCTCCCCCCGCCCCGACCCGACACCCGCTCCCCGCCCCCCGACTGGACCCAACACGACCCGCGCTCCCGACCCGACTCCCGCTCCCGGACTGGATCCGATCCGACCTGACCTTCCCCCCCCCCCCCCCCTCTTTCCCCCCCCCTCCATCCCCCTCTCTTCTCCCCCTCTCTCTCTCTCTCTCTCTCCCTCCCTCCCTCCCTCCCTCCCTCCCTCCCTCCCGCTCAGCGGCACGA
Organism: Pristiophorus japonicus; assembly: GCF_044704955.1. Taxonomy (NCBI): domain Eukaryota; kingdom Metazoa; phylum Chordata; class Chondrichthyes; family Pristiophoridae; genus Pristiophorus; species Pristiophorus japonicus. The sequence goes on from NC_091977.1 coordinate 63,663,229, forward strand.
ACGGCTTTCTTACTCCCCCCCCCCCCCCCCCCCTCCCGCTCAGCGGCACGAACGGCTGCAGAATTCTCCCTGGCTGAAGCACTTTCACACAGGTAGGAAGATGGTTTATTTAATCTTTTCTTGGCTTATAAATGTTTATTCAGGTTGGATTTATTTGTATAATATTTGTAGAAGTATAAATAAGGATTTATTGTAGAATTTAATGAGTCCCCCCCCCACCTCGTTCTGGACGCCTAATTTGTAACCTGCGCCTGATTTTTTAATGTGTACAACAGGTTTTTTCAGTTCTACAAAAATCTTCACTGGCTCCATTCTACTTTAGTTTGGAATACGTTTTCACTGTGGAAACTTTCAAATCAGGCGTCAGTGGCCGGACACGCCCCTTTTTGAAGAAAAAATTCTGTTCCAAAGTAGAACTGTTCTACCTGACTAGAACTGCAGAAAAAAAAATGTGGGGAATTGCGATTTCTAAGATAGTCCGTTCTCCACCAGTTGCTCCAAAAAAAAAAAAAAATCAGGCGCAAATCATGTGGAAACTTGGGCCCTATGTCTTTGTCTCATAGAAACATGAGTAGACTATTTAGCCCTTCGAGCCTGTTCCACCATTCAATGAGATCATGGCTGATATGTGACCTAACTCCACGTACCCGCATTTGTATCATATCCCTTAATACCCTTGGTTAACAAAAATCTTATCAAGCTCTGATTTATAATTATCAATTGACCTAGCATTAATTGCCGTTTGTGAAAGAGAGTTCTAAACTTCTACCACCCTTTCCGTGTAGAAGTGTTTCCTAACTTCACTCTTGAAAGGCCTAGCTCTAATTTTTAGACTATGCTCCTCGGTTCCTCTTAATATCTTGAAGACTCCTTAATTATAGACTCTAGTAATTTCCCATAAACAGATGCTGTGCTAACTGATCCATAATTTTCTGGTTTCCCTCCTCGCCTTTTTTAAATAGCAAGTGACATAGACAAGTTTCTAATGTAAAGGAACAGTTCCTAAGTTGAGAGAGCTTTAGAAGATTATAGTTGTGGTATCTGCAATGTGCTCACCTACTTCCTTTTAAAACCCTGGGGTGGCAACCATCTGGCCCTGGGGATTTGTCATTATTTTCTTCATTACTGTTAATTTTCTCATTAATTTTGGTGACTCCTTGTCCCTGATTCAATATTAGTTTCCTTGGGATGTCTGGCATGCCAACCTCATCCTGCACAGATGTAAAATAATTATTCAACTTGTCCACCATTTCCTTATTTTCATTTAGAATATCAGTTATCAAGAGGTTCACATAGCTCCTGACCACACTTTTATTTTCCTAATATAATTGTAAAATAAGAATTGTGTTGATTTTGATATCCCTTGCAAGTTTATTTTCATACTCCCTTTTTGTAGCTCTCTCTATCTTTTTGTCACCTTTTTGTTTTTACATAGAAACATAGAAAATAGGTGCAGGAGTAGGCCATTTGGCCTTTCGAGCCTGCACCACTATTCAATAAGATCATGGCTGATCATTCACCTCAGTACCCCTTTCCTGCTTTCTCTCCATACCCCTTGATCCCTTTTAGCCATAAGGGCCATATCTAACTCCCTCTTGAATATATCCAATGAACTGGCATCAACAACTCTCTGCGGTAGGGAAGTCCACAGGTTAACAACTGAGTGAAGAAGTTTCTCCTCATCTCAGCCCTAAATGGCTTACCCCTTATCCTTAGACTATGTCCCCTGGTTCTGGACTTCCCCAACATCGGCAACATGCTTCCTGCATCTAACCTGTCCAGTCCTGTCAGAATTTTATATGTTTCTATGTGATCCCCTCTCATCCTTCTAAACTCCAGTGAGTACAGGCCCAGTCGATCCAGTCTCTCCTCATATGTCAGTCCTGCCATCCTGGGAATCAGTCTGGTGAACCTTTGCTGCACTCCTTCTATAGCAAGAATGTCCTTCCTCAGATTAGGAGACCAAAACTGAACACAATATTCCAATGAGGCCTCACTAAGGCCCTGTACAACTGCAGTAAGACCTCCCTGCTCCAATGCTCAAATCCCCTAGCTACGAAGGCCAACATACCCTTTACCGCCTGCTGTACCTGCATGCCAACTTTCAATGAGTGATGTACCATGACACCCAGGTCTCATTGCACCTCCCCTTTTCCTAATCTGCTGCCATTCAGATAATATTCTGCCTTGATATTTTTGCCACTAAAATGGATAACCTCACATTTATCCACATTATACTGCATCTGCCTTGCGTTTGCCCACTCACCTAACATGTCCAAGTCACCCTGCAGCCTCTTAGCGTCCTCCTCATAGCTCTCACCGCCACCCAGCTTTAGTGTCTTCTGCAAACGTGGAGATATTACACTCAATTCCTTCATCCAAATCATTAATATATATTGTAAATAGCTGGGGTCCCAGCACTGAGCCCTGTGGCACCCCATTAGTCACTGCCTGCCATTGTGAAATGGACCCGTTTATCCTGACTCTGTTTCCTATCTGCCAACGATTCCTCTCTCCACGTCAGTACATTACCCCCAATACCGTGCGCTTTAATTTTGCACACCAAACTCTTTTGTGTGGGACCTTGTCAAAAACCTTTTGAAAGTCCAAATACACCACTTCCACTGGTTCTCCCTTGTTCACTCTACCAGTTACATCCTCAAAAAATTCTAGAAGATTTGTCAAGCATGATTTCCCCTTCATAAATCCATGCTGACTAGGACCGATCCTGTCACTGCTTTCCAACTGGGCTGCTATTTCATCTTTAATAATTGATTCCAACATTTTCCCCACTACTGATGTCAGGCTAACCGGTCTATAATTACCCGTTTTCTCTCTTCCTCCTTTCTTAAAAAGTGGTGTCACATTAGCTACCCTCCATCCATAGGAACTGATCCAGAGTCAATAGACTGTTGGAAAATGATCATCAATGCATCCATTATTTCTAGGGCCACTTCTTTAAGTACTCTGGGATGCAGACTATCAGGCCCTGGGGATTTTATTGGCCTTCAATCCCATCAATTTCCCTAACACAATTTCCCGCCTAATAAAGATTTCCTTCAGTTCCTCCTTCTCACTAGACTCTCGGTCCCCTAGTATTTCCAGAAGGTTATTTGTGTCTTCCTTCGTGAAGACAGAACCAAAATATTTGTTTAACTGGTCCGTCATTTCTTTGTTCCCTGTTATAAATTCACCTGAATCTGACTGCAAGGGACCTACGTTTGTCTTCACTAATCTTTTTCTCTTCACATCTATAGAAGCATTTGCAGTCAGTTTTTATGTTCCCAGCAAGCTTCCTCTCCTACTCTATTTTCCCCCTCCTAATTAAACCCTTTGTCCTCCTCTGCTGTATTATAAAATTCTCCCAGTCCTCAGGTTTGCTGCTTTTTCTGACCAATTTATATGCCTCTTCCTTGGATTTAACACTATCCTTAATTTCCCTTGTTAGCCACGGTTGAGCCACCTTCCCCGTTTTATTTGTATCTCTCTCCCAGTAGCCAGAGTCTGTGCTAGTTCTTGTATTTCTGTATGCCTTTTCCTTTTTAATTTTATGTTGTCCCTTACCTCTAGTTGTCCATGGCTGTTTTTTGGGGCAAGTAGAGCATTCAATTCATTTTTGAGCATCTCTCTCTGATCTTTTTTGGTTTTACCCATTAACCGATTTGCCCAGTTTACTGTGGACAGTCTCTATCTCATTGCATTGAAGTCAGTCTCTCTAAATCTAGAATCTTAGTAGCTGTTTTGCGTTTCTCTCTTTCAAACGCTACGATGAACTCGATCGTATTATGATTGCTATTAAATAAATGTTCACGCACCGTTACATTGTTAATTAAATTTGACTTATTACTCATTACTAAATCTAATATGGCCTGACCCCTTGTTGGTTCTTGGACATATTGCAGCAAACTATCCTGAACAAGAAATTCTGACATGAGCTAGTCTGCTTAACCCAATCTGAGTTAAAATCCCCCATTAAACCCACTCTGGCTTTACTACATGCTTTTCTAATCTCTGCATTTATACATTCCACCACTTCACAGCTGCTACCAGGAGGCCTATACACTAGTCTCACTACAGTCTTAAATCTGTTTCAGTTTCTTAATTCTTTCCATAAGGTCTCAACTGCCTGCTTACCTCTCATTATATCCTGACTTACTGTTGTGATTTCATCCTTAATCACTAAGGCTACTCCCCCTCGAGCATTTCCCTACCTTTCATGTAGAGCTTATAACCTGATATATTTAGTTTCCAGTCCTGACTGTCACGCAGCCATGTCTCCGTAATGGCCACCATGTCATAAACCCCAAGTGGAATTTGTTCCTTATACGCCATACGTTTTTATAAAGAACACTTATTTAGGCCACACACCCTAACCCGTCATTCTGCTGTAATGTTTTACTTGCGCATTTCTTGTATCTCCTGGTTTAATTACTTTACATCTTTATTTTTCCCTTTTACCTGCTGTGCCTAAAACACAATTTCTGACTTACTCTACTCTCTTCCCTTTCGTTTGTTTTTGAACTTTTTTTTAAAAAAAATTGTTCTGGGATGTAGGTGTCGCTGGCAAGGTCAGCATTTATTGCCCTTGAGAAGTTGGCGGTGAGCTGATTTCTTGAACCGCTGCAGTCCATGTGGTGACCAACAACATAGGAAAGAGTAAGCAAGCGGTCCTGTTCAGAGAGAACTAGGAGTTGGGAGCTAAATTTAAAAACAGGACCTCAAAGGTCATCGCTGGATTATTACCCGAGCCACGTGCAAATTGGCGTAGGGATAAGCTGATTAGGGAAGTGAGCACGTGGCTGAAGGAATGGTGTGGGAAAGAGGGTTCCATTTCATGCAGTGCTATTATGGAGGCAGTTCAAGGATTTTGATTCCGCGACGCCAGAAGGCACCATGTCAGGATGGTGTTGTATTACAGTTTCCACCTGAGCCCACCCACATTTACTAGTTTAAAGTCCTTGTGATTGCCCTACTTATCCATTCTGCGACGACCCTGATCCCAGCCCGGTTCGGGTAGAGCCCGTCCTAACAGAACAGTCCCTTCCTGTCCCAGTACTGGTGCCAGTATCCCATGAAATGGAACCCTCTTTCCCACACCATTCCTTCAGCCATGTGCTCACTTCCCTAATCAGCTTATCCCTACGCCAATTTGCACGTGGCTCGGGTAATAATCCAGCGATGATGACCTTTGAGGTCCTGTTTTTAAATTTAGCTCCCAACTCGTAGTTCTCTCTGAACAGGACCGCTTGCTTACTCTTTCCTATGTTGTTGGTCCCAACATGGACCACAATGACTGGATCCACCCCCTCCCTCTCCAATATCCTTTCAAGCCAGTTCACGATGTCCCTCACCCAGGCAGGCAACATTCTATGTGGGATTCTCGATACCGCTTGCAAGGATACTATCTGTTCCCCTAATTATTTAATCCCCACACAACTACCACATTACGCTCCCGTCCTCCCCCTCCCTTTGGACAGTCTCCTGCTCCAAGGTGCCATGGTCAGCATTCTGGCTGTCCTTCTGACTGTCTTTATCCTTATCCTCACAGGTAGCAAGAACATTGTGCATGTTGGATCGGTTTCTGCGGATCCTCCATCTATATCTCATCTGGGTTCCCTTTACTCTGTACAGTACAATTGGTCACTCAAACCCCATTCTCATCCTGCTCTCCTGAGGTGTGACCGAGGTCTGGAGCAAACTGTCCAGATACTCCTCCCCCTCCTTTGTATCAGAGTGTCTTCAACTCTCCCTTCAGCTCAAGGACTCTGAGCCAGAGAAATTCAAGACGCAGGCGTGTTCGCTCGGGAAGTCTCTCTGTCCACAAACTCCCACATACTGCAGTCCATGCACTCGACCTGCTCTGCTGTTTTAGTCTATATTATTTATAACTACTTTTTAGTCTGTAGTATTACACACTAATTTGCACTAAGTTCTAAAATACTGAACAAAATGTTAAATACTACTTGCCTCAGGCTTGCACAAATCAGTGTATTGGAGGCAAAAAGCAGCACCTCCTTGCCCCTCTGCACTGAATCCTCTGTGTGTGTGTGTGTGTGTGTCTCTGAGTGTGTGTCTCTCCTCCATTAACCAACTTCCTCCCCCTCTGCCCAAATAATAGATGCATCCAAAAATTCCATCTCCAGATTCTCAGCTGAAAGCCCCATTGTTCCTTGTGCCTATAAAGTAATTTATTTGCTCATTGTCCAGCTGAGGAACTGATCCCAGCTGGACTGTGGGAGGGAGCAGAGTGGGGGTGGGGAGAAACAAATGCTACATTTTACAAGGCTGGTGGTTTTAAAAACTTGTTGAGTATTAAAATATACCACATAATTTTATTACCTACGTTTTCATCTGTGTGAGGATTGGTAGGAGAGAATGATTAGTCTATTGGAATAAATTGTTAAAGCAGTCCCATGTGAATGGTTGTGGACATTGCTGGTGAGTTGTGTGATGTTCTAACACCCACTCAATGACCTCACCAGCCTTGACCCTTCCTCTGCATGCAGCCCTGATGAAGTGTGTTTTCCCCCGTTGGGTGTGGGTTTGCTGAAATGCCTCTGAGAACTTTTATTTCTTGTTTTAATATGAGCATTGCAATATTTTCTTTTTTAATGCATGTGTTTGGTCCTTTGTTTCTCTCTGGTGTTGAGCTTCCCTTCTTTGTCTTTTTTAAGCAATGCGATTGGTCCCCTTGTTGCTCTTTGGCTGATCTACCAGGAAGGAGCTGTGCTGCAGAAAGCCTCCACGCCGATCTGGTTGCTGCTATATGGTGGTATGGGCATCTGTGCCGGTCTCTGGGTCTGGGGGAGGCGAGTCATTCAGACGCTGGGCAAAGATCTCACTCCCATCACCCCATCTAGGTGAGTATGGTCCAAGTGCATCTGGAACATTTGCACATTACGTCACATTTACTGTTGCACTGACTAACCTAGTAGGTAGCTAGGCTTGCCGCAATGCAAAAGTGCAGGTGGTATCATTGGATTAGATGTCTTGTTTGTGCCTTTCCAAATTGAAGCAATGAATTATTTTGTACTTATTTAGGTTTTTCTCCTCCTGCCTCGCTCAACCTTGTGTTTCCCCCCACCCCCACTCCATGCATCAAATGAACCACATGAACAAGTTTTGGCTAATTGCATTTATTGCGCATGCTGATGGTACTAACATTGAGAAGTGTACCTTGACACACGCTCTTCCAGCTTTTCTCGCTGTGTCCAAAATATCTCCCAGCTGTGAAGATGCCAACTCAGAAGTATAGTTCAGGTTGGTAAATCTAATGTTAGTTGCCATTTAAAGGCACCTCGAGCACTATTTCTAACCTCCACTATGCGAGGGCTCAGCCTCAAGGACCCAATGGCTCCTCCTGCGCCAAAGTAGCAAGCCACTACAAAGAATACCACACGGACTGCAGCATTTCTAGTAGGAGACCCACCACCACCTTAAGGCAATTAGGGATGGGCAATAAATGTCAGCCTTACCTGCGCTACCCACATAACAAAAAAGGAATCAACTGCCAAGCATCCAGTGCACAAGTGTGACAGGCCCTTCTGGTTAAAAAAATCTTGCAGTTGGTCCCTGAAGTCAGGATTGCAGAAGTCCTGTTCCCCTAAATTTATACTCCATTGTGCCACATTTTGTCTAGATGTTGTCTTGCCTACTGCTCCTGGGTTTTTGCAAACACAGTAAGGTAATTGCCCAGTTCAACATACAACTGAAGTGTGTCTTTATATTCTGCATAATAATAGATGTAGTAGATATGGCCAACCTTAAATGCTGCAGTGCTTTGCCTTGTGCTTACTTTATGGATACAGCTCGCAGACCTTGTTCCTGAGTCCTGATGGAATGAGCAGGCTGGTAAGATATCCAAGCAAACCTCCTAGGCTTACAAAGGCACGGAGGGCCTGTGGACGTGCTGGCCAGACCTTTGTGCCTCTATACTGTCACTTGTTCAGAGATGTGCGATAGCTCAGATCTCTATAACTGGCCCCTATCCCTCAAATGTTGCCTCTCCAGAGAGAGTAAAGGTCTACTCCCTCTTCCCACTGCCACCGAACACTTATTGGGGCTTATTTTAACTTTTATTGCCAGGCGGCAGACATCCCGAGTATGTGAGAAAGCATTCTCTGAACGTCAGTCCTTTACCTCCTGTGCTCCGTTGCTGATCCCAGATTTGCTCTTTTGAACCATTGCATTCCTCTGATGTGAATGAGTTTGACGTGAAAGCCTTCAAATGTGCCACCGTTGTACGATGTCTCGCACGCGTAGCGTTACACGTTCATGACTGAGCTTCATTACACGGGTAATTGGGGGAGAGAGGGAAGAACATAAGTAGCATTGATTTATCACAAGCGGCGACAATTCTAGCCTCTAAAAGCTGGAACCATTGGAGCACTATGGGGTTGTATGTTGCACCATCTGGGCAGTGCGACAGTATCTCTTGTATCAAAATGTACACTTTTTTTGTGTGTGTGGGGAGAAGAGCTGAGGGCCCCTTCCATATGGTGTGAGTCACATTCAGCCAGCCTTGTGTATGTTGCATGTCATCAATTTAGTGCTGTGTTTGTTAATGCTACTAGCCCACACTATGATGGGACCTGCAACATTCACATGAGCTAGACCGAATGCACGCAATGAATTTAGTCGACTGATACCAATGATAACTATTTCAGAGCCCACACGAATGTATTATACCTTGAATATTGATGTTGTAATTACTTAATTTTTTAAAAGATTAATTTTTTTGAAAACACACACATGGCTGCCAGATATATCACAAAGATTGCCCTGGATGCTTGTCCAGAGCTGCGGTAAGACTCTTGTATGCTGCCTGAGGCTTCATGGTATTAATCTTGAGACTCACTGGTGCAACAAATGATTGTGAAGTGTTGTTTTGTGCTTCCTGCAGTGGATTCACTATTGAGTTGGCTTCGGCGTTCACAGTTGTGGTTGCTTCCAATGTTGGACTTCCTGTCAGTACCACACACTGCAAGGTATGCGTATGCCCTGTGACTGCGACACAAGCAGTTCAGTCTGTTCTACTCTGAGGCTTGGCTCACATCAATTCCTGGTGGCATGACTCATCCTGAGGCAGGGAAACAGAGAGGCAAACTTAGTACTGTTCTGCACCCATCTCGGTGCCAGGCCTACTTGCAAAGAGCATTCTTTGTGGCAAAACAAAATGTGGACTTGAACCCACAAGGAACAGACTGAGATTCAACTGCTAACTTACCCAGACGGAACTGAACATGGTCAATCTACTTGTGCTTGACCACCTTTTTAAAGAAAGAACTTTCATTGATACAGCGCCTTTCATGACTTCAGGATGTTCCAAAGTGCTTTACAGCCAATGCAATACTTTTGAACTTTAGTCACTGTTGTAATGCAGGAAACACAGTAGCCAATTTGTACACAGCAAAGTCCCACAAACTGCAATGTGGTAATGGCCAGATCATCTGTTTAGAGAATTAATATTCACTAAGCTAGTTTTAAAAATCTTAGTGAAGCAGGCGATGCTCTCAACGAAACAAACTGACTAAATTTTTCGGGAAGCTATCTCTTGTGCATCCCTTGCACCATATCTTTTGGTACATCGGACAACTGCACTGAATCGCCCAAAAATGCATTTTGCAGCACTCGATGGCCTTAAGTTCTAGTTTAGCTGATGGTCGCACTGTTTCAGGTTGATGAGCTCTTCATGCCACTGTGGACTGATTTGCAGCACACTCCTTGGGGCAGGAGTTGGTGTTTAGTGGAACCTCTCATCACTCACTCACTGTTCCATATTGCATGTTTGTGGTGGGATGTCTTTCACGTGCTTTTCTTACTACAAACTTATTTTCTGTTTCTTCACAGTGGATTTTGCATTGAAGTAATGAGTGCGCTAACTGTACTTGTAGCCTCAAATGTGGGCATTCCAATAAGTTCCACTCATTGCAAGGTATTGGTGTGTCACGTTAATGCAGCGATCATCTTGCTACCACCTTTAGCAAACCAAACACTTGAACTAAAACCATGCTGGCTGTTGCATTCTGCCTTCTTGAGTGTAGCATGCAAGGAACCTCCCTACAAACTCAAAGTTAATTGGAGAAAGTGATTTTGAATTTTGTTTGTTTTAAGTATGTAGTTTTATAGCTAGACTAGTTGATCTTCATGACGCTGATCATTAACCAGGTGAAGGGGCGTTAGAGGATGAGGGATAATTGGACAAGGGCACACAGACATTATTTGACCCCTATTTTATATTCTGTCCTCGTTTTTATATATTTAAATGATCGATTCCCATGTCCACACTACAGTTGGAATTGCCACGGTGAACTTGTCACACAATTTCGCCCTCCCGCCAGCAGTTGTGCTGCAGCACCTTCACTGGCAGGAGGGTGGTGTTACAGTGTGACATGTTTACATGGGCAATTTGCATTATAAATGATAAATATAAATTTATCTTGGGGCTTGTTGATGGGACATAAGATTTTTAATATTCTAGATTGTAATGGGGGACTCTTGAGACGTTTGCCAGGGTGGGTTAATTTTCTGACTTTGTTTGGGCTAGGAGGAGTTGCGCACTGCCATTACATATCGGAAACTTCCTGCAATTTATTCTGTGGGCAGGATTCCCTGCAGCCAGTGATAATCCTGAAATAAAACTGCTCCCTTGGTTTGAGATCACATTGAATGGTGAGCATTGGCCATTGAGTTGAGGCCAGGCTTCTGTCGAGTGTTGCTACAAGTGGGCTGAGAGGGGTGCGGGAAGAGAAGGAGAGAGAGCAAGGGATTGAGTGGGTAAACTTTTTTTTTTACAATCTGAATTTTAGATTTCACTTTTTTTTAATAGTGTTCGAATAAAACTTTTGAGTTAGTTGAAGATACGCAAGACCCTGAAGATTTAAGCAAAGAGAAAATCATTTTTCCACATTAGATTTTTTATTCTTTGATCAGAATGATTTATTTTTCTGGCCATGTACATTTCTGCTTCCCAATTACGTAATTGCAGACTATCTGTAGAAAACAAGTTGCAGGGCAGCCTTGGCACAAGAGATTTCTGGAGTTCCAACTTTGGAGCTATCTGATCATTCTTGCAGATTTAGCTGTGTGGTACGATTTTCCCTCCCCTCCTCCCAGCTATCTGCAGGAATTTTAATTGGAGTCAGGCCCTGGACCCTGGGGAGAGTGGGCAAGGAGACTGGCAGCACTTGGGGTGCGAGACTTGGAATGCATAATTTATATAGTCTGATGGTGGATTTTTAGCTTGTACTTGGACTGCATAATCTCGTGGTTTTTTTTACATTATCTGTCAGGAAGAGAGGTAGGATCCCTTTAGAGGATAATCAGGCTTCTGTTGTGTTTTGAAGGCAAATTGCATCAGTTAGTTCATTTTGCTAGAAGTATTTCTAACATGCTCGCTCTCCAACCAACTTGTTAACACTACTTTTTCTACCTAATGCATCATTAAATGAATCTATTAGTTTATTAACTAACTTGTTTTGTTTTTGAAGAGTAGGCCGATAACCTCCCCAAATCTGAGATACGGATGCAAGTTCAAATAGGTAACTTCACTGATCCTGCATTCCGGGCAGACAGGCTACCTTGCTCGAAGGGAGCATGGGTTAGAGACTCTGAAAACTCTGACCGAGGAGCCTCACTCTAAGGGATCATGGATTTGAGGGAGAGGACTACCCATCTCTGACTTGGGCTCTTGTCCAGCACAGCTTCACTGTTGGCAGTGTGGGATCGGATAATTAGTGCCTTTTGAAAGCCACATACTTGGTACCTTTTTGCACTCTAAAACTGTGATTTGGTTCAATGCTCGTGGTTGGGTCAGAACTATTCTGAATGGTATCAGGATGCAGTGTTTGCATAACTAGTGTGTGGAATGCAATACCTGCACCGTTGACTACATAGGGTACCTGCCACCTGCATGGTTTTGGCACTTGACTTCTATTTTGACAAGGTTGTGGACATTTAGTATCGGTCTACTCTTCTATCATTTTTGTGTCTCTCTTTCCTTTCCACCCCTCTCCCCCCCCCCCCCCAACCCCTTCCTGCTGATTCCTACTAATATTTGTGTTGATTTTTACTTGCCTCCCTAGGTTGGATCTGTGGTGTCTGTGGGATGGATCCGATCACGCAAAGCCGTAGACTGGCACTTATTTCGTAATATCTTCCTGGCCTGGTTTGTGACTGTCCCGGTCTCTGGTCTCTTTAGTGCTGCTGTTATGGCACTGTTTGTATATGGAATACTGCCATATGTTTAAATTTTATTGTGATTTTTATTTTATTTTTTTTAAATATTTTTAACCAGCAGCGTGAGGTGTCCTTCACCCTGTCACCCACCCCAAGAACTGGTTTATTCCTTTTTCTTGCTCTCCCATTTCAAGAGGAATTAAACAGTATAAATTAATTTTACATTTCCATCTTTTCCGTTCTCTCCCACGCTGTAAATAACACTACATGTGCTCATTTTTGGGGACTTGGTAGTATGTAACAGCAAAGCTCTATTGTATGGTGCATCTGTGTACCAGTGAGTAATGCTGCCTAAGTCCTGGAATGGATGGTACTGCTTGGAAGATTTGCCCCCTTTGTAGTACTGATGTGTGTGAAGCTGCTGTACATATTGTATTATTACTCACTGGAAAGGTTTTTTTTTAGTATGGATCTGAAAAAAAAAGAGGGGAATTTAAAAAAAAAAATATATATATATATGCCGTGGTATAGTAAAATCATCCTTCTGATGCAAAACGAGGTACAAAAACCCCAGCTCTGTCATTCAGCATTGTTTTTTTGCAAGGCACTGTACCCTGTAACTGGGCCTAGTCCCATTCTACTCTGCATGCTACAAGCTACAAACACCATAACCAGAATCGGGAGTGATGGGTTTCTTGGAAACTTGATTTCTTTTATAAGCTTGACAGTTGTACTATATTGTAATTTCTATTGTAAATACTTTCTAAAGAAGAGATCTAGGTTTGTGTGGGTTTTTTTTTAATTGGGACACATTTTGCTCTCTCAAGACTTTCAAAACAATATCGAATGTACCAAAGATTCAAGAATAAAGATTTGACAGTATTTCCACTTTGGTTTATTGAAATGCCTGTTTGTAATTCAGGGTCTTTCTCCAGTTCTTTGCCATTTAAATGACATTTGATCTGTTTTTACTGGAAACAGATTTCTTCGGTTCCTTTCAACCAAAAAATATTCTTCTGTGTAGAAGATGACATCAAACCAAATATCGAGTTGGCATTGTGCTAATTGGCAGTCCCACTGGACGATGCCTTTCCATAATGTTAAATGTGCATATTTGGTCTGCAGCACTGTATACCCCAAGTACTAACACCATTCATTTCCACGGGAGAGATTGGGGGTTCTCTTGATTGTCTGTCTGCCATAACTTCGGGTGGAAGATCAGCGAAAATGCCGGAGAAACGACACGGACATGGTTTCCACGGAGCTTCCACCGAAATTACATTGGATGATCGAGAACCCCCTGCAGAAATTTAACCCCACAAAATGGGGAGTCAAAGCCTTTGTTATGGTTGACTTAAAGATAAAAGTTACCTCTAGGTGATGACCATTTTATTTTTGAACCAACGACGATTTGTATTTATATAGTGCCTTTAATGCAGTGAAACGTCCCAAAGCATTTCACAGGAGAGTTTTCAAACAAAATTTGACACCGAGTTACATAAGGAGATATTGGGGCAGATGATCAAAAGTTTGGTCAAAGAGGTAGATTTTAAGGAGTATCTTAAGAGGAAAGAGAGGTGAGGTTTAAGGAAGGAATTCCAGAGCTTAGGGCCATGGCAGTTGAACGCACGGCTGCCAAAAGTGGAGCGATTAAAATCGGGGATGCTCAAAAGGCCACCATTAGAGGAGCGCAGAGATCTGAGGGTTGTGGGGCTGGAGGAGATTACAGAATTAGGGAGGGGCAAGACCATGGGATTTGAAAACCGGGATGAGAATTTTAAAATCGAGGCATATTAAAATGCCACATTTAAAACTTAAGTTTACACTACATGCAGTTTGATCATAGTCCTTTTTTTGTTTTGTATTTCAAGAAGATTGTATCAATTTGAGAACTGTTTTAGGGGAAACGGAGGGGAAGAGAGGGAAATGAGATGGGACTTTTACTATCTAATCCACACCAAATACAAGAGGAGCAGTGCGATTCTTTTTTTTTTTTAAAGTTCATGACCCAGACCTTTAGTCAGCTGTTGATGTTTTCATTGCTCACTCGTTGCAGATCAACCCATTCCCGGGATATATGTTGTATTTTGTACATTCCCATCACATCTTTTTGTTTTGCAATGTTTACAAAGCTTGGCCCATCACCAGCAGTTTGCAAGTATGGGCTTGCAAGATGAGAGATGTGTTCCTTGACTCACTGTCATTGGATTTGTGGATTACAAGTACGTTTGCTAGAATGGATGAGCAAGCAGTTTCAAAGAAGTGATTGTGTGATACTTTCCCTTTGGAGCTCGCTAGTAGAAGTTCTGATGGACCAGTTCATGTATGACCACTTAACTGGCTGTTACTACGCTCCTGTGTGGGCTGTTTTTGATCGATTGTTAACACCGTATCTTTTAAATGCCTTTTATTAAAATTGGGTGCACTGAGGAATGTAGCACCGAGTGTGTTAAGTGTTTGTAAGTGAACTTTGCCAATTGTGGTCTCTACCCCGGCAATTTCCAAAACTTATGTAAAAATAGGTTATAAAAACTATAAAACTCTGTCCATGGCTATAACTAGGTGTTTTTTTTTTCTCTGATTCTGAAGATTGCTTGTACTTCAAATGCTGTATCTATCATGTTAGGAAACCTAACCCTCCAGCTGCAGACCCACCCATTTAAAAAAAATAAAAATAAATAAATAAATAAATAAAAGTAGAGAAGAGCTCTCCTTGGTTTCGGCCTTGGCTCAGTGGTGGTGAAGGTTGTGGGTTCGGTACTGAGGGAAAGTTGCACTGTTGGAGGTGCCGTCTTTCGGGTGAGACATTAAACAGAGATTCCGTCTGCCCTCGGGTTGATATAAAAGAAGCAGGGAGTTCTACCTGGTGTCCTGGCCAATATCTATCCCTCAAATCTACATCACTGGAACAGATCGCTGTGTGTGGGATCTTGCTGTGCGCAAATTAGCTGCCACATTTCCCTACTTTACACTTCAAAGTGCTTTGGGACATCTTGAAGTAGTGAAAGGCGCTATATAAATGCCAGTTAGTTTTTAGTACAATAGTTTGTCATTCCTTTCCCAGGGATATTGAATGGTTATACTGACCAGTGAACTAAAATCCCACTCGGAGTTCAGTTCCCCACGCTGCAGGTTGAAATCCTTCCATTGTGGTGCAATTTGGTGTCTTCCAGGAATCTATCCACTGTAAATGTATTGTTTTTGATTACTTGTATCATATTGCCAATAACTGACTTGTTTTCCCCTTCCAGTTGGGGGAAAGAAAATCATCATTCATTTGTACTCTGATGGGAAAATTAAAAAAAAATCATTTTAATGAACTTCATTAAAATCGTCTTACTAAAAAGTTTTGTTTTGACTGGTTATTTACCATGAGGCAGCAACAGCCGGTAACATCCTAACTGTGGAGCAGTAGAACATTGCCAGTTAATTTTAATAGTTAGGTTAATTGGTTGTAATTGTTCTGCTAACAAGCACTCATGTCTATGATGTTACTGGGTCAGGCTGGTATACCACCGAACCAACACACCCTTCTAAACCGGGTGATGCACTGGAGACCATGTAGACCCTCCACCCTGTTTTCTCCATTCCAAAAATTGGCATATGTTGCTGCCAGACTTGCATTCAGCCTTGAACTGATCATTGCACAGAAACAGAAAAGAAACACTGATGGTACAAAGACAGAGTTACTTCAACAGAGTTTAAATATAGAATTGCAAAGAATATACAACACAAACATGCCATTTGGCCCAAACAGTCTATAGTGGCAATTATGCCCCTCCTGTCTTTCCTCCTCTATCTATCAGCATAACCTTGCATTCCCTTCTCTATCATATGCTTATTTAGCTTCCCCTTAAGTGCATCTATACTATTCACACCACTCTCTGGGTAAAGAAGTTTCTTCTTCTGTATTCCCTATTTGATTTCTTGGTGACTATCTTATTGATGGCCTCTAGTTTTGCTCTGCCCCATAAGTGGAAACATTCTCTATCCACTCTCAAAATCTTTCATAATTTTAACGTCCTAGTAGGCCACCCATGAGCCTTTTCTTTTTAAGAGGAAAGAGACCCAGCCTGTTCTTCCTGATGGGTATGACCTCACAGTTATGTTTTCATCCTTGATGGGAAGAATAGAAAAACAGAATATTTTTTTAAATGGTGAGAAACTATTAAAAATGTTGTTCAGAGATTTAAGTGTCCTCATACAAGAAACAGAGAGGTAGCTTGCACATACAGTAAGCAATTAGAAAGTCAATGGTGCGTTGGCCTTGATTGCAAAGGTACAAGAGTAAGGACATCTTGCTACAATTTTACAGGGCTTTGGTAAGACCACACCAGGAGTAGTGTGCACAGTTTTGGTCTCCTTATCTGAGGAAGGATATACTTGTCTTAGAGGTGCTGCAACAAAGGTTCACTAGAGATTCCTGGGATGAGAGGGTTGTCCTATGAGGAGAGATTGAGTAGATTGGGCCTATACTCTGAAGTTTAGAAGAATGAGAGGTGATCTCATTGAAACATACAAGATTCTGAGGGTGATAGACAGGGTAGATGTTGAGGTTATTTCTCCTGACTGGAGAGTCTAGAACTAGGGGGCACAGTCTCGGTATAAGAAGTCGGCCATTTAGGACTGAAGAGGAGGAATTTCTTCACGGCTGTCTGGGGTAGAGAATTCCAAAAATTCACAAACCTCAGAGTGAAGGTTCAGTTGTTTGTATTCGAGACCAAGAAATAGATTAGATTTTTGGACTCTAGGGGAATCGAGGGATTATGTTGATTGGGTGGAAAAGTGGAGTTAAAGCCAAAGATCAGCCATGATACTAAATGGTAGAGCAGGCTCGAGGGGCCATATGGCCGACTCCTGTTCCCAATTCTTATGTTCTGCTACTTATCCCCTGACTCTGCATGCTCCGACCTTAAACATAGGCGAATATAGTAGACCAATCAGGAGACACGAAGAACATCCCAATAGGAACTTAATACAATCATTATCACTAATGAAGTACTCGGTAAAATAATGGGGCTAAAGATGGACAAGTCCCCTGGACCTGATGGCTTACATCCTAGGGTCTTGAGAGAAGTGGCTGCAGAGATAGTGGATGCATTGGTTGTAATCTACAAAAAATTCCCTGGATTCTGGAGCGGTCCCAGCGGCTTTGAAAATTGCAAATCTAATGCCTCTTTAAAAAGGAGGCAGACAAAAAGCAGGAAACTATAGACCAGTTAGCCTAACATCTGTCGTTGGGAAAATGCTGGGGTCCATTATTAAGGAAGCAGTAGCAGGCCATTTGGAAAAACATGATTCAATCAAGCCGAGTCAGCATAGTTTTATGAAAGGGAAATGTTTGACAAATTTGCTGGAGTTCTTTGAGGATGTAATGAGCAGGGTGGATAAGGGGGAACCAGTGGATGTGGTGTTTTTGGATTTCCAGAAGGCATTCGATAAAGTGCCATATCAGAGGTTACTGCACAAGATAAAATCTCACTGGGTTGGGGGTAATAGCATAGATAGAGGATTGGCTAACTAACAGAAAACAGAGTCGGGATAACTCATTTTCCAGTTGGCAAACAGTAACTAGTGGGGTTCCACAGGGATTGGTGCTGGGTCCTCAACTATTTACAATCTACACCAATAACTTAGATGGAGGGATCGAGTGTAATGTAGCCAAGTTTGCTGATGATAAAGATGAAAGCAAATTGTAAGGAGGACGCAAAAAATCTGCAAAGGGCTATAGACAGGCTGAGTGAGTGGGAAAAAATTTGGCAGATGGAGTATAATGTGGGAAAATGTGAGGTTATCCACTTTGACAGAAATAATAGAAAAGCAAATTATAATTTAAATGGAGAAAACTTGCAAAGTGCTGCAGTACAGAGAGACCTGGGGGTCCTTGTGCATGAAACACAAAACGTTAGTGTTACGCTCATTAATAAATGCAATGAGTAATTATGACCTTGGCTCCTTTAATTAAACTCCAGAGTATTGGTACAGCGTGTGAGGCCTGCTTATATACAGTGTTCCCAAGGGATGCTGGGATCTCTTGGGACTCCAACAGGTAGGCCCTCTGGTGGTGGTGTGATACAGGTTGCCAAGGGTTACATACACAACATCACTCCCTCCCAAAGTCAATAGTACACTTATTTATAGGGTGAGACGATCTGGGGCTTTTCGCTCCCTTGTCGATCGTCTCGGTACAAATGTGGGTGAGTTGGTTGGTTCTTCCCTGGGCAGCTGTGTGTGTGTGCTGGAGGATCGAAGTTGGTGGTGTCCTCTTCGGGCTGCTCGTAGCTGTTCATGAACTGCAGTTTGGTTTGGTCCAAATGTTTTCTGAAAGTTAGTCCATTGGCAAGTTTGACCTGAAACACCCTACTCCCTCTTTGGCTATGACTGTGCCAGCAAGCCATTTGGGACCATGTCCATAATTGAGTACAAATACAGGGTCATTGACCTCAATATCACATGACAAGTTTGCGTGATCACGGTACATACTTTGTTGATGCCGCCTGCCCTTGATGTGATCATGGAGATCAGGGTGGACAAGAGAGAGCCTTTTTTGAGTGCCCTTTTCATGAGCAACTCAGCTGGGGGAACCCCGGTGAGCGAGTGGGGTGTGGTGCGGCAGCTGAGCAGAACTCGGGACAGTCGGGTCTGCAGGGAGCTTTCCGACACAAGTTTCAAGCTTTGCTTGATGGTTTGAACTGCCCCTTCTGCCTGGCCATTGGATGCGTGCTTGAACGGGGCAGATGTGACGTGCTTGATCCCATTGCGGGTCATGAATTCCTTGAATTCAGCACTAGTGAAACACGGCCCATTGTCGCTGACAAGGACATCAGGCAGACCGTGTGTGCTAAACATGGCTCGTAGGCTTTCGATGGTGGCGGTGGACGTGCTTACAGACATCATTACACATTCAATCCATTTTGAATAAGCATCCACAACAACCAAGAACATTTTGCCTAGGAATGGGCCTGTAAAGTCACCGTGGATCCTAGACCACGGTTTGGAGGGCCACGACCACAAACTTAGCGGTGCCTCTCTGGGTGCATTGCTCAATTGAGAGCAAGTGTTGCACTGGCGCACGCATGACTAAATCTGAGTCGATGCCGGGCCACCACACATGGGATCTGGCTATAGTTTTCATCTTTACTATGCCTGGGTGGGTACTGTGTAGGTCGCGTATGAACGTTTCTCTGCCTTTCTTAGGCAAGACCACGCGATTATCCCACAAAAGACAGTCCACCTATAAGGATATTTCGTCTTTGCGCCTCTGGAATGACTTAATCTCTTCCTGCATCTCTGCTGGGACGCTGGACCAGCTCCCATGGAGGACACAGTTTTTTTAATCTGATCTGGCAGGCTGTAACGGGTGACTTTTCGTCTTCGAATGCATCCATCACCAAGAACAAGTCTGCAGGCTGTGCCATTTCCACCCCGGTGGTGGGCAATGGTAGCCGACTGAGAGCATCAGTGCAGTTCTCCATGCCTGGTCTGTGGCGGATTACATTGTTGTATGCCGACAGCGTGAGCCCCCATCTTTGGATGCAGGCAGAGGCATTGGTATTAATCCCTTTGCTCTCTGAGAATAGCGATATGAGCAGCTTATGGTCAGTTTCTAGCTCAAACTTGAGACCAAACAGATACTGGTGCATTTTTTTCACCCTGTAAACGCACGCCAGAGTTTCTTTTTCCATCATGCTGTAGACCCTTTCGGTCTTGGACAGACTCCTGGACGCATAGGCGACCGGTTGCAATATTCCCAATTCGTTAGCTTGTTGTAACACACACCCGACCCCGTTTGACGACGCATCGCAAGCTAGCACTAATCGTAATACATGGGTTATACAGAACAAGCAGTTTGTTTGAACATAACAGATTTCTGGCTTTCTGTGAATTCCCCCATACCCAGTCGTCTCCCTTGCGCAGTAGCACATGTACGGGTTCTAGCAAGGTGCTTAACCTGGGGTAGGAAATTACAGAAATAGTTGAGGAGTCCCAGGAACGACTGCAGCTCCGTCACATTCTGTGGTCTTGGTGCGTTCTTGATGGCCTCTATCTTGGTGTCGGTGGGTCTGATGCTGTCTGCTGCGATTCTTCTTCCTAAGAACTCGACCTCTGGCGCCAGGAAATCACACTTTGAGCGTTTCAATCCGAGTCCCACGCGATCCAACAGACTAAGAATCTCTTCCAGGCTCTGCAAGTGTTCAATGGTGTCCCGACCTGTAACCAGTTTTCGTCCTGGAAAACCACGGTACCTGGAACCGACTTTAGCATGCTCTCCATGTTCTGTTGGAAAATAGCCGCAGCCGAACGAATCCCAAATGGGCATCTGTTATAAATGAACAGACCTTTGTGCGTGTTGATGCAGGTGAGGTCTTTCGAAGATTCCTCCAGCTCCTGCATCATGTAGGCCGAAGTCAGGTCCAACTTGGTGAACGTCTTTCCTCCAGCCAGGGTCGTAAATAGGTCGTCTGCCTTGGGTAACGGGTACTGGTCCTGTAGCGAAAAACGGTTAATCGTTACTTTATAGTCCCCACAAATTCTGACCATGTCGTCATCTTTGAGTACCGGGACAATCAGACTGGCCCACTCGTTGAACTCCACCGGCGTGATGTTGCCTTCTCGCTGCAGCCTGTCCAGCTCAATTTCCACTTTCTCTTGCATCATATATGGTACCGCCCGTGCCTTGTGCTGGATGGGCCGTGTACCGGGAACCAAGTGGATCTGTACCTTCGCCCCTGATAAACTTCCAATACCTGGCTCAAACAACTATGGGAATCTGCTCAGAACCTGGGCACATGAGGCGTTGTCAACAGACGAAAGCACTTGGATGTCATCCTAGTTCCAGCGGATTTTTCCCAGCCAACTTCTGCCGAACAGTGTGGGGCCATCCCCTGGCACAATCCATAGTGGGAGTTTGTGCATTGCTCCATCATAGGAGACTTTTACTTCTGTGCTGCCAATTACAGGGATCAGCTCTTTGGTGTAAGTTCTTAGCTTGATGTGAATGGAGCTAGGCTTGGGGCTAAGTTTGGGCCTGTGTACCTTATTGCTCCACAGCCTGTCAAAGGCCTTTTTGCTCATTATAGACTGACTCGCACCCATGTCCAGTTCCATGGATACTGGAATTCCGTTCAGTTCAACTTTTAACATGATCAGTGGACATTTTGTGGTGAAAGTGTGTACCCCGTATACTTCTGCCTCCTAGGTTCGAGTCTCTAGTTCAGCCTGATCCACCATGGATCGATCTTCCTCTGCAACGTGGTGGTTTGCAGGGTTTGCAGCTCGTCTGCACATTCGCTGGAGGTATCCCATTTGTTCTGCAGCCTTTGCACGCATCGTGTTTGAAGCGGCATTGATGGGGCCGATGATCACCTCCACAACACCAACAAGGTGTTAATTGCCTCGCATTAACGATTGATGGCGGACTCTGGGTCATCTGAGGTCATGCAGCAGCCGGCGTGTACGTTCTGCCATGTACATTCCTGCTTGAAAACTACGTTACTTTGTGCACAGTACTAGCCAAAACCTCTTTATGCTGCAAAATTTGTTTGGTGTTATCGCTGATGGACATAAATGCCTGGGCTATTGTTATGGCTTTGCTCAGATTCGGTGTTTCAACAGTCAATAGTTTGCGAAGGATAACCTCATGGCCAATGCCAAGCGCAAAAAAGTCTCTTAGCATTTGTTCAAGGAATCCATCGAATTCACAATGTCCTGCAAGGCACCTTAGTTCGGCGACGTAGCTCACCACTTCCTGGCCCTCCGACCGTTGACACGTGTAGAACCGATACCTCGCCATCAAAACACTTTCCTTCGAATTTAGGTGCTCCCGGACCAGCATACACAATTCTTCATAGGATTTGGTTGTTGGTTTCACCGGAGCTAGAAGATTCTTCATAAGGCCATAGGTTGTTGCCCCACAGAAAGTAAGGAGGATCGCCCTTCATTTGGCAGCATTCTCATCCCCTTCCAGCCACGAAATATTGGTCGAGTCTCTCCATGAAGGCCTCCCAATCATCCCCTTCTGAGAATTTCTCCAGGACACCAACAGTCCTTTGCATTTTCGCATGGTTGTTCGTTACCTCGTCGCCAATTGTTATACTCATAATAAAGGATGAACGCTGAGTACTGTATGCAATGAGTAAGTGTGACCTTAGCTCCTTTAATTAAACTCGAGTGTTGATACAGCGTGGGAGGCCTACTTATATACAGTGCTCCCAAGGGATGCTGGGATCCCTTGGGACTCCAACAGGTAGGCCCTCTGGTGGTGGTGTGATACAGGTTGGCAAGGGTTACATACATAACAGTTAGTATGCAGGTACAGCAAGTAATCAGGAAGGCAAATGGAATGTTGGCCTTTATTGCAAGGGGGGTAGAGTATAAAAGCAGAGAAGTCCTGCTACAATTGTACCGGGTATTGGTGAGGCCACACCTGGAGTACTGCATACAGTTTTGGTCTCCGTATTTAAGGAAGGATATACTTGCATTGGAGGCTGTTCAGAGAAGGTTCATTAAGTTGATTCTGGAGATGAGGGGGTTGACATATGAGGGTAGTTTGGGCCTAGACACATCAGAGTTCAGAAGAATGAGAGGTGATCTTATTGAAACTTATAAGCTAATGAGGGGGCTCGACAAGGTGGATGCAGAGAGAATATTTCCACTCAGAGGAAACTAAAACTAGGGGACATAGTCTTAAAATAAGGGGCCACCCATTTAAAACAGATGAGAAATGCCTTCCCTGAGTGTTGTAATCTACGGAATTCTCTGCCCGAGAGCAATGGAGGCTGGGTCATTGAATATATTTAAGGCGGAGATAGACAGATTTTTGAGCGACAAGGGAGTAAATGGTTAAGGGGAGTGGGCAGGGAAGTGGAGCTAAGTCCATGATCAGATCAGCCATGATCTTATTGAATGGTGGAGCATGCTCGATGGGCCAAATGGCCTACTCCTGCTCCTATTTCTTATGTGCCACCTAATCGAAGGCCTTTTGGATATATAAATAAATTGTATATACTGCATTACCCTTATCTACTCTCTGTTACTAGTTCAAAGAATTCAATGAAGTTCAAAATCGATGCTGACTTTTCATTATATTTTTGGTTTCTAGATGTTTTTCTATATTCTCCTTTAGTAGGAATTACATTGTTTTTCCTATCACTGACGTTAAGTTGACTGGTCTATAGTTCCTTGGACATGTTCTATCTCCCTTCTTAAATATAGGTACAGCATTATCGATTTGCCAGTCCTCTGGCACTATACCCTTTTCTAACATTAAATATGTGTTCTAGTGCATCTGCTATCACTTCTCTAGATTCTCTCTCTCTCTCCCCTCATGTCCTCTCCGAGCTCATCTGGTCCATGAGACCCACCTCCTTTCCCTCGACTCTATTCCCACTAAACTGCTGACCACTCAACTGCCCTCCTTCAAATCTACCGTCATCACCCTTCTCAGAAAAACAACCCTTGAACCCTCCTTCCAAATTACCGCACCATCTCCAACCTCGCTTTCCTCTCAAGTACTTGAATGTGCTGTCGCCTCCCAAATCCATGCCCATCTTTCCTGGAACTCCATGTTTGAATCCCTCTAATCAGGTTTCTGCCCCGCCACAATACTGAAACGGCTCTTATCAAAGCCAGTAATTACATCCTGTGTCACTGAGACAAAGGTAAATTATCCCTCCTGTCCTTCTTGACCTGTCTACAGCCTTTGAATTAGTTGACCGCACCACCCTCCAACGCCTCTCCACCGTCGTTGAGTTTGGTGGGACTGTACTCCCCTAGTTCCATTCTTATCTATCCTGTCATAGCCAGAGAATCACCTGCAATGGCTTCTCTTCCCACTCCCCCACCTCTGGTGTTCCCTGAGGATCTATCCTTGGCCCACTCCTATTTCTCATCTATATGTTGTCCCGCGGCGACATCATCCAAAAACACAGTGTCAGTTTACGCCTGTACATAAGAACATAAGAATTAGGAACAGGAGTAGGCCATCTAGCCCCTCGAGCCTGCTCCGCCATTCAATAAGATCATGGCTGATCTGGCCGTGGACTCAACTCCACTTACCCGCCCTCTCCCCGTAACCCTTAATTCCCTTATTGGTTAAAAATCTATCTATCTGTGACTTGAATACATTCAATGAGCTAGCCTCAACTGCTTCCTTGGGCAGAGAATTCCACAGATTCACAACCCTCTGGGAGAAGAAATTCCTTCTCAACTTGGTTTTAAATTGGCTCCCCCGTATTTTGAGGCTGTGCCCCCTAGTTCTAGCCTCCCCTACCAGTGGAAACAACCTCTCTGCCTCTATCTTGTCTATCCCTTTCATGATTTTAAATGTTTCTATAAGATCACCCCTCATCCTTCTGAATTCCAACGAGTAAAGACCCAGTCTACTCAATCTATCATCATAAGGTAACCCCCTCATCTCCGGAATCAGCCTAGTGAATCGTCTCTGTACCCCCTCCAAAGCCAGTATATCCTTCCTTAAGTAAGGTGACCAAAACTGCACGCAGTACTCCAGGTGCGGCCTTACCAATACCCTATACAGTTGCAGAAGGACCTCCCTGCTTTTGTACTCCATCCCTCTCGCAATGTACGCTGATGACACCCAGCTATACCATACCACCAGCTCTCTTGACTCCTCCACTATCTCTAAATTGTCAGACTGCTTGACCTGCCTGGATGAGCAAAAATTTCCAACTAACTATTGGGAAGACCAAAGCCATTGTCTTAGGTCCCCGCCACAAAATCCATTCCCTAGCTACTGACTCCATCTCTCTAGCAACTGTCTGAGGCTGAATCAGAATGTTCACAACCTTAGTCATATTTCATCCCGAAATGAACTTCCAACCACATATCCCATGCCATCACTAAGTCCGCCTATTTCCACCACCGTAACATCATCCGACTCCATCCCAGCCTCAGTTCATCTGCTGTTGAAACCCTCATCCATACCTTTGTTGCCTCTAGACTTAATTATTCCATCATCATCATAGGCAGTCCCTTTAAATGGAGGAAGAATTGCTTCCACTCTAAAAGTGAGTTCTCAGGTGACTGAGGAGTCCAATGTGGGACTTACAATCTCTGTCACAGGTGGGGAAGACAGTAGTTGAAGGAAAGGGTGGTCGGGGAGCCTGGGTTTACGCACGTTCCTTCTGCTGTCTACGCTAGGTTTCTGCTTGTTCTCGGCGATGGGACTTGAGGTGCTCAGCACCCTCCATTTTGGGCGGTCGTGGGCCAGGGATCCCCAGGAATCGGTGTTGGCCTGATTGAGAATACTGAAGTTGATGTGTCTAATCCTCCCAAATTGCCCTCAACCTTAGTTGAACACCCATGAACAACACTGTTGAATCATGTAAATGTACACTCTTCCCAATCTTGTAAGGTTCTGGCTGCAGAAAACTTTTAACTCTGCCAGTTGGTGGGGCAGATGTGTTCAGTGTGTTTTACCCTAGTGCTTCCCCTTTGTGACTCCATATGGTGTGTGTCCACTACCCGTCTGTCTCTAAGTGCTGGGAGGAGGAAGAGAAATGGATGGCTGCAGTGTGTCAGTGGATACCTCTCAGGATTGGAAGTTACCCAGTGTTTCTGGCCTGCCATTTCAGACATCCCTTGCTATTCACGGGGTGGCTGCTTGGATCCCTATGCTATGTGACACATCATAGGAACAGGAGTAAACTATTCAACTCCTCAAGCCTGTTCCGCCATTGGCTGATCTGTACCTTAACTCCATGACCCGCCTTGGTTCCATTACCCTTAATACTATCAATCTCAGTTTTGAAATTTTCAATTGACCGAGCCTCCACAGCTTTTTGCGGGAGAGAGTTCCAGATTTCCAATACACTTTTGTGCGAAAAAGTGTTTTCTGATATCACTCCTGACCTAACTCTAATTGTAAGGTTATTCACCCTTGTTCTAGACTCCCCACCAAAGGAAATCGTTTCACTCTATCTACCCTATCAACTCCTTTAATCATCTTAACCACTTCAATTACATCACCCCTTAATCTATTAACAAGGCCTCATAATTTAGCCCTTTTAGCTCCGGTGTCATTCTGGTGAAACTACGCTGCACCCCTTCCAACGCCAATGCATCATTCCTGAGTTGCAGTGCCCAAAACTGAATGCAATACTTTAAATGGGGTCTAACCAGAGTTTTATACAAATGTAGCATAATTTACACTGCTTTGTATTCAAGCCCCCTTGAGATAAGAACATAAGAACATAATAGGAACAGGAGTAGGCCATTTGGTCCCTCGCGCCTGCTCCGCCAATCAATAAGATCATGTCTGATCTGATCCTGGGCTCAGCTCCACTTCCCTGCCCGCTCCCCATAACTCTTCACTCCCTTACTTTTCAAAAATCTTTCTATCTTCACCGTAAATAGAAACATAGAAAATAGATGCAGGAGTAGGCCATTCAGCCCTTCAAGCCTGCACCACCATTCAATAAGATCATGGCTGATCATTCCCTCAGTACCCCTTTCCTGCTTTCTCTCCATACCCCTTGATCCCCTTAGCCATAAGGGCCATATCTAACTCCCTTTTGAATATATCCAATGAACTGGCATCAACAACTCTCTGCGGCAGGGAATTCCACAGGTTAACAACTCTTTGCGTGAAGAAGTTTCTCCTCATTTCAGTCCTAAATGGCCTACCTCTTATTCTAAGCCTGTGTCCCCTGGTTCGGGACTTCCCCAATATCAGGAACATTTACCCACATCTAACCTGTCCCGTCCCGTCAGAATCTTATATGTTTCTATGAGATCTCCTCTCATCCTTCTAAACTTCAATGTATAAAGGCCCAGTCTATCCAGTCTCTCCTCATATGTCAGTCCTGCCATCCCGGGAATCAGTCTGGTGAACCTTCGCTGCACTCCCTCAATAGCAAGAACATCCTTCCACAGATTAGGAGACCAAAACTGAACACAATATTCCAGGTGAGGCCTCACCAAGGCCCTGTACAACTGCAGTAAGACCTCCCTGCTCCTATACTCAAATCCCCTAGCTTTGAAGGCCAACATACCATTTGTCTTCTTCACCACCCCTGCTGTACCTGTATGCCAACTATCAAAGACTGATGAACCATGATACCCAGGTCTCGTTGAATCTCCCCTTTTCCAAATCTGCCGCCATTCAGATAATATTCTGTCCTCCCGTTTTTGCCCCAAAGTGGATAACCTCACATTTATCCACATTATACTGCATCTGCCATGCATTTGCCCACTCACCTAACTTGTCCAAGTCACTCTGCAGCCTCTTAGCATCCCCCTCACAGCTCACACCGCCACCCAGTTTAGTGTCATCTGCAAACTTGGCGATATTACTCTCAATTCCTTCATCCAAATCATTGATATATATTGTAAAGAGCTGGGGTCCCAGCACTGAGCCCTGCGGCACTCCACTAGTCATTGCCTGCTATTCTTTAAAGGATCCGTTTATTCCGACTCTCTGCTTCCTGTCTTCCAACCAGTTCTCTATCCACGTCAATATATTACCCCCAATACCATGTGCTTTTTGCACACCAATCTCTTGTATGGGACCTTGTCAAAAGTTTTTTGAAAGTCCAAATACAGCACATCCACTGGTTCTCCCTTGTCCTCTCTACTAGTTACATTCTCAAAAAATTCAAGAAGATTTGTCAAGCATGATTTCCTCTTCATAAATCCATGCTGACTTGGACTGATCCTAATACTGTTTTCCAAATGCGCTGCTTTTTCATCCTTAATGATTGATTCCAACATTTTCCCCACTACTGATGTCAGGCTAACCGGTCTACAATTACCTGTTTTCTCTCCCTTTTTTAAAAACTAGTGTTACATTAGCTACCCTCCAGTCCATAGGAACTGATCCAGAGTTGATAGACTGTTGGAAAGTCATCAATGCATCCACTATTTAAGAAAGGATATACTTGCTTTGAAGGCAGTTCAGAGAAGGTTCACTAGGTTGATTCCGGAGATGAGGGGGTTGACTTATGAGGAAAGGTTGAGTAGGTTGGGCCTCTAATAACTGGAATTCAAAAGAATGAGAGGTGATCTTATCGAAACATAAGTTTATGAGGGGGCTTGACAAGGTGGATGCAGAGAGGATGTTTCCACTGATAGGGGAGACTAGAACTAGGGGGCATAATCTTAGAATAAGGGGCCGCCCATTTAAAACTGAGATGAGGAGGAATTTCTTCTCTCAGAGGGTTGTAAATCTGTGGAATTTGCTGCCTCAGAGAGCTGTTGAAGCTGGGACATTGAATAAATTTAAGACAGAGATAGACAGTTTCTTAACCGATAAGGGGTTATGGGGAGCAGGCAGGGAAGTGGACCCGAGTCCATGATCGGATCTGCCATGATTGTATTAAATGGCAGAGCAGGCTCAAGGAGCCGTATGGCCTACTCTTGCTCCTATTTCTTATGTTCTTATACGTTTCAATAAGATCACCTCTCATTCTTTTGAATTCCAGTTATTAGAGGCCCAACCTACTCAACCTTTCCTCGTAAGTCAACCCCCTCATCTCCGGAATCAACCTAGTGAACCGTTGAACTGCCTCCAAAGCAAGTATATCCTTTCGTAAATATGGAAACCAAAACTGTATGCAGTATTCTAGGTGTGGCCTCACCAATACCCTGTATGACTGCAGCAAGATTTCCCTGCTTTTATACTTTGCAATAATGGCCAAGATTCCATTGGCCTTCCTGATCACTTGCTGTACCTGCATACTAACCTTTTGTGTTTCATGCACTAGCACCCCCAAGTCCCACTGTATTGCAGCACTTTGAAATCTTTCCCCATTTAAATAACAACTTGCTGTTTGATTTTTTTTCTGCCAAAGTGCATAACCTCACACTTTCCAACATTATACCCCATCTGCCAAATTTTTGCCTATTCACTTAGCCTGTCTGTGACCAGGACATTTGAATAAGCAAAATTCGGTCAGGCAGAGTCAGCATGGATTTATGAAGGGGAAGTCAGGTTTGAAAAATTTGCTGGAGTTCTTTGAGGATGTAACGAACAGGGTGGATAAAGGGGAACCAGTGGATGTGGTGTATTTGGACTTCCAGAAGGCATTTGACAAGGTGCCACATAAATGGTTACTGCACAAGATAAAAGTTCATGGGGTTGAGGGTAATAGAAACATAGAAACATAGAAAATAGGTGCAGGAGTAGGCCATTCGGCCCTTCAAGTCTGCACCACCATTCAATAAGATCATGGCTGATCATTCAATTCAGTACCCCTTTCCTGCTTTCTCTCCATACCCCTTGATCCCTTTAGCCATAAGGGCCATATCTAACTCCCTCTTGAATATATCCAATGAACTGGCATCAACAACTCTCTGCGGCAGGGAATTCCACAGGTTAACAACTCTGAGTGAAGAAGTTTCTCCTCATCTCAGTCCTAAATAGCCTACCCCTTTGTCATGTATTCAACTATCATTGTAACCCATGTATAAGCTGACCTAAGTTGTACACCTTGAGAACATTGACCACAGGGGGACAAACTTGTGGGAGACACTCCTAACCTGGTCTTTCCGGTATAAAAGGGGAAGCTCCACCCACCTTCAGTCTCTTGAGGTCTTGGCAATCAAGGTGACTGGTCACAGAGTGACCTGCTCTCAAGTATTGGCCTCGTGTGCATTTATACTGTATAGTAAGGACACATCATTGGCGACGCGAAACTGGGATTTAAACTACGCGAGCATGGCCACTAGCAGCACAGAAGAGAGGTACTGTGTTGGTGATGATTGGGACGATTTTATTGAGACACTACAGCAAAGTTTTGTCACTAAGGAATGGTTGGGACAGGATTCAGCCGACAAACGCAGGGCTCATCTCTTGACGGTTTGTGGATCCAGAACGTACTCCGGATGAAGGACCTTCTAGCGCCAGAGAAGCCGGCGGACAAGACGTTCGAAGAGCTCTGTAAGTTGATCGGGGAACACCTTAAACCGGTGAGCAGCAGGCACATGGCGAGACACCGGTTTTACACGCACCGGCGGCGAGAAGGGCAAAGCGTTCCAGACTTCGTGGCAGATCTCCGGCAACTGGCGAGCCTATGTAAGTTCCCAGATGCATGCAGAGCAGAGATGCTGCGAGACTTTTTTTTATTGAGGGCATCGGGCACGCTGTGGTTTTCAGGAAACTGATTGAGACCAAAGACTTGACCTTGGAAGCGGCAGCTATGATAGCCCATACATTTATCTCAGTGGAGGAAGAGACCAGAATGATTTATGGCAAAAATCTTGGCTCAAATGCGGCAAATGACCAGGGAGTCAACATTGTTAACGCGGCACACAGTTCTCTAGGCAGACAAGGGCAATCGGACATGCCCCAGCATGCAGTCAAACACAAAGGGGGAATGCAACAGAGACAATGGCGAGCTGAATGGCGATTCATGCCATCACAATGGACAATGCGGCCAGTAATGGGGCCATCAACACCTGTTAATGGTGTGCTTAAGGACAGTTACAAAGACAGTCAGAGACGATCGACTGGTAATGGACCTTTTGTTTCCAACAATGAGGCCTCCAGCTCATGCTGGAGGTGTGGAGGCAAACACCCAGCCAGAGCTTGCAGGTATCAGCAATATACCTGCAGAAACTGCAACGTCAGTGGTCACTTGGCGCGTATGTGCAGGAAGCCTGCAGCCAGGTTGATGTACAAGGAGAACGGGCCCGATGTAAGCCCTACGAGGCCAAATGAATACTGGGGGAAATCGCTGGAAGCTGAAGTTCATGTGGAGCACATATACAGTTCATATACCAGGTCGCCACCGATAATGATGAAAGTGCTCCTCTATGGCATCCCAATATTAATGGAGCTAGACACGGGGGCCAGCCAGTCCCTGATGAGTATCAAACAGTTTGAAAGGTTGTGGGTATCCAAGGCCAGAAGGCCAAAATTATTGCTGATTGACGCACTGTTACGGACATATACAAAGGAGATCATTTGGGTGCTAGGCAACGCCACGGTCGTCGTGACCCACAAAGATTCAGAGAACAGGTTGCCACTCTGGATTGTCCCGGGGGACGGTCCCGCACTACTGGGGAGGAGTTGTCTTGCTGTCATGAATTGGAAATGGGGCGATGTCAATGCAATTTCTTCTGTGGAGCGAGTATCATGCTCATAGGTCCTGGACAAATTTGACTCATTATTTCAACCCAGCACCGGCACTTTCATGGGGACCAAGGTAGTGATTCAATAAACCCGGACGCCAGGCCAATACACCACAAGGCCAGAACGGTGCCGTACGTGATGCGGGAAAAGATAGAATGCGAATTGGATCGTTTGCTGAGGGAAGGCATCATCTCGCCAGTCGAATTCAGTGACTGGGCGAGCCTGATCGTGCCGATGCTCAAGGCGGATGGGTCGGTCAGGATATGTGGCGATTACAAGGCCACCATCAATCAGGTGTCACTCCAAGGCCAGTACCCGCTACCGAGAGCGGAGGACCTCTTTGTGACGCTATCCGGTGGGAAACTTTTTTCAAAATTGGACCTGACCTCAGCTTACATGACCCAGGAGCTGGCGAGTGAGTCGAAAAGCTGACCACCATCACGACACACAAGGGGTTGTTTGAGTACAACAGATGTCCGTTCGGGATTCGTTCGGCTGCCGCGATCTTTCAGCGAAATATGGAAAGCCTCCTCAAGTCGATTCCAAGTACGGTGGTTTTTCAAGACGACATCCTCATCACGGGTCGTGATACTGAAGAACGCCTCCACAACCTGGAGGAGGTGCTACGCAGGCTGGACCGGGTAGGGCTGCGACTGAAAAAGACGAAATGCATCTTCTTAGCTCCAGAGGTAAAATTCCTGGGGAGGAGGGTAGCAGCAGACGGGATCAAACCTACTGCGTCCAAAACGGAAGCAATCCAGAGAGCATCCAGACCCCGTAACATGATGGAGCTGCGTTCGTTCCTGGGGCTCCTGAACTATTTTGGTAACTTTCTTCCCAAATTGAGCACGCTGTTAGGGCCGCTACACGTGCTCCTACGCAAAGGTCATGATTGGGTCTGGGGGGACAGCCAGGAAAGGGCTTTTGATAGTTTGTTGGAGCATAACAAATTACATGCTCTGTTAACTAGTTTCTTACATGGGTCATATAACGATTTAATGTGCGATGCGTCGTCCTATGGGGTCGGGTGTGTGTTGCAGCATGTGAATGCCAATGGTCAGTTATAGTCGGTTGCTTATGCCTCCAGAAGTCTGTCCCAGGCAGAAAGGGGCTACGGGATGGTAGCAAAGGAAGCGCTAGCATGTGTATATGCAGTAAAAAAAATGCACCAGTACCTGTTTGGCAGGAAATGTGAGCTGGAGACAGATCACAAACCCGTAACGTCCCTTTTGGCCGACAACAAGGCCATAAATGCGAATGCATCGGCCCGAATGCACTTACGTTAGCCGCCTATGACTACACAATTCGGCACAGACCGGGCACTGAAAACTATGCCGATGCACTCAGCAGGCTCCCACTAGCCACCACTGAGGGGGCAACTGAGCATGATGCAGAGATGGTCATGGCTGTTGAAGCTTTCGAAAGCAAAGGCTCACCTGTGACAGCCCATCAGATTAAAGTCTGGACAAATAAAGACCTGCTACTGTCTTTAGTTAAGAAATGTGTCCTGAATGGGGACTGGGCAATCACATACGGGGCATGCCCCGAGGAGTTTAAACCGTTTCATAGGCGCAAGGATGAACTCTCGATTCAGGCCGATTGCCTACTGTGGAGAAACTGAGTAGTCATGCCCCAGAAGGGCAGAGAGGTGTTTATCAGAGAACTTCACAATGAGCACCCGGGTATTGTCATGATGAAGGCAATTGCCAGGTCACACGTTTGGTGGCCAGGGATAGATGTAGACCTGGAACTTTGTATTCGCAGGTGCAACACGTGTGCTCAGCTGGGCAACACACCCAGGGAAGCCCCCCTTAGCCCCTGGTCCTGGCCCGCCAAGCCATGGTCACGCATCCATGTGGACTACGCAGGTCCTTTCATGGGAAAAATGTTTTTGGTTGTAGTAGACGCCTACTCCAAATGGATTGTGTGCGCCATTTTAAATTCAAGCACATCTTCTGCCACGGTAGAAAGTCTACGGGTAATGTTCGCCGCCCATGGTCTACTGGACGTCTTGGTCAGCGACAATAGCCCGTGCTACACAAGCACTGAATTCCAGGACTTCATGGCAGGCAATGGAATCAACCATGTCAGAACGGCACCATTCAAGCCGGCCTCAAATGGCCAGGCGGAACGAGAAGTGCAGATAATCAAACGGGATGCTCAGAATCCAAGGGAGTTCCCTACAAAGACGCTAAACCGCCTCCTGTTGGCCAATAGATCCCGACCACACTCGCTCACAGGGGTTCTACCCGCAGAGCTGCTAATGAAAAGGACGCTCAAAACCAGGTTATCCCTTATACATCCCACTATGAAAGAAATTGTTGAGAGCAGGCGTCAGTCACAATGTGACTACCATGACAGGTATGTGAGGGCGCGATGTATTGATAATGATGACCCTGTTTTTGTCCTTAATTACGCTGCAGGGCCCAAATGGCTTGCAGGCACTGTGATTGCCAAAGAGGGGAATAGGGTTCTGGTCGTTAAACTTACCAATGGACAAATCTGCCGCAAACACGTGGATCAAACTAAAAGGAGGTTCAGCAACCTCATAGAAGAAGCAGAGGAAGAACACGATGTAGAGTCGACTCCACCACAGGTGACCGAACACCGGAACCAAGTGGAGGAGAGCCCAGTCACAGTGGGCAGTCTGGACAGGCCTGAGGCACCGCAAACAGCAGACACTCAGGCCAGCGCCCAACAACCGGAGCCCCAACTCAGGCGATCTACAAGGGAGCGTAAACCACCAAAGAGACTTAACCTGTGATCCCAATAAGACTTTTGGGGGGGGGTGGAGATGATGTCATGTATTCTATTATCATTATAACCCATGTATAAGCTGACCTAAGTTGTACACCTTGAGAACATTGACCACAGGGGGCGAACTTGTGGGAGACACTCCTAACCTGGACTTTCCGGTATAAACGGGGAAGCTCCAACCACCTTCAGTCTCTTGAGGTTTTCGCAATAAAGGTGACTGGTCACAGAGTGATCTTCTCTCAAGTATGGGCCTCGTGTGCATTTATACTGTATACCCTTATCCGAAGACGGTGTCCCCTGATTCTGAACTTCCCAACATCGGGAACATTCTTCCCGCATCTAACTGTCCCGTCCCATCAGAATCTTATACATTTCTATGAGATGCCCTCTCATCCTTCTCAACTCCAGTGTATAAAGGCCCAGGCCCAGTTGATCCAGTCTCTCCTCATATGTCAGTCCAGCCATCCCTGGAATCAGTCTGGTGAACCTTCGCTGCACTCCCTCAATAGCAAGATTGTCCTCCTTCAGATTAGGAGACCAAAACTGAATACAATATTCCAGGTGAGGCCCCACCAAGGTTCTGTACAACTGCAGTAAGACCTCCCTGCTCTTATACTCAAATCCCCTAGCTATGAAGGCCAACATGCCATTTGCCTTCTTCACCACCTGCTGTACCTGCATGCCAACTTTCAATGACTGATGAATCATGACACCCAGGTCTCGTTGCACCTCCCCTTTTCCTAATCTGCCACCATTCAGATAATATTCTGCCTTCATGTTTTTGCCACCAAAGTGGATAACCTCACATTTATCCACATTATACTGCATCTGCCATGCATTTACCCACTCACCCAACCTGTCCAAATCACTCTGCAGCCTCTTAGCGTCCTCCTCACAGCTCACACAACTACCCAGTATTAGCATGGATAGAGGATTGACTAACTAATAGAAAACAGAGAGTTGGGATAAATGGTTAATTCTCTGGTTGGTAACCAGTAACTAGTGGGGTGCCACAGGGATCAGTGCTGGGACCCCAACTATTTACAATCTATATTAATGACTTTGAAGAAGGGATCGAGTGTAACATAGCCAAGTTTGCTGACGATACAAAGATGGGAGGAAAAGCAATGTGTGAGGAGGACACAAAAAATCTGCAAAAGCTCATAGACAGGTTAAGTGAGTGGGCAAAAATTTGGCAGATGGAGTATAATGTTGGAAAGTGTGAAGTCATGCATTTGGCAGAAAAAATCAAAGAGTAAGTTATTATTTAAGTGGAGAAAGATTGCAAAGTGCCGCAGTACAGTGGGACCTGGGAGTACTTGTGCATGAACCACAAAAGGATATTAGCACGTACAGCAAGTGATCAGGGAGGCCAATGGTATCTTGGCCTTTATTGCAAAGGAGATGGAGTATAAAAGTAGGGAAGTCTTGCTACAGCTATACAAGGTATTGATGAGGACACACTCGGAATACTGTGTGCAATTTTGGTTTCCATATTTACGAAAGGATATACTTGCTTTGGAGGCAGTTCAGAGAAGGTTCACTAGGTTGATTCCGGAGATGAGGGGGTTGACTTATGAGGAAAGTTTGAGTAGGTTGGGCCTCTACTCATTGGAATTCAGAAGAATGAGAGGTGATCTTATCAAAACGTATAAGATTATGAGGGGGCTTGACAAGATGGATGCAGAGAGGATGTTTCCACTGATGGGGGAGACTAGAACTAGAGGGCATGATCTTAGAATAAGGGGCCACCCATTTGAAACAGAGATGAGGAGAAATTTCTTCTCTGAGGGTTGTAAATCTGTGGAATTTGCTGCCTCGGAGAGCTGTGGAAGCTGGGACATTGAATAAATTTAAGACAGAAAGAGACAGTTTCTTAAGCGCTAAGGGGATTAAGGGGTTATGGGGAGCGGGCGGGGAAGTGGAACTGAGTCCATGATCAGATCAGCCATTATTCTTATTGAATGGCGGAGCAGGCTCAAGGGGCCATATGCCAATCCTGTTCCTCTTTCTTATGTTCTTATTAAACAATAATAAAGTATGGTATTGGCCCTGATCTAGTTAAGGCCTTCAACCTCCCACCTCCCTCCCCCCACACCATCTATTACCTCCAAACCAGAATCTACAGGGTCTTTTCCTCATAAGGAGTCAAGAGTTGCAGCTTCAGAGTTCCTCCCGTCATTATTTGCTGGAACAGTTTATGTGCAGCTTTCTGCAAACACACGAAAAGGGACGTTTATCACAATGAGGAATATGAGAAAATGTGCGTCAGCCCAGGCCAGAAGCTGCCTTGTGTGAGTGTGTGTACATGCAGGATGAAAGTACCTTGAACAGGCAGCACCTCCATGTTTCTTAATACGTTTCATGGA
This sequence comes from Pristiophorus japonicus, assembly GCF_044704955.1. Lineage (NCBI taxonomy): Eukaryota > Metazoa > Chordata > Chondrichthyes > Pristiophoridae > Pristiophorus > Pristiophorus japonicus. The sequence goes on from NC_091977.1 coordinate 63,699,625, forward strand.
CTATAGCGTAAATGCCTCATGTTTGCAGAAGTACAGACTGCTCTATTTAAACATGAGCATTTAGTTAGTGCATGAACATTGCAAGTGTGCATTCTCTCTTTTTGATGCTACACAAGCCGGTGTGAAATGCTGTTAACATGCCTTGTAGGGCAACATTGTAAAATTAAACAAGATGTGAGGACAATTACTTTAGCAACCTTCCTGAGACCAGCATGTTCTTTTCCCACCTCCTCCTAGATTCGATCCACTGGTGACTCACCATTTTCTCTTTCTGCCATCCATCCCGGCTGGTCTGGATCTGATCTTCACTGGATGGTTGCCTTCAGTGCCAAAATATTCACCACCCAAATATTCACCACCCATCTTGCAGAACTTCCTTGGCCAAAGCTACTTTATTGAATGGAATAGTTCTTTGGGGAGTTTTTGCTCCAGCCATCTACAATAGCAGAACGGCTTTAAGGGCAGCCAGCAGCCCTTTAATCTGCCCCAATCTCTAAACTCTTGGTATCTCATTGGCTGCATTAGGAGAGCCAATTTATAGAAACAAACTGATAGTGCTTATAGCATGAGATCGTGATGCTGTGCTGGAGAGGGCATGAGGGTCTCCTATAGATGCTGTAGTGACAACTTCGAGGGTGGATACTGATATGTAAACAGTATTTGCGAGACCACATGTGGAGTACCTACATTTCAAGAAGAAAATATAGAAGAAAAGATGTAAAATGAAGAGTTTGATCACAATTTGGGTCAATTGAATAGATTGTGTAAATCTTTACATCATTCGAATAATTTAACACTTGATCCATTTTCTCCTACTGTGAAGCCTCCTCAATAACTTAGTTGTGTAATACAGATCATTCTTTATTTACATTCTAGGGATGTGTGTGTTGCTGGCAAGGCCGGCATTTATTGCCCACCCCTATTGCCCTGAGTTGACACAACTGAGTAGCTTGCTAGCCAATTTCAGAGGGCAGTTAAGAGTCAGAAGATTCCAGGAGTCACACAGCCTCCACAGGCCCATAATTGCAACTTTGACCTGTAGCAAAACAACAACTTATAACCATGCCATTCCTGAGGATCATTGTGCTCAGACCAACATACTTTTTGAAAAATGTATCAGCATTTGAATTTTTGAAGACAAGTTGGAATTAGAAAGGGCAAAGCATTTTGAATTTGGCTTTGAGGCAAAGCAGAGGAGGGAGTGAATAAAAAGGTTCTTTATTGTTGCCTGGCTGTTTCACTCCAGTCTCGAGAGAGCGACCTCTGCCTGTCACACTCCCTCTTATTTTTCAAACCGAACACTGGGATCTACTATGGAACCAGATCCATCTGGTGGAAACGCAGGTAATTGGATTCTCTCAATAACCACTGAAATTGGCTCCCCTAATCCAAAGGCACAACTGGTCAATGGTAGTGACAGCTCGCCGAGCAGTGGATCCGATGAATGAAAACCCACTTGTCTCCTATTGGGTGCAGTCCTATACTACAAAAGTGCCTTAATAGTGACATTGGGCATCTATTTTTAGTTACTCTTACCTGAAGAAATGCCTGAAAAAATTGCTTCTAATATTTAAAATCATGGCTCAGTTGGTAGCACACTCACCTGAGTCAGAAGGTTGTGGGTTCACGTCCCACCACAGAGACTTGAGTACAAAAATCTAGACTGACACTCCAGTGTAGTACTGAGGGAGTGCTGCACTGTCAGAGCTGCTGTCTTTTAGGTGAGATGTTAAACTGGCTCTCAGGTGGATGGAAAAGATATTATGGCAATATTTTGAAGAGGTCCTGGCCATTATATATCCCTCAAATAACATCACTAAAACAGATTATCTGATCTTTATCAGATTGCTGTTTGTGGGAGCTTGCTGTGCGCAATTTGACTGCTGCGTTTCCCATATTAAAACAGTGATTACACTTTAAAAAGTACTTCATTGGCTGTAAAGCACTTTGGGACATCCGATGGTCGTGACAGGCGCAATATAAATGCAAGTAACATAGAAACATAGAAACATAGAAAATAGGTGCAGGAGTAGGCCATTCGGCCCTTCGAGCCTGCACCGCCATTCAATGAGTTCATGGCTGAACATGCAACCTCAGTACCCCATTCCAGCTTTCTCGCCATACCCCTTGATCCCCCTAGTAGTAAGGACTATATCTAACTCCTTTTTGAATATATTTAGTGAATTGGCCTCAACAACTTTCTGTGGTAGAGAATTCCACAGGTTCAACACTCTCTGGGTGAAGAAGTTTCTCCTCATCTCAGTCCTAAATGGCTTACCCCTTATCCTTAGACTGTGACCCCTGGTTCTGGACTTCCCCAACATTGGGAACATTCTTCCTGCATCTAACCTGTCTAACCCCGTCAGAATTTTAAACGTTTCTATGAGATCCCCTTTCATTCTTCTGAACTCCAGGTGAATACAAGCCCAGTTGATCCAGTCTTTCTTGATATGTCAGTCCCGCCATCCCAGGAATCAGTCTGGTGAACCTTCGCTGCACTCCCTCAATAGCAAGAATGTCCTTCCTCAAGTTAGGAGACCAAAACTGTACACAATACTCCAGGTGTGGCCTCACCAAGGCCCTGTACAACTGTAGCAATACCTCCCTGCCCCTGTACTCAAATCCCCTCACTATAAAGGCCAACATGCCATTTGCTTTCTTAACCGCCTGCTGTACCTGCATGCCAACCTTCAATGACTGATGTACCATGACACCCGGGTCTCGTTGCACCTCCCCTTTTCCTAATCTGTCACCATTCAGATAATAGTCTGTCTCTCTGTTTTTACCACCAAAGTGGATAACCTCACATTTATCCACATTATACTTCATCTGCCCATGCATTTGCCCACTCACCTAACCAAGTCACTCTGCAGCCTCATAGCATCCTCCTCGCAGCTCACACTGCCACCCAACTTGGTGTCATCCGCAAATTTGGAGATACTACATTTAATCCCCTCGTCCAAATCATTAATGTACAATGTAAACAGCTGGGGCCCCAGCACAGAACCTTGCGGTACCCCAGTAGTCACTGCCTGCCATTCTGAAAAGTACCCATTTACTCCTACTCTTTGCTTCCTGTCTGCCAACCAGTTCTCAATCCATGTCAGCACACTACCCCCAATCCCATGTGCTTTAACTTTGCACATTAATCTCTTGTGTGGGACCTTGTCGAAAGCCTTCTGAAAGTCCAAATATACCACATCAACTGGTTCTCCCTTGTCCACTCTACTGGAAACATCCTCAAAAAATTCAACATTTGTCAAGCATGATTTCCCTTTCACAAATCCATGCTGACTTGGACCTATCTTTCTTTCTTCAAAATTGCACCATTTTGTTCATATTGCCTCTCCTTGTTCTTCCTACCAAAATGGATCACTTTGCACTTCTCTGCATTAAATTTCATGCACAAAGTATATAGAAAGTGGAAAAATGCTTACGTAATACAGTGCACTCTGTTAATTCATGGTATTTTTCACAAATTATTTCTGAATTGAGTAATATCAGTAAACTAGCACAGGAGGCATACTTCTTGCACAATTTGGAGGGAGGTGAATAGAAAAGTTAACAGAATTTTGTTGGTCTGCATGTCAAACTGAGCCGGCTGAATAAAATAGGCTTTGGATCTATTCAGTATTCTACTCCCCCTGCATTGTACCAATGTCATGACTGGTTCAGTATCTGTCAATGCCACTGTGGGAACACAGCCTTTGAACTCCCCCCTTTTCAAACATGGTAGCAGCTGGTAACTTGCGAGGTATGACCAGCATGTTACCAATGTGGGGGGGGAAAATCTCAATCCTGACCTCTGGATGGCTCAGATACCATTTATCTTGGACGAATATTTATGTCACAATTTCAAACTCAAGATTCTGTACATTTCATTCCAAATTAAGGATTTGCTCACTTACAGATTAAAGCAACTGCTCCTCCTGGATTTGTTTTTCACTTGGGTTTATTTTGTGGGTACTTCTGGGAGTTCCCTGAAGTCACTGAAAATCAAACTGTTTGCCAATTGATCGAACTACTGCTACTTTCGTATCATGGGAAAAGTTTATAATGGGATGTCTAGTTCGACTATCCATTTGATGGCCCCACCCCCCGACCCCCCGAGATGCCGAGTGAGAAAATGAGGTGCCTCCTGCAACAGATCTTAGTGGACAGGTTGATTTGATGTGTTCCATGGTCTGGGATTCATGGCCACAGTTATCTTTCACTTATGGAGTTGGTGGCCCCATCGCACATGCCCTGTGTGGATTTGGTTGAATGCTGCCCACTTCGAGGGAGGTCGAAGCCAGGGACCCTTGCTGTTGGGTGAGGAAATGGTGGTTCTTTATGCGTCCCATGACTCCGTCCATCTGGATAGTAGGTTGATACCAGCTGCATGAATATTGGCTGCTGTTTCCCAGAATGGCCTGCGTGATTTTAAGCGCTTTCGTGGTGGGTTTTTCAAGTCTTCGTGAATGGGACAGTCGATGTTGCTCATGATTTCTTTCCATCTCATGGAGCACGGTGGTATCATGGCAAATGACAGATGAAGCAATGTGGGACAGCAGCTGGAGCCATTCAGTCCTCATGGTGCCATTCAGCTGCACAAAATGATCTTTGTGTTGCAGCTGAAGGACCATGAGGCAGTGCAGTATTCTGCAGCAGAGTAGACTAGGGCCACTGTTATGATGCAAAGTGTTCTGGCTGTGCTCCCCCATGACGTTAGTGCGTTTCCGGACCAGATTCACCATTTTACTTTGAGCGGCGTTGATGAGATGAGGCCAATAGGTGAGGGTCTTGTCCAGGGCGACGGCCAGGTAAGTTGGGTAGGATTCATGGGTAAGTCACCTTCCGCAGAAGGAAACATTGAGTTCCTTCCTGGCGGCGTTGTTGTTCAGATGGACACTGACACAGCTGTCTTCTCTGGATTGGGGCAGAGGCGCCAGAAGGTCCAAGGCGCTTGTGAGCATTTTACTTGCTTCCTCTTGTGCTGATGCCTGCACGAACCAGCATAGGCAAACTGCCGGGATCTGGTGCAGACATGTCTGCTGTGTAAATGTTGAAAAAAGCCGCTGCAAGCTCCGATCCCTGTGGTACACCATTGTGGAACGTCCATGTTCGGCTGATCTTGTCAGCAAGATAGACACGGAACTTATTGTTGCTCGTTAGGGTGTTGATAAGCTTGATCGAACTGTTCCAAAATTTTACTTCATTGAGATTCATGGGATGTCTATAAGTTATTCGTCAAAGCTCTCCTTGCTTTGGCTTGGCCATCTCATAAAAATGGCTCAGTTGATAGTACTTTTGCTGGAGTCAGAAGGTCACAGGTTCAATCCCACTCCAGAGACTTGAGCACAAAATCTAGGCTGACACTCCAGGGCAGTACTGAGGGAGGGCTACAGTGTCGGGGCCGTCTTTCAGGTGAGACATTAAACCGAGCCCCCATCTTCCCTCTTAAAGTGGACGTAAAAGATCCTATAGCACTATTCAAAGAACAGTATGCGAGTTTTCTCTGATGTCCTGGCCAATATTTATCTGGTCATTATCTGGTCAAACTCACTGCAAGTTTGTGAGATCTTGCTGTGCACACATTTCCTGCATGTTGTACATAACAGTGACTACATTTCTAAAGCACTTTGGAACATCCTGAGGTCATAAAAGGTGCAATATAACTGCAAGTCCTTTCTTTTCTTGCTTTCTCTATTTAAAAAAGGAGCTTTTAAGAGTGATACATTGCTGTGTCCAATGGCTCTCCCTCAAATTGGTTTCAAATTGCTGCACTTCAGGCTGGAAGTTGGAGACTGCTGTACCCATGGGCCAGCACTCTGTCCCCTTTTGTTTATTTTAATAAACTCCGTCCTTGCTGTAAACTTTGCAGTCAGTGTATGTGTGGGAATAAGATTGACAGCAATTACCCTCTGCTGACCCCAGCCAGAGCTGCCATAGATGAGTGTCTGGGAGTTGACAGAAGGCTGTCAAAAATAGTCATCCGTCAAGGTTACTACCATTTCATTATGCAGTTTTTATTGTAAATTGAAGAGATGCTTTCCCACTATTAACACAATATTATTTATATCTACAGACTTTAAAAATCCTACAAACATCTGAATATAATTCATGGAGCCCAGTCTAATATTTATAGAACTCATTAGTGAAGAAACCGCTATGATTTCTGGTAAACCAACTCAGTTGCTGGGATGCCTACACACTCCACTGTGTCTGGCTTCCAGCCTCGGTACCTCTGGCGCACACTGCCCTGTGTCTTCCTGTGATGTCAGTGGCAACCGCTTTCATTGGTGTCAGTGTTTGCAGTGTAGCGGGACCTCCTCGTTTGCTGGCTGTCTCCCTCTTGCTGTGTTTCAGCTTCTCCTGCAACAGCAATGGAAATGGGTTAATGTATGCCCTGGGAAAGGTCTTTCAACATGTCTGAGACAGCATGGAAATAGGAAGATGCAGCAGGTGTTGCCAGGAGGAAACATAGAAACATAGAAACATAGAAACATAGAAAATAGGTGCAGGAGTAGGCCATTCGGCCCTTCTAGCCTGCACCGCCATTCAATGAGTTCATGGCTGAACATGCAACTTCAGTACCCCATTCCTGCTTTCTCGCCATACCCCTTGATCCCCCTAGTAGTAAGAACTTCATCTAACTCCTTTTTGAATATATTTAGTGAATTGGCCTCAACAACTTTCTGTGGTAGAGAATTCCACAGGTTCACCACTCTCTGGGTGAAGAAGTTTCTCCTCATCTTGGTCCTAAATGGCTTACGCCTTATCCTTAGACTGTGTCTCCTGGTTCTGGACTTCCCCAACATTGGGAACATTCTTTCTGTATCTAACCTGTCTAACCCTGTCAGAATTTTAAACGTTTCTATGAAGTCCCCTCTCATTCTTCTGAACTCCAGTGAATACAAGCCCAGTTGATCGAGTCTTTCTTGATAGGTCAGTCCCGCCAACCCAGGAATCAGTCTGGTGAACCTTCGCTGCACTCCCTCAATAGCAAGAATGTCCTTCTTCAGGTTAGGAGACCAAAACTGTACACAATACTCCAGGTGTGGCCTCACCAAGGCCCTGTACAACTGTAGCAACACCTCCCTGCCCCTGTACTCAAATCCCCTCGCTATGAAGGCCAACATGCCATTTGCTTTCGTAACCGCCTGCTGTACCTGCATGCCAACCTTCAATGACTGATGTACCATGACACTCAGGTCTCTTTGCACCTCCCCTTTTGATAGTATGATAGAGAGGCTGAAAGGGTTAAATTATGAGGACAGATTGCATAGATTGCATAGACCTCTGGTGAGGGGCATAATCTTAAAATTAGAGCGAAGCCATTCAGGGGTGATATCAGGAGGCACTTCTTCACACAAAGGGTAGAGGAAATCTGGAACTTTCTTCCTCATAAAAGCTGTTACGGCTAGGTCAATTGAAATTTCAAAAAGGAGATTGATAGATTTCTGTTCGGCAAGGGTATTAAGGGTTATGAAACCAAGGTGGGAAAATGGAGTTAAGATGCAGACCAGCCATGATCTAATGGAATGGTCGAACAGGCTAGCGGGTCTGAATTGCCCACTCCTGTTCCCATGGAGTTGTGGGGGCAGTCGCAGCTTTAGAGGATGTGTGTATAAGCAGAAAGGAGGCGTAGTGAAGTCTTCTCTGCTGACTTACGGTCATCCAAGTCAAACGGGGGAAGAGAAAGATCATTAGTGCTGAGGCAAAGGTAGGGTCCTTGATGGGCTGTGCAGAAAGTATGAGAGCTGAGAAGAGGAAACTTACTTTGGCAGCTCTGGTGAGATCATTAAATTTCTTACTCCACTGCAGCCAGTTTTTGCCTAACGACTATCCAGGAGTAGAAGACCTCCTTTCTGTTGTTCACTTACCCAACCAACATCCCCGCAGCAACATCCAAAAACCTTGGAACTCATGTTGCCTGCAGTACTCCGACATTACTTCTCTCTCTTGCCCAATAAAAATTCACCTCTCCTTTAAGTTGTTGCAGGCCCCTTAGGAATCTACAGCTGTGTCCAATTTCCAACCTCCTAATTTTCACACTGGCTGGCAGCTCACCTCAATTGTGGTATTGTGGGGCAATCCGGAAACTGGGACTGGTCCCTCAACGATTCCTACAGGCTACCTTTCTTCTCGCCCTATCCGCTGGGATATCAAATTCGCTTCCTCCCCCAGACATATCTATTTTTGATGAGTCTTCTTTACACTCCATTTCTTTTCCTTTATTGATACCAGTGTCCAATAGTGTATCAACTAGCACAGGTTAAGTGTCATGCATCTACTCATTCAGGAAATAAATTTGAAGAATTTCAACCAGTACATTATTGGGTTTTTAACTTACCACCAGTGGTCAGTTAAGACTTCTTGTCACATGATTCCCTAAAGGGCCAACTGTGGGCTGATCAAAAATAGCCCCTTCAATTCCTCATAACACATGATTTACTGAACACTGCATATACTATAGCTCACTGAGCCAGCTTGTCTGCAGTTGGAATTTGTCCATAGTCTTCATTAGCGAAAACCGATAAGACCTACTTTAAGACTCCACACATTCCCTGATCCCCTATAACTTCCTAATCTATCCCTTAAGGCACAGATATTGAAGCATCTGTCATCATAGCCCTGATAGGTGAAAACCACAGAGACTCAGGGGCCTTGTAAAACATTTAATTCTCTGTCCTTATTCATTTATAGATATCTCTCATTGTTCAGAAGTAGGATTTATCCACCTTTGAGGTAACAGCGCTAAGAACAGTCCGTTCCAAGCCTCCTGGTCCACAAAAGTCAATCTGATTTTTAAGTTTCATCTCTTCAGTCACAATAAAAAATCTTGCTGCCATTGGCAATTTGCTTTTAATACTGTCTTTTTGCCCTTCTGATACCCACCTTGGTTATCAACTGACTTTTGTGTGGCTTCCATTCCGCATTATTGTTTATATTTCCCGTCATTTAAACTCTAGTTCTCAAGAACACAAGGAAGACTGTGCTGACAGAATGCTGCATTGTCGGAGGTGCCGTCTTTCGGATGAGACATTAGCTCGAGGCCTGCTCTGCCTGTTCGACATAAAAGATCCTATGCCACTATTTTGAAGAAGAACAGGTAAATGTTGAGAAAGGGGTTTCAAGAGGGTCTCGCAGGGTGGGGTGGTAAGTGGGGAAATCCAGGTTAGGGGAGGCCTAAATCTTCCATGTGGGTCCTAGGGGAAGACACCTGCTACTCCTGGCTCCACAAAGGGAAGTAATAAACTTAAATATTTAGGTCCCTTTCATCTTCTGGGCAGTTCCTGATTCCCTTCAGCCTGGCAAGAAGTTGAAGAGGTCCAAACGGGTAGATTTTTATTTGGCTAGGGGTCCTGTAGTCATACAGCACACTTGGCTTTCCCGCTCAAGCCTGACTTAAAACTGCAGTCGGGGCCTGAGGACGTAATCGGGGCCCAAAACGCATATTTGAAGAAGGACCCTGCCAGTGTTGGGCGGAAGGCCCAGCCGCCCGTCCAGAAGCCTGCATAATAAAATTGCGGTCGGCTGCATCCAGGCAGCTCGAAGGCAGGTAAGTAACCTAAGCGATTTTAACTGCCCACCCGGTTGATTTCCGTGGGGCATGTAGGATTAAAATTGCCCCCGTAGGTGCAAACCAATAAAAGGTAACATCAGGACTGATATCGGGACGTTTTTCTTCACTCAGAGAGATCAATACTTGGCATGGAACCTGGGCAGAGTGGGGGAGAAAAATACGCTGGAATCGTTTAATAGATACAACAAAGAAAGGTGTGTCGGGAGTTTCTGGATGGAGGAGTTCAGATGGGCTGAATAACCCTCCTCATCAGTAAGTATCCTGTTATACTTATAAGACAGCACTAATGCAACACACTGAGCTTCTAAAGTTTATAACATATCACACAGGGCCGCAGTGTGACATGATGCACCAATGTGGGGTTAAAAAATATCTAGAGCTTGATTTCCCGTCCATTGTTGCCTCTGTTTTTGCCCCGGAGGGGCGGTAATGGTGGCAGAGAGCATTTCCGGGCAGGTGACCAGCTTCCAGTGCCCGCCAGGACATTCAGTGCCGGGTTTGCGGGGGCGCGGAGCAGTACCACCCGGGAGAGGCGAGCTGGTGTGCAACACCCCTGGTTATGACAACGACTCGAAATTCGAAACTTGCCCGACACGTAGCGCCCCACAGCGCGCCCTGGTGGGACCGCCTGTGAAAGCTGGCGATTCCAGCTATAGTGGCCGCAGTGAGGGAGAGAATATCTACCTAAGGTAAGTGTGATTGTTTATTACTTTTTCACTCCACACTCAGGCCCAGTTGGTGAATTTTGCAGCTGGAGACACAACTATTTTGTTGTATCTGTAAAACAAATGTAAATCATATGCCCCCTTATTAAAGGAGCACTAAAACCGACAACTTAAACAAATTAAACTTTAAACTTTAAACAGTCAAATTAAAATTTGGTTGCCGGGGGTGATGATGCACTCCAGTCCCTCCGGTGCCCAACTCTCACGGAAGGCCGCGAGTGTAAGAGTGGACACCGTGTGCTCCATCTCCAGGGACACCCTGGCTCGGACGTAACCGCGGAAGAGAGGCAGGCAGTCGGGCTGAACGACCCCCTTGACCGCCCACTGCCTGGACCGGTTGATGGCCACATTGGCCATGCCCAGGAGTAGTCCTACGAGAAGGCCTTCTGACCTGCCCGCTCCCCTCCGTACAGGGTGCCCAAAGATCAGGAGTGTGGGGCTGAAGTGCAACCAGAATTTGAGGAGCAGCCCCTTCAAATAATGAAATAGGGGCTGCAACCTCCCACATTCGACATATACATGGAACACGGACTCCTCCAGACCGCAGAAATTGCAGGCGGCCTGGGTGTCCGTGAACCGACTTAAAAACTTATTGCACGGGACTGCTCCGTGCAACACCCTCCAGGCCAAGTCTCCAATAAATAGAGGGAGCACTCCCGCATAGAGAGCACTCCATTGGGAACCCCCGCCTCCTCTGTACGGCAAGATGGTGTGCCATGCCATGTCCGGATGACAGACGAGGATGGTAATGTGGAGAGTGTGCAAGAGCAGCCGGTACAGGAATCCCCTCCACACAGAACTGAAAGGTGCAGCTGGAGACACAAACCATTTCCCTGCGCAAAATTTACCGCTCTGCCCGGGTTACCGCTGCAACAGAGACACGACCGAATTTCCACCCTATAGTTGTTTTTAAAAGAAAAATTTCATGGAATATTACAAAATCTCTGGGGAACTATTAATGGAAAAAACATTAGATAGTTGCGATAGCAGCACTGTTTGAGAAAGGCAGATCTTAGATTGAGTAATTCACGTGGGAAATGAACAGAGACTGGTCTGACCGACATGGACCTTCTTACAGAGAACAATCGAATGCTCATAATCTGCACTGAGCATTACCACTATTTTACTATAAAATACAATACTCCCTAAAAATAAATCTAATTGTAAATAATGCACAAATACTATATGCGGGGTAATTTTGGCCAAAGGGTGAAAACAGGTGCTAAATGGATACAGTGCTAATAAGACTAATCTGTTTGAAAGCCCGGTGTTAGCACACAATTTTGGTCAATTGCTGATTACCATAACTTGAATTTGCCTGGAGGTGCTAAACCAGAAACCTGCAGGTTTAGCACTCAAGTGCTGATTAGCTGCAATTTTCATGGAGCAGTACAACTGGGCTTCTAGCACCCACTTCCACTGAAGTTGTGAAGAGCTCTGGCTGGCACAGTGTCACGTTGTAGGATGGCTCAGGGACCGAGGGAGAGGGTGCATAGGTTTTTGGATGTTACACTAGAGGTCCTGGTGGAGGAGATCCAGAGGAGCTGTGATGTCCTGTACCTGCAGGGGGGGAAGAACACCACCTCGCCCTCTCTCCTGCAGCAGCTGGTGCTGCTCTGCTTGGCCTCATAACTTACTTCCATTCCTCAGCCAGATCAACGAGGATCTTAGCAAGATGCCCATCACTGAGCACTCCCTTTCTCCTGGTGACTCCTACAAGGTGTCCAATAAGGTGGAGTAGCATGGCATTTACTCTTTTTAGGTGAAGTCCTCAGAGAATTTCCAGAATAAATGTTGCTCGTGTGTTGGTGAAGTCTTGAAAAAGTGTCCCAGAAAGTCTTGCGATGCGTTTCAGAGGTCCTTTTCACAGCTCCAGCAGCAATGAATATGAAATGATGAGTATCCCTTTAAGTAGCATGTGCAATTGAGGTCATCACCATGCTTACTCCTAAGCAGCTGTTAGGAAAGAGTGTTGGTTGAAGTGCTCGTCACCAAAATTTCATGCAGTCTCTTTAATGAGTGCGATCAGACAATTTAAGTGGCAATGAGCTGTTAAACGAGCCTCTGGGCGGCCGTTCCTAGTGCTGGCTTCAACCCCTTTACCAAGATGGTGTCTTGCACTAAATGCGGGCTAAGCTGACGTTTCAGTTCAAGACCCCATCATGGCCAACTCTGAAGATCCTTAGCTGCGCTGCCTAAAATCGCCCTGCATTCTCTTACATAGTTGGGTTTCCTAAATATTTTCATCACCACAACCTGTCAACATCTGCAGTAATAATTTAAAAATGTTGGCCGGGAGCGATGGAAATGGGCTTCTGCGCCGCCCATGTTGCCGCCTCGTCGGGCATGCACTAATCCCCTTCCGACCAGAGTAAACCCCTTTCCATCGCGAGGGAATTTTGCCCCGCGGGAGCAGATCAGCTGAAGTCGGTGTCCCTGACTGCTTTGCCCTGTGGAAAGCTTCCACTGGCTGGGTGGCGTGTCCGTCCTTAAAGGGGAGAGCGCTCTGCCGCGGCCGCCATTTTATTTTAATTGTCGGCCGACTCTGAGGTTGGCATGACAGTCGTGGCCACGGGTTCGGCCGAACTGCCAACAGGCAGCCTGACACCCCCTCTTGGGTACCGGCCGCTGGCCCGGCCGAAACCCTCCCTCATGGCACAGTGGGCACCACTGAAGTTAATGCAGAACTCGCAGTAGCCCTTCCCTTTAACTGAAGGGGAGGGACCTTGTGACGCATCAGCGTGATGCAGCACATCCGCTTCGCGTTGACATCATCAGTGCGCACTGATCACAGATACCGGTGTCCGTCCCCCTCCTCGCACACTTCAGCCCCGCAGTCGACCCGAACACCGCCTGGAGACGACATTTTTTTTTTTAAGTCCTCAATATCGCTCTACTCTCCGCCCCATGGTTTGGGGCAGAGAAAAATCTTCAGAAACGGTAGGAGCGTCTACTTTCAGTCGGAGGACGATTTTGGCTCCTAAAGTGTTGTATTTTGTGGTTTGTAAGGTCAGGATTTTGCCCTGAAGCGTGATTGTTGTTGGGACTGTGGCAGGGTGATATTCCGCACACCCGATCACGCTGTTCCTGGGACAGCTTCATTTCCCTGCAGTGGGGTAGCTCTCGGTGCCTCTGACTGGGGGTTCATAGGTTTGGGGTTTAGGTTTGAAAATCACACCGTGCTGCAGCAGCTTAAAGGGCCTGGCATCAGCGAAACACGTTTTTATTCAACTTTGAACCATGAGGATAAACCTTCAGAAAATGCCAGACAGGTCCCCCAAGCAGCAGGGGGAATGTTGCTGGACCAGGGAAAGGGGGAGATGGGCGGTCCTGCTTGGAATTGAGAAGTGAAGGCCCCTAAGGGATGCTGAAAGAAGGGCAGGTATGGCAGCTCAACATTCCTGGTTACAGGGTGCTCAGACGGGATAGAGAGGGGGATTAAAAAAGAGGTGGGGTCGCAGTATTGATTAAAGAAACAATTACAGCTGTGAGGAGGGATGATATGTTAGAAGGATCATCAAAAGATGGGTTGAATTGAAGAACAAAAAAGGGGCAATCATTCTGCTGGGTGTGTACTATAGACTCCTAAAGAGTCCGAGGGAGATAGAAGAGCAAATATGTGGCAAATTTCAGAGAAGTGCAACAACTATAGGGCAGTAAAAGTAGGGGTTTTCAACTACCCTAATATTGAGCTCAATTTTGCCCAAGCCCGTTTTCTGGCATATTGCCAGAGTTCCGCCAGGTTTTTAGGTCCAGAAATGCGCCAGAAATAATTGTACAAACTTTCCCTGTTCTTTAAACTGCAATCCAGAGCTGTGCAGCGTGTCCAATCGCCTCGGGGGGTGGAGCCTGCTGTCTGCGTCGAAAAACGCAGCCGGACCTTCTGCGCATGCGCGGGAAAAAAACTTATGTTTTTGACGTTGCTACAATGGACACGCATACACAGTACAGCTCCGTGTTTAGCACAGCTTTAAAAATCCATGGAATCAGTCTGCTGGAACTGAGGAGTTGTATCCACTGTTAGACTGAATGCTGATTCGTCCCAGCACGCTGCAGGCTGTCTGTGAGTCTGTGTCCCGATTTTATAAGTTTGCTAATTTATACTTTTGTAAACTATATTTAAATTGTTTGGGGGAAGAAGTTGATTTAATGCAGCTTTTAAAATTGGTGGAGATCGGGTCCGCTGCTTAGTTACTGCCGTTGAATCAACTATTTGTCTGCCGCTGCTTGTTGGAGCCTGGCTGTATACGGCCGAAACTGCCGGTTATAATTTTTATATGGCTCCACCATGTTGTGGATCAAAGGTTTGGTCGGATGGGACGACCCCTTAATTATTATGGGCTAGAACCTTCACATTTTTTGTATGCTTAACGCCCATTTAATGCCCATTTTACCGCTGAAATGACATATAACGCCCATATATCACTCATTTTGGCACAAAATAGAAACTGACGGGCATTTTTAGGAAACTTATCACCGAGTGTTACTTTCCCCATGTGCTTAACGCCGGGAAAAATATTACTGCCCACCCACTTTTTTTGGGCAGAATCAGCAGATTGGGTGAAATTAATGGCCATATTATCGACCAGTGTTACTTTCTGCACGGAATTAATGCCGAGATTCAATATTAATGCCCAGCGACTGTTTTTTATCGTAAAGAGCATATTTACTCAAACTAGCGGCCATGGAGATCGCCCATCGTCAATTTCACCACCTCACACACATATCGCCCACAATATCGCTCGCTCAAAAAAACGCCCACAAAAAGTGGAATTAACCGGAACGAATGCCAGCGGTGTGGCTGGCATTTGTTAAATCCCACTCTTACCTGAGGAACTGATATCGGAAAGATTTGCCTGAAAGAGCGCAGATGTGAGTGACAATGCTGACACACTGTGTGCAGCTTTGACATCAAAGGTGCCCATCACCTTGGTGCCAGTTAACATTTACGTTGATTGATGTTAAGTTCTATTTAACTCTTTCATGGTAAGGAATCACCAGTGTGTAACGGTTCACCTATCTGAGACAACGTGCTACAAGGTTATGTTCAATAACAAAAATGTAATACCAACATTGGTCTGAAATCATAAGTATCACAGCCAATAACACCCAACACCACGGCGCCTGGCCAAGGAGCTCCTCAGGCGGTGCCTCATTGGGGGGATGAAGGCGGATGCGATCATTGCCCAGGTACGGGAGTGTGGGGTGCCAAGGGAGAAACATTCTCTGATGCAGAAGCAGGATCTTGGTCCTTGCTCTCATCTGTCATTTGCAGTGGTGGTGCGGAACCCAGGGGTGGAGTGCCGCGCTCTGGGAACGCTGGGAGGCCTGTGCCAGCAGTGTTCCTGGCTATCGCATCCAGGGACTCTGCCCTGCGTGGAATGCACTTGGTCATGGTGGCCAGCTGTCAGGATATAACCCCCAATGCTTCGATGAGCTGGTCACCAATGTCTACAGTCCTCCTGGACAACTGTACCATCTCTCCGCTGTCATATCGCACTCGTGGAACAGACTTGCCATGTCCATGAGGCCTCCGCAGGGTTGGTGCGGTCCTGGGGACAAATGGGGTGCCCTGTGGAAAGGTGCTTTGGGCCGGTACCTCCAGAGTGGAGGCGGGAAAGACTGGAGGACCACTAGATGGCTTTGGGGTGGAATGGGTTCTGGAGCGTGGCGATGCAGGTTCTTCAAAGCATAACATAGAAACATAGAAAATAGGTGCAGGAGTAGGCCATTCGGCCCTTCGAGCCTGCACCGCCATTCAATGAGTTCATGGCTGAACATGCAACTTCAGTACCCCCTTGCTGCTTTCTTGCCATATTCCTTGATCCCCCTAGTAGTAAGGACTACATCTAACGCCTTTTTGAATATATTTAGTGAATTGGCCGCAACAATTTTCTGTGGTAGAGAATTTCACAGGTTCACCACTCTCTGGGTGAAGAAGTTTCTCCTCATCTCGGTCCTAAATGGCTTACCCCTTATCCTTAGACTGTGACCCCTGGTTCTGGACTTCCCCAACATTGGGAACATTCTTCCTGCATCTAACCTGTCTAAACCCGTCAGAATTTTAAACGTTTCTGTGAGATCCCCTCTCATTCTTCTGAACTCCAGTGAATACAAGCCCAGTTGATCCAGTCTTTCTTGATATGTCAGTCCAGCCATCTCGAGAATCAGTCTGGTGAACCTTCGCTGCACTCCCTCAATAGCAAGAATGTCCTTCCTCAAGTTAGGAGACCAAAACTGTACACAATACTCCAGGTGTGGCCTCACCAAGGCCCTGTACAACTGTAGTAACACCTCCCTGCCCCTGTACTCAAATCCCCTCGCTATGAAGGCCAACATGCCATTTGCTTTCCTAACTGCCTGCTGTACCTGCATGCCAACCTTCAATGACTGATGTACCACGACACCCAGGTCTCGTTGCACCTCCCCTTTTCCTAATCTGTCACCATTCAGATAATAGTCTGTCTCTCTGTTTTTACCACTGAAGTGGGAAGGGAGGACC
Source organism: Pristiophorus japonicus (assembly GCF_044704955.1). NCBI lineage: Eukaryota > Metazoa > Chordata > Chondrichthyes > Pristiophoridae > Pristiophorus > Pristiophorus japonicus. Next base: position 63,716,420 of record NC_091977.1, read on the forward strand.
TTGAGACAATCACTATCACTAGGGGGGTAGTGCTGGACAGGCTAATGGGACTCAAGGTAGACAAGTCCCCTGGTCCTGATGAAATGCATCCCAGGGTATTAAAAGAGATGGCGGAAGTTATAGCAGATGCATTCGTTATAATCTACCAAAATTCTCTGGACTCTGGGGAGGTACCAGTGGATTTATCCACATTATACTTCATCTGCCATGCATTTGCCCACTCACGTAACCTATCCAAGTCACTCTGCAGCCTCATAGCATTCTCCTCGCAGCTCACACTGCCACCCAACTTAGTGTCATCCGCAAATTTGGAGATACTACATTTAATCCCCTCGTTTAAATCATGAATGTACAATGTAAACAGCTGGGGCCCCATTTGTGGAGAACAGACCCAGCGGATTGACGGGCAAGAATTGGAGCTCCTCAGCACCAGATGTAGTAGGATTGTCCGCCAACTCCGGCCCCGCGCCCCCACCTTCTGGCCTCTGTGGTCTTGCCTGGGGCCACACTGCTGGCTGAGCTGCAAAACACAAGTGAGGTTGTTAGAGGAGAAGTGGGTGCTAGGGTCACAAGGTGAGTCCAGCGCTACACACAGAATATGCACAACAAAAGCACCACCGCTCTCAAAATCATCACAGACATCACATTTCATGACCATCAACACATTGTGCATTGTAATGATTTTCATTAGGCCAGCATTATTTCTATGACACTTTTAGAAATGATCTATCATATATGATTGTTCTGATATGAGTGGCTGTGGCATCTATAGACTTTACATGATACAATGTTGTAAGCTTTACTCACATGGCATCACTTCAGGATCTGCAGATGCATCCGTGGTTGTCCGGGGGTGCTTCCCCACGAGTACGAGCACCCGCGCCTCCATCTCTGTGATGTCGCTGGGGACTGGTGGCCCCCCACCCATTCACCTCTGCACAAGCCCCATTGTCGATGACTTCTTGTGTAAAAGGTGACAGGACGACATGGCATGAGATCATTGCATGATATCATTGCTAGGTACTGTCACAGACACTGATACAACACATAACTGACAGATGTAATCATGATTATTATGATTATTATCATTCTTTACCTAAAGACGTACACCTTAACCGCAGGCTTTGAGTAAAACATTCCCAGTAAAAGTGCAAGACCTCACATCTGCTGATAGTCACTCATGACTCTTACAAATCAAATTATATAAATACATAAGTTCACGTAAATCAATGTAATACTTACTTTTGCAGATCCCACAAGGTTGTTCCATCGTTTGCAGCATTGGTTGCCCTCACGTACCTCATTGGTCGCCGACGAGACCACCTCTGCTATCTCGGTCCATATCCTCTGGTAGGCCCTCCCTATGTCAAATCACCCCAGCGTAACTCGACCTCCTCCAGGAGGGAGGCATTTGCCTCATCCGAGAACCTCCTGGCCCTTTTGCGCCCTCTAATGTGCTCCTCTCCCACCTCACTGCTCTCTCCAGCATCAGTCTCCACAGTGTGCTGTGATGCCTCCTCCTCTCTCTCCATTATAGGCCAAATTCGGTCAAATATGTGGCTGGTAACACCTCCTTTTTGTTTGCCTACTTGCTGTGAAGCTCTAAAATCTCCCTCTTTCCTCCCAAAGCAGCCACACCACACCCAGCCACACCTTCAGTCCCTCTGAGCTCCCTCTCTCTGTGTCTCCTCTTCTGCGCATGTCATGGTGACCCTTGACCTTCAGAATCGTGGGAATCGAGCATTACCATGCCGTTGCTAAGAACGGCCACACTTTACGGCAGAAGGTCAAAAAAATTTAACGCTACCGCCCATTTTATATTGTTCGTGGTAACTCCTATTTTCAAAAGTGGAGACTAGGTGGTTTGAGAATGGGCGAGAAGCCGGCGATCTGAAAACCCTTTTTTACTGCCCACGCTGGAAATATTACCCATTTTTGGGCGATAACCACAAAAGTGGAGGTTCTAGCCCTATAACTTTTAGGACAATCCGATCGGACTATTTCCTCTTTTGTTTCTCTTAACAGCCTGGAATACATTTCTTTCATTCATCCATCCACTTTCAAAGCTGCTAAACTCCTTAATACTTCCTCTCTCACTAAGTTTATTTAATCTAAGATTTCACACTGCTCCCCGATTGCAATGTACAAGAACCCACAGATCCCTCTGTACTACAGTATTTTTGTAATCGCTCCCCATTTAAATAATAATTTTCTTTTTTATTTTTCCTACCAAAGTGGATAACCTCACATTTTCCCACATTATAGTCCATCTGCCAAATTTTTGCCCGCTCACTGAGCCTATCTATAGCCCTTTGTAGATTCTTTGCGCCTTCCTCACAACTTACTTTCCCACCTATCTTTGTATAATCAGCAAATTTGGCTACATCACAATCGGTCCCTTCATCCAAGTCATTGATATAAATTGTATCCCCAGCACTGATCCCTGTGGCACTCCACTAGTTACAGTTTGCCAACCTGAAAATGACCCATTTATCCCAACTCTCTGTTTTCTGTTAGTTCGCCAATCCTCTGTCCACGCTAATATATTACCCCTAACTCCATAAGCTCTTATCTTGTGCAGTAACCTTTTGAGTGGCACGTTATCGAATGCTTTTTGGAAATCCAAATACACGACATGAACTGGTTCCCCTTTTTGCACTCTGCTCATTACATTCTCAAAGAACTCCAGCAAATTTGTCAAACATGATTTCCCTTTCATAAAACCATGTTGACTCTGCTTGATTCAATTATGTTTTTCCAAATGTCCTGCTACGACTTCCTTAATAATGTACTCCAGCATTTTCCCAATGACAGATGTTAGGCTAATTGGTCTATAGTTTCCTGCTTTCTGTGTCCCTCCTTTCTTAAATAAGGATGTTACATTTGCGGTTTTCCAGTCTGCTGAGACCTCTCCGGAATCCAGGGAATTTTGGTAGATTACAACCAATGCATCCACTATCTGTGCAGCCATTTCTTTTAAGACCCTAGGACGCAAGCCATCAGGTCCAGGGGACTTGTCCACCTTTAGTCCCATTAGTTTGCCCAGTACTTTATCTCTAGTGATAATGATTGTTTTAAGTCCCCTCCCACCCCCCAATAGTTCCTTGATTATCAATTATTGGGATGTTTTTAGTGTTCTCTACCGTGAAGACCGATACAAAATATTTGTTCAAAGTCTCTGCCATTTTCCTGTTTCCCATTATTAATTCCCCAGTCTCATCCTCTAAGGGACCAATGTTTACTTTAGCTACTTGCTTCCTTTTTATATACATGTGCTCTTACTGTCTGTTTTTATATTTCATGCTAATTTACTCTCATATGCTATCTTCTCTGTCTTTAGCATTTTTTTAGTCATCCTTTGCTGGTTTCTAAAAATTTCTCAATCCTCTGGCTTACCACTGTCCTTCACAACACTGTATGCCTTTGATTTCAATAGGGAAGACCTTATTGAGGTGTATAAAATTATGAAGAGCCTAGATAGAGTGGATAAGAAGGACCTATTTTTCTTAGCAGAGGGGTCAACAACCAGGGGGCATCGATTTAAAGTAATTGGTAGAAGGTTTAGAGGGGATTTGAAGGGAAATGTTTTCACCCAATGGGTGGTGGGGGTCTGGAACTCACTGCCTGAAAGGATGGTAAAGGCAGAAACCCTCACCTTATTTTAAAAGTGCTTGGATGTGCACTTGAAGTGCTGTAACCTACAAAGCTACAGACCACGAGTTGGAAAGTGGGATTAGGCCGGATTGCTCTTTGTCGGCCGGCACAGACACGATGGGCCGAAATGTCTTCCTTCCATGCTGTAAATTTCTATGATTCTATGTGATCATGAGCAGAGGGAGGATTTGTCCAGGTTATTGAAAGCCAACTCTACAATCCCATGCACAGCAACTCAGTATCACAAAAGGTTTAATGACCATATCATATCAAGCAAGGTGAAAGGAGCCAGCCAGACTTTCCAACAATGCACCGCTCTGAACATGTCTGCCACTCCCAGCCAGCTCCTTTCATTTTGTGAAGGTGCCTGAATTAATAACCATCATTGCCCAGGAGGTAGTGCAGGCCCCCGTACACAACCAGCTTTCGCCTGCAAGTATAGCTTCACTAATGGCCTTACATGCATTCACCCTACTGAAAGCCTTACATTGTACATTGCTGCTTGATCCATGCACCGTGTCATCATCCCCACTATATTCTTTCTGCTGGTACCTGGGTTTGACGGCATCTGATGGCAACCAATGGACAACTTCTATTTTGTATTTTTTTTAAAGGGGAAGCCGTCAAGAACAACAAACAACAACAACCTGCATTTATATAGCGTCTTTGACATCGTAAAAAGTCGCAAGGTGAGTCACAGGAGTGTAATCAGACAAAATTTGACTTGTTGACTGTAAAGTGCTTTAGGATGTTCTGAGGTCTTGGAAAGTATTAGCACGAATCTTTTCCTGCAAGAATCACTCGACACTCTGGGTCGGTTCCAACGGCAAAACAGCTTTTATTACACCGGCGGGGAGAGAGCCTCTGGTCCAACTCCAGGCACTCCACTCCAATGAACAAAGAAATTCATCGATATTTATATGTTTTACAATAGTTCATTACAGTTACTCAGCCCACTTCGGCTGGACACAATCCAATCATAATGATTATAGATTACATATAGGTTTCTTTAACCCAATAGAATTCCCCTGATACCTCAGGGGCTGTATGTTCGGTTTTTGTCAGCTCGGGCTGATTAATGACCTCGTTATGTGAGGTAGGCCTCCCCTTATCTCTGTTCCTCGGGGCTCTGCTGTGTGAAGTCCTTAATCAAGGATATTCCATACCAGGTACTATAATGGTTCGTTATAGTTATCTTGACTCAAGCGGATGATCCAAGGCATTCCCGGTAGTGGGCCTCACTAGGTCATTGCTCGGTCAGCCTCAGTCAACAGTTCATTGCTTGACTAACTGAGTTCCCATCATGCTTGGGCAGCCATTTTATATGTGGCCACTTTAAACCTATATGAGTTTAGATATATTCAGCAGGTGCCTAATGCCTACAACAGAAAGCGCTATAGAAATGCAAGTCTTCTTTTCATTTTTAAAACTATTCACATTCAAGTGCTGTCCTGGAAGCTGTTAACAAGAAATCTGGTGATATGTCTCGTTCCCATCAAAGAAGGATAGGTTCCTGTTTTGAACAGACAACTGTCTCGAAGTAAGCATCCCTCCATTTCTTTTTAAAAATTCCTCCCACTGGTATAATGAGACTGCTAAATGTATCGCTTGGGCAAAGGTGTTCCTAGAAACATAGAAAATAGGAACAGTAGTTGGCCATTCGGCCCTTCGAGTCTGCACCACCATTAATATGATCATGGCTGATCCTCTATCTCAACATCATATTCCCGTTTTTTTCCCATACCCCTTGATGTCTTTTGTTTCTAGAAATCTATCTATCTCCCTCTTAAATATATTCAGTGATTTAGCCTCCAAGCCTTCTGTGGTAGAGAATTCCACAGGTTCACCACCCTCTGAGTGAAAACATTTCTCCTCATTTCGGTCCTAAATTTCCTATCCGGTATCCTGAGACTGTGACCCCTTGTTCTAGACTTCCCAGCCAGTGGAAACATCCTCCCCGCAACCAGTCTGTCCAACCCAGTCAGAATTTTATACGTTTCAATGAGATCCCCTCTCATTCTTCTAAACTCTAGTGAATACAGGCCTAGTCGACCCAATCTCTCCTCATACGACAGTCCTTGGTGAGGCCACACCTTGAATATTGTGTAGTTTTGGTCTCCTACTCTGAGGAAGGACATTCTTGCTATTGAAGGAGTGCAGCGAAGGTTCACCAGACTGATTCCTGGGATGGCAGCACTGACATATGAAGGAAGACTGGATCGACTAGGCTTATATTCACTGGAATTTAGAAGAATGAGAGGGGATCTCATAGAAACATATAAAGTTCTGACGGGATTGGTCAGGTTAGATGCAGGAAGAATGTTCCCGATGTTGGGGAAGTCCAGAACCAGTTGTCACAGTCTAAGGATAAAGGGTAAGCCATTTAGGACCGAGATGAGAAGAAACTTCTTCACTCAGAGAATTGTGAACTTGTGGAATTCTCTACCACAGAAAGTTGTTGAGGCCAGTTCGTTAGATATATTTAAAAGGGAATTAGATGTGGACCTTAGGCTAAAGGGATCAAGGGTTATGGAGAGAAAGCAGGAATGGGGTACTGAAGTTGCATAATCAGCCATGATCATATTGAATGGTGGTGCAGGCTCGAAGGGCCGAATGGCCTACTCCTGCACCTATTTTCTATGTTTCTATGTTTCCTGCCATCCCTGGAATCAGTCTGTTGAACCTTTGCTGCACTCTCTCTATGGCAAGTATATTCTTTCTTAGGTAAGGAGACAAACTGCAGACAATACTCCAGGTGCGGTCTCACCAAGGCCCTGTATAACTGTAGTAAGACATCCTTACTCCTGTATTCAAATCCTCTTGCAATGAAGGCCAACATACCATTTGCCTTCCTAACTGCTTGCTGCACCTGCACCTGTAGGTCCCTCTGTACATCGACACTTCCCAAGCCATCACCATTTAAATAATACTTTGTCCTTATGTTTTTCCTACCAAAGTGGATAACTTCACATTTATCCACATTATAGTGCATCTGCCATGTGTTTGCCCACTCACTCAACCTATCTAAATCGCCTTTGCATCCTCCTCACAATTCACAATCGCACCTAGTTTTGTGGAAATATTACATTTGGTTCCCTCATCCAAATCATTTATATATATTGTGAATAGCTGGGGCCCAAGCACTGATCTCTATGGTACCCCACTAGTCACTGCCCGCCACCCCAAAAAAGGCCCATTTATTCCTATTCTCTGTTTCCTGTCAGTTATCCAATTTTCAATCCATGTCTATACATTAACCCCAATCCTATGTACTTTAATTTTGCACACTAACCTCTTAGGCCTTCTGAAAATCCAAATTTACTACATCCACTGGTTCTCCCTTATCTATTCTATCAGTTACATCCTCAAAAAAACTCCAGTAGGTTTGTCAAAGATGATTTTCCTTTCATAAATTCATGTTGACTTTCTTTAATCCCGTTGATATTATCTAAGTGTGCCGGTATCACATTCTTTAAAATAGACTCTAGCATTTTCCCTACTACTGATGTCAGGCTAACCGGCCTGTAGTTCCCTATTTTCTCTCTCCCTCCTTTTTTAAATAGTGGGGTTACATTTGCTACCCTCCAATCTGCAGGAACTGTTCCATAATCTATAGAATTTTGGAAGATGACAACCAATGCATTTACTATTTCAATGGCTATCTCTTTATTACTCTGGGATGCAGATCGTCAGGCCCTGGGGATTTATCGGCCTTCACTCCCATTAGTTTCTCCAGCACTATTTTCTTACTAATAATAATTTCCTTTAATTTCTCTTGCTCATTAGACCCTTGGTTCCCTAGTATTTCTGGGACGTTATTTGTGTCCTCTTCCGTGAAGACCGAACCGAAGTATTTATTTAATTGTTCTGCCATTTCCTTGTTCCCCATTACAAATTCTCCCGTTTCTGTCTGTAAAGGACCTACATTTGTCTTCACTAATCTTTTTCTTTTTACGTACTTGTAGAAACTTTTGCAGTCGGTTTTTAAGTTCCTTGCAAGTTTACTCTCGTACTCTATTTTTCCCCTCTTAATCAATCTCTTGGTCCTGTTTTTGCTGAATTCTAAACTGCTACCAATCCTCAGGCTTGCTACATTTTCTGGCAACTTTGTACAACTTCTCTTTGAATCTAATACTATCGTTAATTTATTTTGTTAGCCATGGTTGGGCCACTATTCCTTTTGTGTTTTTACGCCAGAAAGGAATGTATAACTGTTGCAATTCATGCATTTGTTCTTTAAATGTTATCCATTGCCTATCCACCGTCATGCCTTTTAATGAATCTTCCCAATTCATTCCTCATACTTTCGTAGTTTCCTTCGTTTAGATTTAGGATCCTAGTTTCGTATTGGACTACTTCACTTTCCATCTTAATAAAGAATTCAATCATGTTATGGTAATTCTTCCCTTAAGGACCCCACACAACAAGATTGTTAATTAAGCCCTTCTCATTGCACAATATCAAATCTAAGATAGCCTGTTCCCTAGTAGGCTCCTCAACATATTGGTCTAAAAAAAACATCTCGTACACACTCCAGGAATTCATCTGCCACAGTATTATTACTAATTTGGTTTGGCCAGTTTATATGTAGATTAAAGTCACCTACGATTACTGTAGTACCCTTGTTACATGCATCTCTAATTTCCTGTTTGATGCCTCCTTGTGGTTAGAGTTTGTGCATGTGTCAGAGACTTTACAGGGCATCAGCTCTTATATTCTAATTACTGTTTGATCGTTACTTTTGACCATCTCAATGTGCTCGGCCATTAGCTGGGCCTTAAGTCTGTATATGTTATATGCGTGGGTCTGTGCAGGAAGCTACCCGATCATAGGGGAAGCACAGTTGAGCCTTATGGAAGCCTCAGCAAGCATCCAAACAAGTCTTTGCTCCAGCAAGGGGTCCAGCTGTTGTTCTTACTGGAAGCTCCCTAATTATTCAATGTTAGAATGCATGGTCCATATTTAAAACAGTTTAATAAATGAGTGCCATGGAAATCACTGAGAGTAGCAGTATAATTTTGTAAGGCAAGGGTTAATCAAGCTATCATGAACTCTGCTAATGTTACACTACTATTGATTTATCTTTATATTATAGTAATGTTAACCTTTAGCTGTTGCTTATTAAGTCAATTTAAAGTACAACTGGGCTGCTGGCCAGGGCAGACACTGCAGCAATGGTCAGTTTCAGGATGAAGTAATAAGAAAGTTAATTAAAGACGTACTGTTACATACTGAATCATTCATATCAGTGTGGAAGAACAGTTAATTCTGCAAAGGAAAACATCTTGCTTTTTTATTGATACGAATGTTACAGAAACAAAAACAGATTGACAATTAAAGGTTTGACTTTGTAGAATAGCAATTATATGGAACAAGAGTGCAACTATCTTTAAGGTAACAAAGTAAGGGAGAAATACTTGTTAGTTCAATGTAAAATTGAAGTTATTGGTAAGGGTCAATTACATTCTCCTTACATGGAGTTGTATTTTAACTTTTATATAATGATGCAATGCAGAATTGTGTGGATTGTCATGTAGAGGGAGTAAGAGAAATATATAAAAATTTGTAATGAGTATCTGAATTCGTAAAGGCAGAAGATACTGAGCTCAGAACTGTAACATGTTTGAATCTGCAACCAACCATCATTAGGTGTGGTTGTAATATAAATTTTAGATTTAGGTTTAAGTAATTAGGCTGCATAATTAATAAATCTGTCAAAAGTGATTTTCAATGTTTAATAGCCTTATTGATTTGAGAGGTACATTATAAATAAAAATCTCTCCTCTAACAGTCTAAATGCTTAGTGTCGCATTTCTCTTTCATTACCTTAATGTAGGCAACAACGACAACTTGTATTTATATAACACCTTTATTGTAGTGAAACGTCCCAAGGTGCATCACAGGAGTGTTATGAGATGAAAAATTTGACACCGAGCCACATGAAGAGAAAATAGGGCAGGTGACCAAAAGCTTGGTCAAAGTGGTAGGTTTTAAGGAGTGCCTTAAAGGAGGAAGCGAGGTAGAGAAGTGGAGAGGTTAGGCAGAGAATTCCAGAGCTTGGGGGCATGGCCATCAATGGTTGAGCGATTATAATCAGGGATGCTCAAGGGAACAGAATTTGAGGAGTGCAGACATCTCGGGGGGTTGCGTGGCTGGAGGAGATTACAGAGATAGAGAGGGGTGAGGCCGAGGAGTGTTTTGAAAACAAGGATGAGAATTTTGAAATCGAGGCGTTGCTTAATCGGGAGCAAGCACAGGGGTCATGGGTGCAGTAAAGGCTAGAGTGAAGGATGGCAGCAGATGGCCAGGGGGATGCTTGTTCGGGGAGAGTTCCCTAGGAAATTGCCATCCCAGCTGCGATCTTGGAGACGACTGTTTAAGACACCTCTGGCCCTAATAGTGGGTGCATTTCCCTTCCAACTGGACCTTCACTTTTCGTTCCCCACCGGACATGGCCGAATCAGCTGCTCCATCCGATTCCCGATGGCGGTGAGCCTCCAACCAGCTCCAACCACTGGTTTAGGCCCTGCCTTCACTCTTCGCCCTCATGCTTGGGCCTTCCTCCCCCAGCGACATTTGGGCCTCCACTCCACCGGCGACGTTCAGGCCTCCATTCCACCGGCGACGTTCAGGCCTCCACTCTACCGGCGACGTTCAGGCCTCCATTCCACCGGCGACGTTCAGGCCTCCACTCTACCGGCGACGTTCAGGCCTCCACTCTACCGGCGACGTTCAGGCCTCCACTCCACCGGCGACGTTCAGGCCTCCACTCCACCGACGACGTTCAGGCCTCCACTCTACCGGCGACGTTCAGGCCTCCACTCCACCGGCGACGTTCAGGCCTCCACTCTACCGGCGACGTTCAGGCCTCCACTCTACCGGCGACGTTCAGGCCTCCACTCTACCGGCGACGTTCAGGCCTCCACTCTACCGGCGACGTTCAGGCCTCCACTCTACCGGCGACGTTCAGGCCTCCACTCTACCGGCGACGTTCAGGCCTCCACTCTACCGGCGACGTTCAGGCCTCCACTCCACCGGCGACGTTCAGGCCTCCACTCTACCGGCGACGTTCAGGCCTCCACTCTACCGGCGATGTTCAGGCCTCCACTCTACCGGCGATGTTCAGGCCTCCATTCCACCGGCGATGTTCAGGCCTCCACTCTACCGGCGACGTTCAGACCTCCACTCTACCGGCGATGTTCAGGCCTCCACTCTACCGGCGATGTTCAGGCCTCCACTCTACCGGCGACGTTCAGGCCTCCACTCTACCGGCGATGTTCAGGCCTCCATTCCACCAGCGATGTTCAGGCCTCCATTCCACCGGCGATGTTCAGGCCTCCACTCTACCGGCGACGTTCAGGCCTCCACTCTACCGGCGATGTTCAGGCCTCCATTCTACCGGCGACGTTCAGGCCTCCACTCTACCGGCGATGTTCAGGCCTCCACTCTACCGGCGATGTTCAGGCCTCCACTCTACCGGCGACGTTCAGGCCTCCATTCTACCGGCGACGTTCAGGCCTCCACTCTACCGGCGACGTTCAGGCCTCCACTCTACCGGCGACGTTCAGGCCTCCACTCTACCGGCGACGTTCAGGCCTCCACTCTACCGGCGATGTTCAGGCCTCCACTCTACCGGCGATGTTCAGGCCTCCACTCTACCGGCGACGTTCAGGCCTCCACTCTACCGGCGATGTTCAGGCCTCCACTCTACCGGCGACGTTCAGGCCTCCACTCTACCGGCGATGTTCAGGCCTCCATTCCACCGGCGATGTTCAGGCCTCCATTCCACCGGCGATGTTCAGGCCTCCACTCTACCGGCGACGTTCAGACCTCCACTCCACCGGCGACGTTCAGGCCTCCACTCTACCGGCGATGTTCAGGCCTCCACTCTACCGGCGATGTTCAGGCCTCCATTCCACCGGCGACGTTCAGGCCTCCACTCTACCGGCGACGTTCAGGCCTCCATTCCACCGGCGACGTTCAGGCCTCCACTCTACCGGCGACGTTCAGGCCTCCACTCTACCGGCGACGTTCAGGCCTCCACTCCACCGGCGACGTTCAGGCCTCCACTCCACCGACGATGTTCAGGCCTCCACTCTACCGGCGACGTTCAGGCCTCCACTCTACCGGCGACGTTCAGGCCTCCACTCTACCGGCGACGTTCAGGCCTCCACTCTACCGGCGACGTTCAGGCCTCCACTCTACCGGCGACGTTCAGGCCTCCACTCTACCGGCGACGTTCAGGCCTCCACTCTACCGGCGACGTTCAGGCCTCCACTCTACCGGCGACGTTCAGGCCTCCACTCCACCGGCGACGTTCAGGCCTCCACTCTACCGGCGACGTTCAGGCCTCCACTCTACCGGCGATGTTCAGGCCTCCACTCTACCGGCGATGTTCATGCCTCCATTCCACCGGCGATGTTCAGGCCTCCACTCTACCGGCGACGTTCAGACCTCCACTCTACCGGCGATGTTCAGGCCTCCACTCTACCGGCGATGTTCAGGCCTCCACTCTACCGGCGATGTTCAGGCCTCCACTCTACTGGCGACGTTCAGGCCTCCACTCTACCGGCGATGTTCAGGCCTCCATTCCACCGGCGATGTTCAGGCCTCCATTCCACCGGCGATGTTCAGGCCTCCACTCTACCGGCGACGTTCAGGCCTCCACTCTACCGGCGATGTTCAGGCCTCCATTCTACCGGCGACGTTCAGGCCTCCACTCTACCGGCGATGTTCAGGCCTCCACTCTACCGGCGATGTTCAGGCCTCCACTCTACCGGCGACGTTCAGGCCTCCATTCTACCGGCGACGTTCAGGCCTCCACTCTACCGGCGATGTTCAGGCCTCCACTCTACCGGCGATGTTCAGGCCTCCACTCTACCGGCGACGTTCAGGCCTCCACTCTACCGGCGATGTTCAGGCCTCCACTCTACCGGCGACGTTCAGGCCTCCACTCTACCGGCGATGTTCAGGCCTCCATTCCACCGGCGATGTTCAGGCCTCCATTCCACCGGCGATGTTCAGGCCTCCACTCTACCGGCGACGTTCAGGCCTCCACTCTACCGGCGATGTTCAGGCCTCCATTCTACCGGCGACGTTCAGGCCTCCACTCTACCGGCAACGTTCAGACCTCCACTCTACCGGCGATGTTCAGGCCTCCACTCTACCGGCGATGTTCAGGCCTCCACTCTACCGGCGATGTTCAGGCCTCCACTCTACCGGCGACGTTCAGGCCTCCACTCTACCGGCGACGTTCAGGCCTCCACTCTACCGGCGACGTTCAGGCCTCCACTCTACCGGCGACGTTCAGGCCTCCATTCTACCGGCGACGTTCAGGCCTCCACTCTACCGGCGACGTTCAGGCCTCCACTCTACCGGCGACGTTCAGGCCTCCACTCTACCGGCGACGTTCAGGCCTCCACTCTACCGGCGACGTTCAGGCCTCCACTCTACCGGCGACGTTCAGGCCTCCACTCCACCTGCGACGTTCAGGCCTCCACTCTACCGGCGATGTTCAGGCCTCCACTCTACCGGCGATGTTCAGGCCTCCACTCTACCGGCGATGTTCAGGCCTCCACTCTACCGGCGACGTTCAGGCCTCCACTCTACCGGCGACGTTCAGGCCTCCACTCTACCGGCGACGTTCAGGCCTCCACTCTACCGGCGATGTTCAGGCCTCCACTCTACCGGCGATGTTCAGGCCTCCACTCTACCGGCGATGTTCAGGCCTCCACTCTACCGGCGATGTTCAGGCCTCCACTCTACCGGCGATGTTCAGTCCTCCACTCTACCGGCGACGTTCAGGCCTCCACTCTACCGGCGATGTTCAGGCCTCCATTCCACCGGCAACGTTCAGGCCTCCACTCTACCGGCGACGTTCAGGCCTCCACTCTACCGGCGATGTTCAGGCCTCCATTCCACCGGCAACGTTCAGGCCTCCACTCCACCGGCGATGTTCAGGCCTCCACTCCACCGGCGATGTTCAGGCCTCCATTCCACCGGCGATGTTCAGGCCTCCACTTCACCGGCGATGTTCAGGCCTCCACTCCACCGGCGATGTTCAGGCCTCCACTCCACCGGCGATGTTCAGGCCTCCACTCCACCGGCGATGTTCAGGCCTCCACTCCACCGGCGATGTTCAGGCCTCCACTCCACCGGCGACGTTCAGGCCTCCATTCCACCTGCGATGTTCAGGCCTCCACTCTACCGGCGATGTTCAGGCCTCCACTCTACCGGCGATGTTCAGGCCTCCACTCCACCGGCGATGTTCAGGCCTCCACTCTACCGGCGATGTTCAGGCCTCCACTCCACCGGCGATGTTCAGGCCTCCATTCCACCGGCAACGTTCAGGCCTCCACTCTACCGGCGATGTTCAGGCCTCCACTACACCGGCGATGTTCAGGCCTCCATTCCACCTGCGACGTTCAGGCCTCCACTCTACCGGCGATGTTCAGGCCTCCACTACACCGGCGATGTTCAGGCCTCCATTCCACCGGCGATGTTCAGGCCTCCATTCCACCTGCGACGTTCAGGCCTCCATTCCACCTGCGACGTTCAGGCCTCCATTCCACCGGCAACGTTCAGGCCTCCACTCTACCGGCGATGTTTAGGCCTCCATTTCACTGGCGACATTCAGGCGCCCACTCCAGCGACGTTCAGGCCTCCACTCCACCGGCGACATTCAGGCCTCCACTCCACCGGCAATGTTCAGGCCTCCACTCCACCGGTGACATTCAGGCCCCCACTCCACCGGCAACGTTCAGACCTCCACTCCACCGGCGACATTCAGGCCTCCACTCCACCGGCAACGTTCGGGCCTCCACTCCACCGGCAACATTCAGGCCTCCACTCCACCGGCAACATTCAGGCCTCCACTCCACCGGCAACGTTTAGACCTCCACTCCACCGGCGATGTTCAGGCCTCCACTCCACCGGCGACGTTCAGGCCTCCATTCCACCTGCGATGTTCAGGCCTCCACTCTACCGGCGATGTTCAGGCCTCCACTCTACCGGCGATGTTCAGGCCTCCACTCCACCGGCGATGTTCAGGCCTCCACTCTACCGGCGATGTTCAGGCCTCCACTCCACCGGCGATGTTCAGGCCTCCATTCCACCGGCAACGTTCAGGCCTCCACTCTACCGGCGATGTTCAGGCCTCCACTACACCGGCGATGTTCAGCCCTCCATTCCACCTGCGACGTTCAGGCCTCCACTCTACCGGCGATATTCAGGCCTCCACTACACCGGCGATGTTCAGGCCTCCATTCCACCGGCGATGTTCAGGCCTCCATTCCACCTGCGACGTTCAGGCCTCCATTCCACCTGCGACGTTCAGGCCTCCATTCCACCGGCAACGTTCAGGCCTCCACTCTACCGGCGATGTTTAGGCCTCCATTTCACTGGCGACATTCAGGCGCCCACTTCAGCGACGTTCAGGCCTCCACTCCACCGGCGACATTCAGGCCTCCACTCCACCGGCAATGTTCAGGCCTCCACTCCACCGGTGACATTCAGGCCCCCACTCCACCGGCAACGTTCAGACCTCCACTCCACCGGCGACATTCAGGCCTCCACTCCACCGGCAACGTTCGGGCCTCCACTCCACCGGCAACATTCAGGCCTCCACTCCACCGGCAACATTCAGGCCTCCACTCCACCGGCAACGTTTAGACCTCCACTCCACCGGCAACGTTCAGGCCTCCACTCCGCCGGCAACGTTCAGGCCTCCACTCCACCGGCGACGTTCAGGCCTCCATTCCACCGGCAACGTTTAGGCCTCCACTCCACCGGCAATGTTCAGGCCTCCACTCCACCGGCGACATTCAGGCCTCCATTCCACCGGCAACGTTCAGGCCTCCATTCCACCGGCAACGTTTAGGCCTCCACTCCACCGGCAACGTTCGGGCCTCCACTCCACCGGCGACGTTCAGGCCTCCACTCCACCGGCGACGTTCAGGCCTCCATTCCACCTGCGACGTTCAGGCCTCCATTCCACCGGCGATGTTCAGGCCTCCACTCTACCGGCGATGTTCAGGCCTCCACTCCACCGGCAATGTTCAGGCCTCCATTCCACCGGCGACATTCAGGCCTCCATTCCACCGGCAACGTTCATGCCTCCATTCCACCGGCAACGTTCAGGCCTCCACTACACTGGCGATGTTCGGGCCTCCACTCCACCGGCGATGTTCGGGCCCCCACTCCTCCGGTGATGTTTGGGCCTCCATTCCTCCGGCGACGTCCTAGCCTTCCTCCCTCCGGCGATGTCCTGGCCTCCCCTCGGCCACTGGCCCCACTCAACTGCGGAGTCTCTGTCGAGCACGTGGTGTGCACAATGGCTGTGGCCCTCTGACCTCTCTGACCTCTTCTCCTTCCACGTAGTGGACCTTTGGCCATCCCAATGCCTGCCCTCAGTCAGGAGCTGATCCTGTGAAAGGGAAGCATTACCTCAAATCTCTCACCCCCACTCTCCATGCCTCGGATCTCTTACCATCTGACCGAAGGGTGCTTCTCAGCGCCGAGCTTATGGCTCGCATTCTGCGGTAGGCAACTAGGCCCATACAGTGGAGCCTGGTCTCCAGTCACCTTGGACCCCCATGCCACTGGACCAAGACCGTGCTCAGCTAAGCCCGTGTGGTAGCTGGTGTGCAACGGCCACCCCATGTTAAAAGAACTCAAGCACAGGCATCTTCCACCCTTCAAAATGAAGTTCAAGACCTGGAACATCAGGACCCTCATGGACAACCACAACAGCGACAGACCGGAATGCCGCACCGCTATCGTTGCCCGGGAACTCAGAAACGTTGTTGTCGACTTCGTCGCCCTAAGCGAGACCCGGCGGGCAGGGGAAGGCCAAGTCAAAGAACAAGGTGGAGGTTACAGCTTCTTCTGGAAAGGCAAATCAGAAGAAGAACGCCGCCTCCATAGAGTTGGCTTCGCCATCAAGAACGAGCTGGTCAGCCGCCTCTGAGACTCCCCTTGCGGGATTAGTGGACATCTCATGACTCTCCGGTTCACCTATCCCGGAACCAGTGCGCCACAGTTATCAGTGCATATGCCCCAAAACTCGATGCAACAGACAAGGTAAAAGAGGAATTTTACTCCAGCCTCGAACAATCCCTGTCCCGAGTCCCTACGGACGACTAACTGATTCTCCTCGGTGACTTCAATGCCAGAGTCGGTAAGGACACAGACCTCTGGGGAGACATTTTTGGCAGAGAGGGGGTAGGGAAAATCAATTCCAGCGGTACCCTGCTCCTGACAAAATGTCTAGAACATGAACTTGTCATCACCAACACCTTGATCCGCCAGATTAAAATCGGAATTGGGTGGGTGGTTGGAGGCGGGTTTAGGTTAGGATTCCAATTTTTAACAATTTAACTACCCCATGCTCCAAACCCCCTGTTTTTTTAGGTTAAAATTCCCCACAGTTAGTCAATAATAAGTACTGTTAAGAATAAATTATGATTGGAAAATACCAGTTTTAGCAACTTGATGTGTGTTGGCTATGATGGGGCATTGAGGATTCGTAAATGTCAGCATCAATTATTTCAGTCTGTCTGAAAGCTGACATGTCTCGAGTCAAAAATCAAACACATTTACATCTTTGAGTGACCACTATCCACACAGAATGCAGGCTTTAAAAATATTGATTGCATTCCTCTGGGCAAGAGTCAGGCAGCAGGAAGAATAAGTGCTCAGATCTTTCAAAAATATTAATTGCAGAGAATGAATGAAAATTCTGTGGATACACACCAGCAGATTACATGGTTAGGAAGAGTTTCTCCAGGGTTGTCATCCTCTATTTAAAAGTATCAAGATCAACTCTGAAGAGCTACAAGTAAAAAAGTTTACTTGAAGCAGTGTCCATAACAGCATGGCCCACCATTAAACCAATTGATTGTAAAATTTGTCTTTATATTTTATGTTTTGGTAATTTCCAAAAGGGACTGACCTGATGTTGCTTTGTTATTCACCAGTGGAGATGACATTGACGGGTGTGATACTCCATTCAGTTGATGTTCGATGTGATGTTGACAAGTATGATACTCCACAGTTGATACCAACCCTCAAGTGAAAGATTACATTTGTTACATAAATACTGTAAGATTGAGGTGAATGGAATTCTTGGGTATGGGTACCTCGCCATGCGACAATTTGACCGTGTATCACACCGGCACAGATCTTCCCACAATGGGACTGGATATCTAGTATTTGAATCCATGACATGTCTAATATTAATTGCCACACATTTTCAAGGAACTGTCAAGAAACATGGCGATGTGAAACACTATCAGTGTGAACTTTAAAGTGGAATGTTGCAGTGTGAGCCTGAACCATTCACTGACACTACCGTCAGGTCACATCACATAACTGGCTGCTTGCTACTGCTAATCCGTTCAGCACTCAGTGAATGACAACCTCCTAGCACACCGCGTTACCGCTGAAAAATCTGATTAACTAAAAACATCAAACTGTTAGAAACATGGTGGCACAGCTGGAGATTTCAGCTGCTGGGGTAATGTGATCTTGTGACATATGCTTTAGTGTCTGGCTGCACCAGTTCTGTGGCTATAGCACCAAACTTTTCTCATGCACAATGGCTGACTTGTTGAGAACTTACTTTCAAAAAATCGTACAGCTCAGAAGGAGGTCATTCAGCCCATCATGCCTGTGACAGCTTTTTGAAAGAACTATCCAATTAATACCACTGCTCTGCTCTTTCCCTGTAGCCCTGCAAATTTTTACTTTTACGTTACTATTGAATCTGCTGCCACCAGCCTTTCAGCAGTGCATTCCAGACAACAAGAGGGGTGTCTTCTTAGGCAGTTCTTTGGAGTCAAGGATGACTTGCTTCCACACTAACAGTGAGTTCTCAGGTGACTGAAGAGTCCAATGCAGGACCAACAGTCTCTGTCACAGGCGGGGCAGACGATGATTGAAGGGGCGGGTGGGTGGAGTGCTTGGGTTGCCGTGTACTCCTTCCGATGTTTGTGCTTGGCTTCCGCTTGCTCCCAAAGAAGAGACTCGAGGTGTTCGGTGCCTTCCCGAATGCTTCTCCTTCACTTTGAGCGGTCTTGGGTCAGGGATTCCCAGGTGTCGGTGGGGATGTTACATTTTTTCAAGGGTGTCCTTGAAGCATTTCTTCTGCTCACCTGGGGCTTGCTTGCCGTGTTGGAGCTCTGAGTAGTATGCTTGCTTTGGGAGTCTAGTATCGGGCATGCGGATGATGTGGCCTGCCCAACAGAGCTGATCGAACGTGGTCAATGCTTCAATGCTGGGGATGTTGGCCTGAGCGAGAACACTGACGTTGGTGTGCCTATCTTGCCAATGGATTTGCAGGATCTTGCGGAGGCAGTGTTGGTGGTACTTCTCCAGTGCTTTGATATGCCTGCTGTACATTGTCCATGTCTCTGAAGCATATAGGAGGGCAGGTATCATTACTGCTCTGTAGACTATGAGCTTAGTGCCAGGTTTGAGGCACTGGTCTTCAAACACCCTCTTCCTCAAGTGACCAAAGGCTGCACTGGCATGCCCTTGTTGACAGTAGGCACCCGAGGTGTAGAAAATGGTTCATGTTGTCCAAGGCCTCATCATGGATTTTGATAATTGGGGGGAAATACTGTGTGGCGGGGGCAGGTTGGTCGAGGACCTTTGCCTTACGGATGTTTAGTGTAAGGCCCATGCTCTCGTCCACTTCGGTGAAGGTGTTGACGATGGCCTGGAGTTCAACCTCTGAATGTGCGCAAACGCAAGCGACATCTGCAAACTGTAATTCAATGACAGAGGGTGGGCCGACTTTGTATCTGGACTGGAGGCAGCAGAGGTTGAACAGTTTCCCGATTAGCTCCACTCCAGTGGGGAGCTTATTGAGGGTGAGATGGAGCATTGCAGCAAGGAAGATCGAGAAGAGCGTTGGTGCGATGACTCAGCCTTGCTTGACCCCGATCCATATGTGAATTGGGTGTGTGGTGGATCTGTTGATTAGGATCACGGCTTGCATGTCATCATGGAGCAGGCGGAGGATGGTGACAAACTTTTGAGGGCAGCCGAATTTGAGGAGGAAACTCCATAATCCCTCACGGATTATATAGCAATTGATGCAATGCATATTAAAAGTTGTTAAAGCATACAGGGAGTTCAGTAATTGCTGCTGGACATTTTCAAGGCTTTGGCTGTTAAAGGAAGGTCTCTGAGAAGAACACTTGCTCCCAGTCTTGGTGGCTCTAGTTGCTGTTCCCCTTGGGTGGTCCATCACATGGAAATGAAGCAGAGGCAGCAAAGGGAACAAGCTGTTCGCAGAGGGAGGAGGAAGTAGAAGAGGAGGAAGTAGAAGGATGGAGGCAACCCAAACAGCCCCTTTCTGGCCAGGATATCCAGGATCAAATCATCCACCTACGGTACCAGTGAACACAATCCCAATTCCCCGTTCAACATTTGTCTCACACTTTACCTTACCTTTGTTACTGACCGTCACAGCGTCCTCTTGGCTGAAATAAAAGCCACCACAAAGAAAACTTTCCTATCCAACTTTATCCACATATGCATCCAATATTACATCAAAAAATCAACTAATCACCTGTGTGTATTCCCTTAGTGATTGTCTTGCGTGTTGCATTTCGTCGCCCGGATCTGACTTTTGTATGCCGCCGCGGAGTGTCTGATTAAGGTTAACGGGTCCTTGACGGCGCCCCTTCGCTTTGGGAAAGGGGTGCGCCAGGGATGCCCCATGTCCGGCCAGTTATATGCCATTTGCGTGGAGCCTTTCCTGCGCCTCCTGCGGACGAGGTTGACGGGACTGGCTCTGCAAGGGCCGGGCGTGGAGGTCGTCCTCTCGGCTTACGCCGGTGACGTGCTCCTCACGGTAGAGGATCCCGCTGACCTGCGGAGGATGCGTGAGTGCCAGGACATTTACTCGGCCGCATCCTCCACCAGGATCAACTGGGAGAAATGTTCCGGACTCCTGGTGGGTCAGTGGCGGGTGGACTCCCTGCCGGAGGAGCTCAGGCCTTTTGCCTGGAGCACGACCCATCTCCTCTATCTGGGAGTCTACCTTAGCCCCGACGAGGAAGCCTGGCCGGCGAACTGGCAAGAGCTGGAGGCCAAGGTCGCCGCTCGCCTAGGGCGCTGGACAGGACTGCTCTGAGTGCTGTCCTCCAGGGGTCGAGCGCTAGTCATAAACCAGCTGGTGGCCGCTATGCTGTGGTACCGGCTGGTCACTTTGACCCCTCCCCCTGCGTTTGTCGCCAAGATACAGAAGAAGCTGGTGGACTTTTTCTGGAACAACAGGAAGCACTGGGTCTCTGCCGCGGTCTTGAGTCTCCCGCTTGGGGAGGGCGGTCAGTCGTTGGTGTGCGTCAGCACCCAGCTCGCGACTTTCCGTCTTCAGACCCTGCAGAGATACCTTTACGTCGAGCCCCCTCCTAGGTGGCGTGCGCTGGCAACGTATTTCTTCCGCCAGCAGCACGGCCTCAACTATGACACTCAGCTCCTGTTTGTGAGTGTGGGGGGCGTCAGGACCGCCCTCCGGGAGCTGCCTGTCTTTTACAAGGAACTCACCAGAGTCTGGAACAAAGTCTCCACCAAGCGGAGCTCTCCACCGGCTGGAGTGGCGGCTGTCTTGCAGGAGCCGCTGCTCGGGAATCCGTACCTCCACGACCGTTGTTTTATGTGGCGGTCGGACGAGAGGGCTGTGGCTGGTGAGGTGACCAGGGTCAGGGACTTGCTTGATGGCGGAGGAGCGGGCTGGATGGCGCCAGACACGCTGGCATGGCGCCTAAATTCGGCCGCCATGCGGCCGATGCCATCAAGTCGCTAAAAACAGCACTGGGCCCTGACTCCGTTAGGTGTATTGAGGAGGCTCAAGCACGTGGGGAGATCCCGTCCGAACTGACCCCCGTCTGGACGGAACCTCCCTCGGGAGCCAGCGCCTCACAACTTGAGCCGCCTCGGGGAAATCCCCTCCGTGCCTTTCAGTTCCGCGCGGAGGGGTTTCCTGTACGGGCTGCTCCTGCACACTCTCAACTTTGCCATCCTCGCCTGCTGTCCGGACACGCCATGGCGTACCATCTTGCCGTCCGGAGGAGGCGGGGGTCCCCGATGGAGGGCACTCTACGCGGGAGTCCTCCCACTATTTATAGGGGACTTGGCCTGGAGGGTGGTGCATGGAGCAGTGCTGTGCAATAAATTTTTAAGCCGGTTCACGGGCTCCCAGGCCGCCTGCAATTTCTGCGGTCTGGAAGAGTCCGTGTTCCATGTTTTTATCGAATGCACGAGGTTGCAGCCCCTGTTTTATTATTTAAAGGGGCTGCTCTTGAAATTCTGGCTGCACTTCAGTCCCACATTCCTGATCTTTGGGCACCTTGTGCGGAGGGGAGTGGGTAGGTCCGAGGGCCTCCTCGTAGGACTGCTCCTGTGCACGGCCAAGGGTGCCATCAGCCGGTCCAGGCAGCGGGCAGTCGAGGGGGTCGTTCAGCCTGACTGCCTGCCTCTCTTCCGCGCGTACATCCGCGCCAGGGTGTCCTTGGAGATGGAGCACGCGGTGTCCACCGGTACGCTCGCGGCGTTCCGTGAGAGGTGGGCGCCGGAGGGACTGGAGTGCATTGTCACCCCCGGCAACCAAATTTTAATTTGATTTTATGTTTTAAAGTTTCATTTGTTTTAATTGCCGGTGTTTTTAGTGTCCCCCTCCCCTTTTATAGGGGGCACTTGGAGAAGAAAATGTTTTTGATTTTAGTGCCCAAAAAAAACAAAAATAAAACAAAAACAAAATACAAAAAAAAAACAAAAAAAGGAAAAAAGAGGGCAGTTATATGTGTCTGGAGTGTCCCCCAGATCGGGGGGGCACTTGATTTAACTGTTTAATTTTGTTCTCCAATCAAAAGAGTTGTCTTGCGTGTGCCTTTGCCTATCCAAGTGATGTTATGCAGTGCTATCCCAATGGCTGCAGCATGGCTGATGAAAGGCTGCTGAATTATAGTGGGGGAGACTGCAGGTGGCCTTGTATGATGACCTCGCGTTGCTGGTGGCTGGGAATGTGAAATCGAGTGGCAGTGTTTCTTCTTCTTCACTCTCCTCTCCCTCTTCCTGTTTAACTACTGGGCAGGCTAGATTTCCTGTGTGTCTGAAATGAGGAAGGCACAAGGGTAGAGTTGTGGTGAGGGGAGGGGGATGCTTACACCTTGTGCAGCTTGAAAATCAGAAGAGATTGTGGGATGAGGAGAAAGTGGGATGTGAGAAGGAGGATAATGTATGAGGATACCGGCATCTTGTATTCTTTCATCTCTGCCACTGGCCATGGGCTCAGGCATGCCCCTCCCAAGAATGGCCAGCACCGTCTCCTCCAAGGGAGTGATGTAAGCTAGGAATGTGAAGTGTGCCTCGTGTTGGGTAGAAATTGTTGGCAGGTGAGTGATGGCGGGGGGAGGGTTGTGCATTGAACAGTATGTGAGGCTAATGATGCAGTTGGTAGGAGACAGCTTTTGAATGTGCATTCACTGACCTTAACTACTCATCTGAGATCATGTGTTAGGGAGCCAGGTGTTGGGGACAACATTGCTGGCAGTGTCCACCTCAAAGATCTGGTGCCACATCCTTCTTTCTGGAAGGCCTCCTGGCCCCCTGTGGGTAGAGGACCTCTCTTTGAGTGTTCACCCCCTGCACAAAGGCCTCAAGTGCTACATCCAAGACTCTGGATGCACTTTCCTTAGCATGTTTAGCCATTTGGGTTTGTGCTGAAACACCTAATATTTTTTCATCACCAGAGGCAGTTCACCTTTAAGAGATGCAGACTGCCTTTAAGAGACTAGCTTTAAGAAAAGTTAGCCTCACACGACATCACAAAATTCGGCCCCTGCTGAGCTCACAGCCTGTCTGCAGTGCGCTCATCGCTGAGCTGTGCGTTGCAATCATGTAAATTTGCAGGCAGCATAAATTTTGTGTTATGCTGCCTGCAAATTTACATGATTGCAACGCACAGCTCAGTGATGAGCGCACTGCAGACAGGCTGTGAGCTCAGCAGGGGCCGAATTTTGTGATGTCGTGTGAGGCTAACTTCGGCCTCCCCAAGTGCATTTTTGAACTTAAAATTGAATTTCACACCTTATGTACCAGAATTGTGTTCAGTAACCAAATGTTTTTCAAAAGGCAAGTTTGTTTATCTCTCTTTCTCATTCTCTCACTGTCTCTGTGTCAGGTATGGGATTCAGCTGGGTGTGATTAAAACAATTGTTATATTGGAAAATTGTATTTACTCTGTACAGCTACCAGAGGGCTCATCCCCTGGAGTCCCAAGGGATCCCATAATCCATTGGGAGCACAGGTATTTAAGGAGGCCTTACAGGTTGGAGAGGCATTGTGGAGACCTGCAATAAAAGACTAAGGTCATACTTTACTTTGAGTTCACAGCGTTCAGTATGACTCTTTCTCCATACATAACAACTAGCGACGAGATACAGATAGCGAACCTAAAGATGCAGTGAACAGTGGGCATCCTGGAGAAATTCTCGGAGGGAGATGATTGGGAAACTTTTGTGGAGCAACTCGATCAATACTTCGTGGCCAACGGGCAAGAGAGCGCTGCCAAATGAAGGGCGATCCTCCCCACCGTCTGTGGGGCACCAACTTATGGCCAAATGAAGAATCTGCTCATTCCAGCGAAACCCACGGAGAAATCGTACGATGATTTGTGCACACTGGTCCGAGAGCATTTCAACCCGAAGGAAAGCGTTCTGATGGCGAGGTACCGGTTCTACACCTACAAAAGGTCTGAAGGCCAGGAAGTGGCAAGTTATGTCGCTGAGCTAAGACGCCTTGCAGGACATTGTGAATTTGAAGGACATTTGGAGCACATGGTCAGAGACTTTTTCGTACTTGGCATTGGCCACGAAACCATACTTCGCAAACTTTTGACTGTAGCGACCCCAACCTTGAGTCATCATCATCATAGGCAGTCCCTCGAAACGAGGATGACTTGCTTCCATGCCAAAAAGAGAAGAGTTCACACGTGTTTCAATGAAGGACCTAATATTCCAGGTCCCGAATTACATCCTGAAGGGTGGAAGATGCCTATGCGTTGATTTTTTTAACATGTGGTGGCCGTTGCACACCAGCCACCACATAGGCTTGACAGAGCGAGGTCTTGGTCCAGTGGCAAGGATTACCCAGGACGACTGGAGACCTGCTCTGCTGCATGGACCTAGTGCGTACACATATCGCAGTGTGGGCTGGCCTATGCAGCCCCTGGGCCCGTGGTGGAAGGTATATCTTAGGTTGAATGATGAGAGCCAGCATCATTCATTATTACATTCTCGCTGCTGTGTCAGTTATTGACCATCTCAAACAATAATTTCAATGTAATGTTCTGTGAAAATTTTACCTAGAATATACAGCACACAAACATTCTGACCAAACCTCCAGCCTAAACAAGTAAAGACCTGTCCAGATCAGTTAACATAATAAAGTGGTTTCAATTGGTGTCAATTAGTGTCTCCAGCCAAGAACAAAAAAGGCTTTTAACTCCTAATTTTTTTTTCACATGTAACTTGGCCTTGTGGTTTTATAATGAATATATGTTGTGGAGGTTGGAGTCTGTTTCAAATAAATACTTTCTTCCTCATCAGTCCCTGCCGAACACCTTCATGTTAGTTTACTGTAAATGAGTATGTTTTCCTGCTTAAGTCCTATAAATGAAAAGCATTGCAAGATCAAGATCAAACATTTACAGTAGTCTACCATGAGGATCACTACCTTCAAATTATGAACATTGTTATTGTAAATAGCTGGGTTTCCAAGTTCCTACTTGTGAACGTTCATCCTTTCAACAGTCATTTTTTTTGTTGCAGTACCTCAGTGATTCTGCTCGAAATTAGACATCTGCTGTTGTATTATAAATCTTCAGGATGACTTAAACATTCCAAAAACAGCCTGAAAGCTAAAGCTCATCACTGGCCTGCTCCACCAAACAGCCCCTGATCCTCAGGAATCCTCTCACAACCCTCTCCTCCTCTACTCTGATCACAAGCGTTTCCACAAGAGGTGCCGCTTAACCTTTGCAGTGGTGAATTACTTCAGCATTTTGCTGAATACAAATGATTTATGCCTTTTAACAGGTAGAAAATACATTTTGAGATTTGTTTCTGTTCAATCATTTTTTTTCAAACAACCTGAATAGTTATTCTTGTCGCTCCATCGATGGTGTCACAAAAACATCAACCTGGAATATTGTCAATGTAAGGGAAAATTAACCTTGTTTACCACAATTTTATGCATATTTACCTGGGATGTATGTCTACGATGAACAGGTATTCTGTAATGAGAAAAAAGTGTGCTGTTATATTTTCATATTTATGGTGGAGTTTAGAGGAAAGTTAAATGCTCAGACCTGTTTCATTCAGAGACTTGTGATCTTTAGAGGGCTGATTTCCTTCTGTTGGGGGGCCAGACATGTATAGTGCAACTGGGCTGTGCTGCACTAATTGAGGAAGAAGAATGGCCAATTTTCCTGACCTGGGCCGTTAGTATAGCTCGGTGCCCTCCATGGTCACAACCTCCCTGGTCAGCATGAGCCTCCTCAGGAATACCTTGTCTGTTATGATCAGGCAGCTGATTGATTTGCAATGTACCCGCTGCTGCAGTCACATCACCGGTGAGTCATGTACATCTTATTCATTTTGCACACCCACTGCGCACTCTCTTCCTTCACCGTGATATACCCACTAATAGCATCTACATCTGTGCTGGTGGACAGAAAACTACCTCGGTACTACTCCTGTCCTTGACTAAGAGCGGGTTAGTGAGTTTAATAACGGGAAGTATTGCCAACCTTGAGTAAGGCCATAGCGATAGCCCAGGCGTTCATTGCCACCAGTGACAATACTAAGCAAATCTCTAAGCACACAAGTGCTGCTACAAGTACTGTGAACAAAGTGATGTTGCTTCCGAGTCATAACGTACAGGGCAGATCACACATGCCTGCAGCTTCATGTCCACAGATGTCTCAGAGTTCACCATCAAGGGAGATGATTGCAAGGCCATTAACACCTTGTTGGCGCTGCAGGGGTGATCATCGTTTCCATTCATGTCGATTCAAAGGGTATGTTTGCAAGGGCTGTGGAACAATGGGACACCTCCAGCATATGTGCAGGAGAGCTGCTAATCCTGTTAAACCTGCAAACCACTGTGTTGCAGAGGAGGACAGATCCATGGAGGATCACGACGAACCAGAACCTCAGACCGAGGAGGCAGAGGTACATGGGCTGCACACATTCACGACGAATAGTTCCCCGATAATGTTGAATGTTGAACTAAATAGACTCACGGTGTCAATGGAACTGGACATGGGCCACCATGGGCAAAAAGACTTTCAAAAGATTGTGGTGCAACAAGGCCTCAAGGCCAGTCTTAACTCCAATTCATACAAAACTAAGAATTTATACTAAAGAACTGATTCCTGTAATCGGCAGTGCTATTGTAAAGGTCTCCTATGATGGAGCGGTGCACAAGCTACCACTCTGGGTGGTACCGGGCGATGGTCCCACACCGCTTGGCAGCAGCTGGCTGGGAAAGATACGCTGGAACTGAGACGACGTCCGAGCGCCATCGCCCGCGTGGATTCAGAACTTTCATTCAGAACTTTCTCCCAAAACTTGAATAAAGGTTCAGTCCTTCCAGAATGAATTGAGTTATATTATCCCTTTAATGCTAGCTTATTTTTGCTCCATCAAATGCATATATGTAAAGAAATGTGGCCAATCTAGCCATTTATGATACATTATAAGATGTATAAGCAGAGCTGAAAAAATGAAAACACAAAACTTAAGCACTTGGGGGCCTTTAGGGAACATTTATGGGGCAGATTTTCAAGAGGACATGGACAATTTTTATAGATGAGTTTAAAGATGATTTTTTGGTAAATTAATTAAGATTTTATTTTGGAAAGATATTTTGAATAATTTAGTTGGTTTCCATTCTCCTACTTGCTGGTTGTTTTATTTGTAGCTGATTGATAGGTTCTGTACCTGCTTGTTAATTATTCATTGATAGAGACTTGCTGTTAAGTCATGATATGTTGCTTTAAAAAAATCTATTTGAGCTAATCAAGTGTGAGCTTGACATACCATTTCAATGTGATACTGAAAAGTTATGCTTTCAATGTGATTGTGTGGCAGATTTGTGTTAGATGCAAAACATCTGTACATGCACACACACTGTTAAATGTTGTCCAGGACATTGGAAGAACTCCCCTGCTCTTTTTATTAGAATAGTGTAAAGGAATCTTTTACATCCATTTCAGAGATCAGTTTAAGGTCTCATCTGAAAGTCATAGAAACATAGAAACATAGAAAATAGGTGCAGGAGTAGGCCATTCGACCCTTCTAGCCTGCACCGCCATTCAATGAGTTCATGGCTGAACATGCAACTTCAGTACCCCATTCCTGCTTTCTCGCCATACCCCTTGATCCCCCTAGTAGTAAGGACTTCATCTAACTCCTTTTTGAATATATTTAGTGAATTGGCCTCAACAACTTTCTGTGGTAGAGAATTCCACAGGTTCACCATTCTCTGGGTGAAGAAGTTTCTCCTCATCTCGGTCCTAAATGGCTTACCCCTTATCCTTAGACTGTGACCCCTGGTTCTGGACTTCTCCAACATTGGGAACATTCTTCCTGCATCTAACCTGTCTAAACCCGTCAGAATTTTAAACGTTTCTATGAGGTCCCCTCTCATTCTTCTGAACTCCAGTGAATACAAGCCCAGTTGATCCAGTCTTTCTTGATAGGTCATCATCTGCAACAGTGCAGCGCTCCCCAGTACTGCACTGAACTGCCATTCATTCTCGGGATGTGGGCACAGCTGGCAAGGCCAGCATTTATTGCCCATCTCAAAGTGCCCTTGAGAAGGTGGTGGTGAGCTGCCTTCTTGAACTGCTGCAGTCCATGTGATGAAGGTACTCCCATAGTGCTGTTAGGTAGGGAGTTCCAGGATATTGACCCAGCGACGATGAAGGAACGGCGATATAGTTCCAAGTCAGAATGGTGTGTGACTTGGAGGGCATCTTGCAGATGGTTCCCATGCGCCTACTGCCCTTGTCCTTCTAGGTGGTAGAGCTCACGGGTTTGGGAGGAACTGTCGAAGAAGCCTTGGCGAGTTGCTGTAGTGCATCTTGTAGATGGTACACACTGCAGCCATGGTGCACCGATGGTGGAGGGAGTGAATGTTTAAGGTGGTAGATAGGGTGGCAATCAAGCGGGCTGCTTTGTCCTGGATGGTGTCAAGCTTCTTGAGTGTTATTGGCACTGCACTCATCCAGGCAAATGGAGTGTATTCCATCACACTCCTGACTTGTGCCTTGTAGATGGTGGAAACACTTTGGGGAGTTAGGAGGTGAGACACTCACCACACATTATCCAGTCTCTGACCTGCTCTTGTAGCCACATTATTTATATGGTACAGTTATGTTTCATGTTCAATGCTAACCCCAGGATGATGATGGTGGGGAATTCAGTAATCCCGGTGAATGTCAAGGGGAGGTGGTTAGACTCTCTCTTGTTGGAGTTGGTCATTGCCTGGCACTTGTGTAGGGCGAATGTTACTTGCCACTCATCAGCCCAAACCCGAATCTTGTTCAGGTCTTGCTGCATGCTGGCACGGACTGCTTCATTATCTGAGGAGTTGCGAATGGAACTGAATACTGTGTAATCATCAGCAACATCCCCACTTCTGACTTTGTGATGGAGGGAAGGTCATTGATGAAGCAGGTGAAGATGGTTGAGCCTAAGACACTGTCCTGTGGAACACCTGCAGCGATGTCCCGGAGCTGTGATGATTGACCTCCAACCACCACAACCATCTTCCTTTGTGCTAGGTATGACTGCAGCCAGTGGAGAGTTTTCCCCCTGATTTCCATTGACTTCAATTTTACCTTTGATGCCATACTTGGTCAAATGCTAACTTGATGTCAAGGGCAGTCACTCTCACCTCATCTGTGGAATTCAGCTCTTTGTCCATGTTTGGATCAGGACTGTAATGAGGTCTGGAGCTGAGTGGTCCTGGTGGAAGCAAAACTGAGCATCAGTGAGCAGGTTATTGATGAATAAGTGCTGGTTGATAGCACTGTTGATGACACCTTCCATCACTTTTCTGATGATTGGGAGTAGATTGATGAGGTGGGTGAAGAGACTCGAAATGTTCGGTACCTTCTCGGATGCTTCTCCTATACTTTGAGCGGTCTTGGGTCAGGGATTCCCAAGAGTCGGTTGGGATGTTACTTTTTTTCAAGGAGGCTTTGAGGGTGTCTTCGAAGCATTTTCTCTGCCCTCTTGGGGCTCGCCTGCCGTGACGTATCTCGGAGTAGAGTGCCTGTTTCAGGAGTCTAGTACCTGGCATGCGGATAATGCGGCCTGTCCACAAAGCTGATCAAGCATGGTCAATACCTTGATGCTGGGGATGTTGGCCTGAGAGAGATCACAGACATTGATGCACCTATCCTGCCAATGAATTTGCAGGATTTTGCGGAGGACTATGTACAGTAGGCACCTCAAAGCACTGGAGAAGTAAATAAAATACAATAGAGATGGCAGGGCAGGCGATGTGTTGCAGCTGCAGCATGTGGGAGCTGGTGGACACCAGTGTGATCCACGCCAACCACATCTCCAGTAAATGTTGGCAGCTCGAGGAACTTCAGCTCCGTGATGATGAGCTGCAGTCCGAGCTTCAGACACTGCGATACACCAGGGAGAGGGAGCGTTACCTGGACGCTGTGTTCCAGTAGGCAGTCACATCCCTTAGGTTAAATACTTCAAATTTGGTCCGTAGTCAGGGACAAGAGGGTGTGACTGAGAGTGAGGCAGGTATGGGGATCCAGAAGGTAGCATTGGAAGAGCCTCGGCCCTTGCACTTGTCCAACAGGTACAAGGTTTTTACTCCTGTGTGGATGAGAGCAGGGACTGCAGGGAGGATGAGCAAACTGACCACAGCACTGTGGTACAGGGGGCCATTCAAGTTGGGGGAGCAAAAAAGAAATGTAGTAATGGTAGGGGACAGTATAGTTAGGGGGATAGATACAGTTCTCTGCAGCTGAGAGCGTGAGTCCCAAAGGCTGCGCAGTGCCAGGGTTAAGGACATCTCCTCTGGGCTGGAGAGGAACTTGGAGTGGGAGGGGAAAAATTCAGTTGTCGTGGTCCATGGACATAGGTAGGACAAAGAAAGAGGTTCTGGTGAGGGAGTATGAGCAGCTAGGGACTAAATTGAAAAGCAGAACCACAAAGGTAATAATCTCTGGATTACCACCTGAGCCACGAGAAAATTTGCATAGGGTAAATAAGATCAGAGAGATGAATATATGGCTCAAAGACTGGTGTGCGAGAAATGGATTTTGATTCATGGGGCACTGGCACCAGTACTGCGATAAGAGGGAGCTGTTCCGTTGGGATGGGCTTGAACCATGCTGGGACCAGTGCCCTGGCGAATCAAATAACTAGGGCTATAGATAGGGCTCTGAACTAAATAGTGTGGTGGGGGGGTGGGGGGAATGTAAAAAGTCAAAGAAAAAGGAGAAGTGCGGGGTAGCGATAAGCGTAATGATAACCAGAGGGTGACAGGAAGGGACAGAGCGTATAAACATAAGAGTGTACCAGAAAGTATAGTCAGAGTAAGGAAAAATGGTAAAAAGACAAAATTAAAAACTCTTTATCTGAAGGCACGCAACATTCGTAACAAGATAAAGGAGTTTGACGGCACAAATAGAAATAATTGGGCATGATCTGATAGCCATTACAGAGACGTGGTTGCAAGGTGACCAAGGCTGGGAACTGAATATTCAGAGTTATTTGACAATTTGGAAGGATAGACAGAAAGGAAAAGGAGGTGGGGCAGCTCTGTTAATAAAGGATGAGATCAGTGCAGTAGTGAGAAATGATATTGGCTCAGAAAATCAGGATGTAGAATCAGTTTGGGTGGAGATAAGAAATAATAAGGGAAAGAAGTCACTGGTGAGAGTAGTCTATAGACTCCCTAACAGTAGCTACACTGTAGTACAGAGTATAAATCAAGAAATAATGGAGGATTGTAAGAAGGGTACGGCAATAATCATGGGCAATTTTAATCTTTATATAGATTGGAGAAATCAAATTTGCAAAGGTAGCCCTCAGGACAAAGTCATAGAGTGTATTCGGGATGGTTTCTTAGAACAATCCATTGTGGAACCAACCAGGGCGCAAGCTATGTTAGATCTGGTAATGTGTAATGAGATAGGATTAATTAATGATCTCATAGTAAAGGATCCTCTAGGGAAGAGGGATCATAGCATGGTAGAATTTCAAATTCAGTTTGAGGGTGAGAAACTTGGGTCTCAAACTAGTGTCCTGAGCTTTAATAAAGGCAATTACAAAGGTATGAAGACAGAGTTGGCTAAAATGGACTGGGAAACTAGATTAAAGGGTAAGACAGTAGATAAGCAGTGGCAGACATTTAAGTAGATATTTCATAACTCTCAGCAAATATATATTCCAGTGAGAAAGAAATATTCTAAGACAAGGATGAACCATCTGTGGCTAACTAAGGAAGTAAAGGATGGTAGCAAATTAAAAACAAAGGCATACAATGTTGCAAAGATTAATGGTAGGCCAGATGATTGGGAATTTTTTAGAAATCAGCAAAGAATGATTAAAAAACTGATAAAGAGAGAGGATAGTTTATGAGAGTAAACTAGTAAGAAATATAAAAACAGACAGTAAGAGCTTCTACAGGTATATAAAAAGGAAGAGAGTAGCTAAAGTAAACGTTGGTCCATTAGAGGAATTAATAATGGGAAACAGGGAAATGGCAAAGACATTGAACAAATATTTTTTAGCAGTCTTAATGGTAGAAGACACTAAAAGCATCCCAATAATAATAGATAATCAATGCGCTATAGAGGGAGGGGAACTTAAAAAAATCATTATCACTAGAGAAAAAGTACTAAGCAAACTAATGGTACTAAAGGTGGACATGTCCCCTAGACCTGATGACCTGCATCCTAGAGTTTTAAAAGAATTGGCTGCAGAGAAAGTCAAGGCATTGATTGTAATCTACCAAAATTCCCTGAATTCAGGAGAGGTCCCAGCGATTGGAAAACCGCAAATGTAATGCCCCTATTCAAGAAAGAAGAGAAACAGAAAGCAGGAAACTATAGCATTAGGAAAATGCTGGAGTCCATTATTAAGGAAGTAGTAGCAGGACATTTAGAAAATCATAATACAATCAAGCAGAGTCAGCATGGTTTTATGAAAGGGAAATCATGCTTCACAAATTTACTAGAGGTCTTTGAGGATGTAACGAGCATGGTGGATAAAGGAGAACTAGTAGATGTAGTGTATTTGTATTTCCAGGATAAGGTGCCACATAAAAGGTTACTGCACAATATAAGAGCTCACAGAGTTGGGGGTAATATAATAGCATGGCTAGAGAATTGGCTAACAGAAAACAGAGAGTCAGGATAAATGGGTCATTTCCGGTTGGCAAACAGTAACTAGTGGGTGCCACAGGGATCGATGTTGGGGCTTCAACTATTTACAATCTATATCAATCATTTGGATGAAGGGACCAAGTGTAACGTAGCCAAATTTGCTGACGATACAAAGATAAGTGAGAAAGAAAGTTGTGAAGAGGATGCAAAGAATCTGCAAAGGGATATAGATAGGTTAAGTAAGTGGGCAAAAATTAGGCAGATGGAATATAATTTGGGTAAATGTGAGGTTATCCACTTTGATGGGATGAATCAAAAAGCAAATTCTTATTTAAATGGAGAGAGACTATAAAATGCTGCAGTACAGAGGGATCTGGGGATCCTTGTACATGAAACACAAAAAGTTAGCATGCAGGTACAGCAAGTAATTAGGAAGGCCAATGGAATGTTGGCCTTTATTGCAAAGGGGATGGAGTTCAAAAGTAGGGAAGTCTTGCTACAACTGTACAGGACATTCACCTGGAGTACTGCATACGGTTTTGGTCTCCTTATTTAAGGAGGGATATACTTGCATTGGAGGCTGTTCAGAGAAGGTTCACTAGGTTGATTCCTGAAATGAAGGGGTTGTCTTATGAAGAAAGGTTGAGCAGGTTGGGCCTATACTCATTGCAGTTTAGTGGAATGAGAGGTGATCTTATTGAAATATATAACATTCTGAGAAGGCTTGACATGGTACATGCAGAGAAGATGTTTCCTCTCATGGGGAATCGAGAACAAGGGGGCATAGTTTCAGTATAAGGGGTCACACATTTAAAATGGCGATGAGGAGGAATTTCTTCTCTCAGAGTCGAGAATCTTTAGAATTCTCTACCCCAGAGAGCTGTGGAGGCTGGGATATTGAATATATTTAAGGTGGAAAGATACATATTTTTGAATGATAAGGGAGTCAAGGGTTATGACAGGAAAGTGGAATTGAGGCCAAGATCAGATCAGCCATGATCTTATTGAATGGCGGAGCAGGCTGAGGGGTCAAATGACCTACTCTTATTTCTTATGTTCTTATGTTCTTATGCTGAAACCCTCATCCACGCCTTTGTTACCTCTAGACTCAACTATTCCAATACTGTCCTGGCTAGCTAGCCTCCCACCTTGCACCCTCTGTAAACTTGAGTTCATCCAAAACTCTGTTGCCCATATCCTAACTCTCATCTAGTCCCATTCACCTATCACATTTGTGCATGCTAACCTACATTGGCTCCCGGTCTGGCAACACCTCAATTTTAAAATTCTCATTCTTGTTTTCAAATTGCTCCATGGCCTCATCCCTCCCTATCCCTGTCACCTCCTCCACCCCTAAAATGCTCTGAGTTCTCTGCACTTTTCATTTTCAGCTGCCTAGGCTCTAAGTTCTGGAATTCCCTCCCGAAACCTTCCCACTTCTCTATCCTTCTCCCTGTCTCCTCCACCCTCACCTCTAACAACAAGTGCGAGGAGCTCATGGTCTTATTTGTCACTAAGATTGAGACTATTCGATCAGCTGCCTCTGCCACTTCCCTTCCTTCCTCTAGTCCACTGGGCTAAACTTCCTCTAAGGTTCCCCCCTGTCCTAGCCCTGAACTCACATCTTTCTCCAGTTTCTCTCCTATCTCCCCTCAATCCCTCTCTGAGCTCACCTTGTGCATGAAATCCACGTCCTGCTCCCTTGTCGCTATTCCCACTAAACTGCTCACCACCCAACTTCCTTTTCTGGCTCCATGTTAGTTGATATTGTTATCGGTTCTCCCTCCTCAGGTACTGTCCCCCCCTCCTTCAAATATGCCGTCACACTCCTCTCCTCAAAATACCAATGCTTGGCCCCTCTGTTCTTGCAAACTACTGCCCCGTCTGCAACCTCCCTATCCTCTGCAACATTTTTGAACGTGTTGCCGTATTCCAAAACCGTGTCCACCTTTCCCAGAACTCTATGTTTCAATCCCTCCAGGTTACCGCGCCTGCCACAGTACCGAAACGGCTCTTATCAAAGTCACAAATTACACCCTATGTGACTGTGACAAAGGTAAACTATCCTTCCACATCCATATCGACCTGTCTGCAGCCTTTGTCATGGTTGACCACACCATCATCCTCCAACGTCTCTTCACCATCTTCCAGGTGGGTGGGACTGCACTTGCCTGGTTCCATTCTTATGTATCTAATCATAGACAGAGAATCTGCTGCATTGGCTTCTCTTCCCACTTCCGCACTGTTACCTCTGGTGTCCCCCAAGGATCTATCCTTGGCCCATTCCTATTTCTCATCTATATGCTGCCCCTCGGCGACATCATTTGAAAATACAGCGTCAGTTTCCACATATACACTGATGACACTGAGTATACCACGCCTATATTCTCTAGAGTTTAGAAGAATGAGAGGTGATCTCATTGAAACCCACAACATTTTTACAGGGCTTGACAGGGTAGATGCAGTGAGGATGTTTTCCCTGGCTGGTGAGTCTAGAACCAGGGGTCAATTTCAGAATGGGGTCGGTCATTTATGACTGAGATGAGGAGAAATTTCTTCACTCAGAGAGTGGTAAATCTTTGGAATCTTTTACCCCAGAGGGCTGTAGCTGCTCGGTCGTTGAGTATATTCGAGGCAGAGATCGATAGACTTTTGGATAATAGGAGAATCAAGGGATATGGGGATAGTGGAATTGAGGTAGAAGATCAGCCATGTCATTGAATGGTGGAGCAGGCTTGAAGGGTCGAATGGCCTACTCCTGCTCCTATTTCTTATGTTCTATGTTCTTATGACACGAGCTCTCCCTTACCACCACTTCTCTAAACCCCTCCACTGTATGTAAATTGTCAGACTGCTTGTCCAACATCCAGTACTAGATGAGCAGAACTTTCCTCCAACTAAATATTTCATTCCCTAGCCACTGACTCCATCCCTTTCCTTTGCAACTGTCTGAGGCTGAACCACTCTGTTCGCAACCTTGGTGTCATATTTGACCACAAGATGAGCATGGCATAATTAAGACCACCTATTTCTACCTCTGGAACAACGCCCAACTCTGTCCCTGCCTTGGCTAATCTCTGCTGAAACTGTCATCCGTGCCTTTGTTACATAGAAACTTGAAAATAGGTGCAGGAGTAGGCCATTTGGCCCTTCGAGCCTGCACCACCATTCAATAAGATCATGGCTGATCATTCACCTCAGTACCCTTTCCTGCTTTCTCTCCTTACCCCTTGATCCCTTTAGCCTTCAGGGCCATATCTAACCCCCTCTTGAATATATCTAACGAACTGGCATCAACAACTCTCTGCGGTAGAGAATTTCACAGGTTAACAACTTTCTGGGTGAAGAAGTTTCTCCTCATCTCGGTCCTAAATGGCTTACCCCTTATCCTTAGACTATGACCCCTGGTTCTGGACTTCCCCAACATCGGGAACATTCTTCCTGCATCTAACCTGTCCAGTCCCGTCAGAATTTTATATGTTTCTATGAGTTTCCCTCTCATTCTTCTAAACTCCAGTGAATACAGGTCCAGTCGATCCAGTCTCTCCTCATATGTCAGTCCCGCTAATACGGGAATCATTCTGGTGAACCTTCGTTGCACTCCCTCAATAGCAAGAATGTCCTTCCTCAGATTAGGAGACCAAAACTGAACACAATATTCCAGGTGAGGCCTCATCAAGGCCCTGTGCAACTGCAGTAAGACCTCCCTGCTCCTATACTCAACTCTCCTAGCTATGAAGGCCAACATGTCATTTGCCTTATTCACCGCCTGCTGTACCTGCATGTCAACTTTCAATGACTGATGTACCATGACACCCAGGTCTCGTTGCACCTCCCATTTTCCTAATCTGCCGCCATTCAGATAATATTCTGCCTTCCTGTTTTTGCCCCAAAATGGATAACCTCACATTTATCCACGTTATACTGCATCTGCCGTGCATTTGCCAATTCACCTAACCTGTCCAAGTCACCCTGCAGCCTCTTAGCGTCCTCCTCACAGCTTATGCCACCACCCAGCTTAGTGTCGTCTGCAAACTTGGAGATATCACACTCAATTCCTTCATCTAAATCATTGATGTATATTGTAAATAGCTGGGGTCCCAGCACTGAGCCCTGTGGCACCCCACTAGTCACTGCCTGTCAATCTGAGAAGGACCCGTTTATCCCGACTCTCTGCTACCTGTCTGCCAACCAGTTCTCTATCCACGTCAATACATTACCCCCAGTACCATGTGCTTTAATTTTGCACACTAATCTCTTGTATGGGACCCTGTCAAAAGCCTTTTGAATGTCCAAATACACCACATCCACTGTTTCTCCATTGTCCACTCTACTAGTTACATCCTCAAAAAATTCTAGAAGATTTGTCAAGCAGGATTTCCCTTTCATAAATCCATGCTGACTTGGACCGATCCTGTCACTGCTTTCCAAATGCACTGCTATTTTATCTTTAATAATTGATTCCAACATTTTCCCCACCCGTGATGTCAGGCTAACCGGTCTATTTTCTCTCTCCCTCCTTTTTTAAAAAGTGGTGTTACATTAGCTACCCTCCAGTCCATAGGAACTGATCCAGAGTCAATAGACTGTTGGAAAATGATCACCAATGCATCCATTATTTCTAGGGCCATTTCTTTAAGTACTCTGGGATTCAGACTATCAGGCCCTGGGAATTTATCGGCCTTCACTCCCATCAATTTCCCTAACACAATTTGCTGACTAATAAGGATTTCCTTCAGTTCCTCCTTCTCGCTAGACCCTCAGTCTACTAGTATTTCCGGAAAGTTATATGTGTCTTCCTTCGTGAAGACAGAACCAAAGTATTTGTTCAATTGGTCTGCCATTTCTTTGTTCCCCATTGTTGTCTCTAGACTTGACTATTCCAATGCACTCCTGGTCGACCTCCCATGTTCTACCCTCTGTAAACTTGAGGTCATCCAAAACTCAGCTGCCCATGTCCTAACTCGCACCAAGTCCTGTTCACCCATCATGTCTGTGGTTGCTGAACCCACATTGTCTATTGGTTAAGCAACACTTTGATTTTAAAATTATCATCCTTGTTTTAAAATCCCTCCATGCCTAGCCCCTCCGTATTTCTGAAATCTCCACCAGTCCCATAACTCTCTGAGATATCTATGCTCCTCTAATTCTGTCCTCTTGAACATCCCTGATTTCAATGGCTCCACCATTAGTGTCCGTGTCATCAGCTGTCAAGGCTTTCAGCTCTGGAATTACCTCCCTAAGACTCTCCGTCTCTCTACCTCTCCTTCCTCCTTTGAGACGCTCCTTAAAATTTACCTCTTTGACCAAGATTTCTGCCCTAATATCTGCTTATTTGGCTCAGTACCAAATTTTGTTTTAAAACGCTCCTGTGAAGCGCTTTGGAACTTTTTGCTACATTAAATGTGCTATATAAATACAAGCTGTTGTTGTTATTGTTCCACAGGTATCAATGCTGGAACCACTGCTGTTTCTGAGTGAAAATAAGACATGATTTACGAGTGAAATAAAGCTTCTCTTACGACTTTGTGATGGAACTATAAATAGTGGGATTTGTGGGGGGGGGAGGGAGGTGGGGGAGAAATAACGTCCATTGGATTCTTCCTCACTCCGCCAAATCCGAGTCCACAGGCTCCGCTTGGCCCGTCTGCCCCTTTTTATAAACACGCACAGGTGAGGGCTGGGATCAGACAGGATTAACCAGGGTGAACAATTGACCAAGCAAGCCATCTCCTCCTTTTCCCTCCCACACATCTGAGGAAGTAAATTGAACGACAATAAAAATGTATACTAGAGGAAAAATGATGGATTGCCATACTTTGCTTCTCAAATATTTGGAGAAAAACTACTTTAGGAAAATGGCAACAAAAGCAAAAGAATGATAAATCTTTGACCTAATTGGATATCCCTGCAACATTCTGCAGTGTTGCACACTAAATATTATTTAAATTACGATTTAGCTGTGCTCTGCCAGGTTACCTCCACATATTATTTTTTACACATGTCACTTGATACAAATTCTGCTCTTGCCTGGGAAAGACACCAGTCACATTTCTCAAAGGGCCTCTTTGAGTTAAGACTCAGCATTAATGTGGTTTCACAAGAAGATTGGGATTCTTTTATTACCCAGGATGCCAGGAAATTTTCATTTTACTTCCTCAGATGTGTGGGATGAAGGTGGGATAGCAAATGAAAAAAATTCCCTTTGCTGGCTTGGATTTCTTCGCATCAATCAATTATTGTGTGGCTTAAAAATGTCCGATTTTGCGTGGTTTTATTTTTAGCTTAGCTGTTGCTCCCCCACCTCGTGCTCCAGCTGCTATGTGCTGCCTCTCCGTTACCACAGAACCCTGCAGGAGGCGCAAGATATCGCAAGGTCTCTTGGCATTCAATAGAAGGAGAAAGAAGGGGTCCAAGACCACAGGACCAATCAACGCAGCAGGGACCACGTTGCTATCGTCAGCTGGAGCCGGAGAAGAGGAAGCTGAGCGTGGCTCCCTCGCTCGGAGGGAGGAGGAGGTGGCTCGTTCAGTCGATTGTTCACCCTTGTTAATCCTGTCCCTCACCTCTGCATGTTTATATATGAAGGTGGCTGGGCCGAGCTGAGCCCGTGGACTTGGATACAGCAGAATGATGAGGAAGCCAATGGATGTTAGGGAAAGCCCTCCGAATCTGGTGGGATGTTGTTGCGCCTGTGCAAATGACTCACTTTTTCGCACATTCTCAAATCGATGTATTCCCAACCCCCCCATAATCCCAGGATTTAGGTGTTTCATAGCAAGATTGCGAGTAAAGCTTTATTTCACTTGGAAATCATGTGTCTCGTGATGGCAATACTGTACTTATCAGGAAAGGCTGGATGGGCTGGGGCTCTTTTCTCTAGAAAAAGAAAACTAAGGGGTGACATGATAAAGGTCTTTAAGATTATGAAAGGGTTTGGTAGGGTAGATGTGGAGAACATGTTTCCACATGTGGAGGAGTGCAAAACTAGAGGTCATAAATATAAGATAGTCACGACTAAGTCCATTAGGAAATTCAGGAGAAACTTATTTGAAACTTTCCTCCCTTTCTGAGCAGCATGTGTAATATAGAGCTCCCCCTAGTGCACTATTGCTCCACCTAGTAGACTACTGTGTAATGCAACTACTGATGTAACTACAATGATGTCACATGATGACAAGTTCCTGTAAAGCCATCTTGTGTGTA
This sequence comes from Pristiophorus japonicus, assembly GCF_044704955.1. NCBI lineage: Eukaryota > Metazoa > Chordata > Chondrichthyes > Pristiophoridae > Pristiophorus > Pristiophorus japonicus. The sequence goes on from NC_091977.1 coordinate 63,756,720, forward strand.
GTGTGCTCCATGATGTTGTAAAGAATATACTAAATATTATTTAAGTTAAGAATTAGCTGTGCTCTGTCACGTTACCTGGCGAATGAGGATAGGATTTCTGGATCCCCTAGCTGAAATTTTTGTTGGTGGATAGTCCAGCCAATCAACAGAGAAACTTTGAGAGGTTCTTTGTTTTGCAGCACAGCTAAAAATCCAAGGTAAATTACAAACACACTTGGCTGAATTGAAGAGTTCAGATGGCTGCGCAATGGGAATAATAGGGTGCTTGGCTGAGTTCCGTCATGAACGAGAGACTTTTGGAGCGTATGTGGAGTGGCTAGAAATGTTTTTCACCACAAATAATATTGTTGAAGTCCCCAATGATGAAAACCATAAACAGATGGTGTTAGAAAGAAAATAGGCTATTTTCCCTGATTGAAGCAGGCCCTGAGGTGTATAAGAACATAAGAACATAAGGAATAGGAACAGGAGTAGGCCATACGGCCCCTCGTGCCTACTCCACCATTCAATAAGATCATGGCTGATCTGATCATGGACTCCGCTCCACTTCCCCGCCTGCTTCCCATAACCCCTTATCCCCTTATCATTTAAGAAACTGTCTATTTCTGTCTTGAATTTATTCAATGTCCCAGCTTCCACAGCTCTCTGAGGCAGTGAATTCCACAGATTTACAACCCTCTGAGAGAAGAAATTTCTTCTCATCTCTGTTTTAAATGGGCAGCCCTTATTCTAAGATCATGCCCTCTAGTTCTAGTCTCCCCCATCAGTGGAAACATCCTCGCTGCATCCACCTTGTCAAGCCCCCTCATAATCTTATACGTTTCGATAAGATCACCTCTCATTCTTCTGAATTCCAATGAGTAGAGGCCCAACCTACTCAACCTTTCCTCATAAGTCAACCCCCTCATCCCTGGAATCAACCTAGTGAACCTTCTCTAAACTGCCACCAAAACAAAGTATATCCTTTCGTAAATATGGAAACCAAAACTGCACGCAATATTCCAGTTGTGGTCTCACCAATACCTTATATAGCTGTAGTAAGACTTCCCTGCTTTTATACTCCATCCCCTTTGCAATAAAGGCCAAGATACCATTGGCCTTCCTGATCACTTGCTGTACCTGCATACTATCCTTTTGTGTTTTATGCACAAGTATGAAACCCTGAAAAATCTGCTTGCTCCTGTCAAGCCAAAGAGCACGCCACTGACGGAGATTCTAACCAAGTTAGAACAGCACTACAGTCCTGAGCCCCTGCAAATGGCTGAAAGTTATCGTTTTGGAATACAAAATCAATTAACTGACGAGAGTATCAGTCAGTACATTATAGCATTAAAAAAGCTATCCATTCACTGTCATTTCGGAAAATTTCAGGATCAAGCATTGAGCAAACGCTTTGGTTGTGGGGTGAAAAATGAAGCAATCAGAAGAAAGTTATTGAAAACCCCGAACTTGACTTTTGATTTAGCTTGTCAGACTGCTATGTCGATGGATATGGCCGAACAATACCCCCGAGAATTTCATGCCCTTTCAAGTCGTCAGCCGACCGAGGTGAATCACCTGCAGGTTAAAAGTAAAAGACAGTTGGAGCTCCAAGGCCTCAGCAACTGGCAAAGGTAATAGTGCATTGAAGTCGTTCTATCGGTGTCTGGGACAACACATTGCTCAAACCAACAAAACTCGGTATCTTGCAAAGGCATGCCGACTGAAGAGTAAACCAACTTTCAAGGCTATAAGTCAAAATCGCCAGAGACTACATAGCATTGAAGAGAAGCAACAGGGTGAGGAGGTTCTGGAGATACACCTCATCAGGAGCACGAGAGTATCTAACAGCGATTCACGATGTATTGTCATCCAAGTAGACGTTGCAGGAACCAGGATATCCATGGAAATCGATACTGGTATATCTGTGATCGTAGTACTATATCTTGACAAGTTGAGTGATTTTCTACTGGTAATGTTGAAGATAGAGCTGCGAAGCTACTCAGGAGAACAAATTCCTGTGGTAGGATTTATCACCGGTGAAATAAAAGGATCAGTTTCGGAGCTTGCCTCTCTTAGTAGTGTCAGGAGACAAGCCTGCTTTGATAGGTAGAAATTGGTTGGGATCACTGAAGCTGGATTGGAATTAGATTTTTCGTGTTGAAATGAGATTTGCATCGAAGGATGATGTCATCAAGCAGTATCCAAAGGTGTTCCATGAAACAGGCAGTCTGATTCAAGGCTTCAAGGCGAGTGGCAGAGTACAGAAAGACACAAGAGCAGTTTACTGCAAGCCACGTCCCGTACCCAAGGAGAAAGTTGAGCAAGAACTCAAAAGACTAGAAACTGAGAACATTATCTCCAAGATAGATCTAATAATTGGGCTACACCCGTTGTTGTTGTTGTGTATCTGTAAAGCATGCATCCCCTGAAGTCCCAAGGGATCCCAGCATCCCTTAGGAGCACTGTATATAAGCCGGCCCCTAAGGCCTGTTACTCACTCTGGAGTGTCTTAATAAAGACTGAGGTCACTGTTACTTTAACCTCCCTGTGTGCAGTCTCATCTGTGTTAGGAACACAATAACTGGCGATGAGAATACGAATCCAACGCAAAGATGCAGCAAACTGTGGGCATCCTGGAAATGTTCTCGGAGGGTGAGGACTGGGAAGCCTATGTCGAATGGTTAGACCAGTACTTTGTAGCCAACGAGCTGGACGGAGAAGGAAGCGCTGCAAAAAGGAGAGCGGTCCTCCTCACGGTCTGCAGGGCACCGACCTACAGCCTCAATCTTCTGATTCCGGTGAAACCCACAGATAAGTCGTATGAGGTGCTTTGTACACTGGTTTGGGAGCATCTTAACCCGAGGGAGAGTGTGTTGATGGCGGGGTATCGGCTCTACACGTGCCAGCGATCTGAAGGTCAGGAAGTGCCGAGCTACGTCGCCAAGCTAAGGCGACTTGCAGGACAATGTGAGTTTGATGGCTACCTGGAGCAGATGCTCAGAGACTTTTTTGTACTGGGCATTGGCCACGAGACTATCCTACGAAAACTTTTGACTGCAGAGACACCGACCCTCGGTAAAGCCATTGCGATAGCACAGGCGTTTATGTCCACCAGTGATAACACCAAACAAATCTCTCAGCACACAAGTGCTAGCAATGTTCATAAATTAACTGGAACTGTGTTTGCGAGCAGAAACGTACAGGGCAGAAACCACGAGTCTGCAACTGCCACCAGGCCTCAGGTGACCCAGATGACTCAGACCGCAACAAAGGATGAATGCAAGGAAATTCACACCTTGTTGGCGTTGTGGAGGCTTCCATTCAGCCTATTCATGCTGCTTTAAAGGGTATGTTTGCAAGAGCTGTGGAACAATGGGGCACCTCCAACGGGCTTGTAGACGAGCTGCAAGCTCTGCAAAGCCTGCAAACCACCACGTGACAGAGGAAGATTGGTCCATGGTGGACCAAAGCAATTTCGAGCCTCAGAGAGAGGAGGCAGATGCTGAAGTACACGGGGTGCACACATTTTCGATGAAATGTCCACCTATAATGCTAAACGTAAAATTGAATGGCTTACCCATAGCCATGGAACTGGACACTGGCGCTAGCCAATCCATCATGAGTAAAAAGATGTTTGAGAGACTGTGGTGCAACAAAGCACTCAGACCAGCCCTGAGCCCCATCCACACAAAACTGAGAACGTACACCAAAGAGCTTATCACTGTCCTGGGCAGTGCCATGGTCAAGGTCACCTACGAGGGCACAGTGCATGAACTGCCACTCTGGATTGTCCCAGGCGATGGCCCCACACTCCATGGAAGGAGCTGGCTAGGCAAAATCCGCTGGAACGGGGATGACATCCGAGCGCTATCACATGTCGATGAGGGCTCATGTACCCAGGTTCTTAACAAATTTCCTTCCCTTTTTGAGCCAGGCATTGGAAACTTTTCCGGGGTGAAGGTGCAGATCCAGTTGGTCCCTGAGGCACGACCCATTCATCACAAGGCACGAGCGGTACCTCACATGATGAGGGAGAGAGTGGAAATCGAGCTGGACAGGCTGCAACGCGAGGGCATCATCTCCCCAGTGGAACTCAGCAAGTGGGCCAGCCCGATTGTTCCAGTACTCAAAAGTGATGGCACGGTCAGGATTTGCAGCAATTATAAAGTAACTATTAATCGTTTCTCGCTACAGGACCAATAACCGTTACCTAAGGCAGACGACCTATTTGCGGCACTGGCAGGAGGCAAGAATATAAAAAGGCGCAACGCGTCGGAGGAGGCTCGGGAGTTCCAAGTCCATGGAGAGAGTCAGGAGGTGCGTCGCTGAGGCCTATAAAAAGGCCCAACGCGTCGGAGAGGCTCGGGAGTTCCAGGTACGTCAAAAGAGTCGGGAGGTGCGTCGCTGAGGCGTGCTTGTGCAGCTACAGGGAGAAGGCAAAAAGAAGTAGAAAGAAATAGAAAGGTGACGTCACAGCCAAGGGGGTAAGTGATTGGCTGGTGACTGGAAAGTAGTTTATCTTTTTTCTCTTCTATATCAGTGAGTAACTTGTAGCCAATTTAAGTTAATCTAAGGGTTAAGTCATGGCAGAAGAGCTCGGACACGTGTTATGCTCCTTCTGTACTTTGTGGGAAATCAGGGACGCCTCCGGTGTCCCTGACGACTACATGTGCGGGAAGTGTATCTGCCTCCAGCTCCTGACGGACCGCGTTGCGGAATTGGAGCTGAAGGTGGATTCATTCTGGAGCATCCACGATGCTGAGAATGACGTGAATAGCACGTTTAGTGAGTTGGGCTTACCGCAGGTAAAGGGTCCACAGCCAGATAGGGAATGGAAGGCCAACAGGAAGAGCAATGCAAGGAAGGATCCCCTGCGGTCATCCCCCTGCAAAACAGATACATCGCTTTGCGTACTGTTGAAGGGGATGACTCATCAGGGGAGAGCAGCAGCAGCCAGGTTCATGGCACTGTGGCTGGCTCTGCTGCACAGGAGGGCAGGAAAAAGAGTGGGAGAGCGATAGTGATAGGGAATTCAATTGTAAGGGGAATAGATAGGCGTTTCTCCGGCCGCAACCGAGACTCCAGGATGGTATGTTGCCTCCCTGGTGCAAGGGTCAAGGATGTCTCGGAGCGGGTGCAGGACATTCTGAAAAGGGAGGGAGAACAGCCAGTTGTCGTGGTGCACATTGGTACCAATGCTATAGGTAAAAAACCGGATGAGGTCCTACGAGATGAATTTAAGGAGCTAGGAGCTAAATTAAAAAGTAGGACCTCAAAAGTAGTAATCTCGGGATTGCTACCAGTGTCACGTGCTAGTCAGAGTAGGAATCGCAGGATAGCTCAGATGAATATGTGGCTTGAGCAGTGGTGCAGCAGGGAGGGATTCAAATTCCTGGGACATTGGAACCGGTTCTGGGGGAGGTGGGACTAGTACAAACCAGACGGTCTGCACCTAGGCAGGACCGGAACCAATGTCCTAGGAGAAGTGTTTGCTAGTGCTGTTGGGGAGGAGTTAAACTAATATGGCAGGGGGATGGGAACCAATGCAGGGAGACAGAGGGAAACAAAATGGAGACAGAAGCAAAAGACAGAAAGGAGATGAGTAAAAGTGGAGGGCAGAGAAACCCAAGGCAAAAAACAAAAAGGGCCACTTTGCAGCAAAATTCTAAAGGGTCTAAGTGTGTTAAAAAGACAAGCCTGAAGGCTCTGTGCCTCAATGTGAGGAGTATTCGGAATAAGGTGGACGAAGTAACTGCGCAGATAGCAGTTAACGGATACGATGTGGTTGGCATCACGGAGACATGGCTCCAGGGTGACCAAGGCTGGGAACTCAACATCCAGAGGTATTCAACGTTTAGGAAGGATAGACAGAAAGGAAAAGGAGGTGGGGTGGCATTGCTGGTTAAAGAGGAAATTAATGCAATTGTAAGGAAGGACATTAGCTTGGATGATGTGGAATCGGTATGGGTGCAGCTACGGAATACCAAGGGGCAGAAAACGCCAGTGGGAGTTGTGTACAGACCTCCAAACAGTAGTAGTGATGTTGGGGAGGGCATCAAACAGGAAATTAGGGGTGCATGCAATAAAGGTGCAGCAGTTATCATGGGTGACATTAATATGCATATAGATTGGGCTAACCAAACGGGAAACAATACGGTGGAGGAGGATTTCCTGGAGTGCATAAGGGATGGTTTTCTAGACCAATATGTCAAGGAACCAACTAGGGGGGAGGCCATCTTAGACTGGGTGTTGTGTAATGAGAGAGGATTAATTAGCAATCTCGTTGTGAGAGGCCCCTTGGGGAAGAGTGACCATAATATGGTGGAATTCTACATTCGGATGGAGAATGAAACAGTGAATTCAGAGACCGTGGTCCAGAACTTAAAGAAGGGTAACTTTGAAGGTAGGAGGCGTGAATTGGCTAGGATAGATTGGCGAATGATATTTAAGGGGTTGACAGTGGATGGGCAATGGCAGACATTTAGAGACCGCATGGATGAACTATAACAATTGTACATCCCTGTCTGGCGTAAAAATAAAAAAGGGAAGGTGGCTCAACCGTGGCTATCAAGGGAAATCAGGGATAGTATTAAAGCCAAGGAAGTGGCATACAAATTGGCCAGAAATAGCAGCGAACCTAGGGACTGGGAGAAATTTAGAACTCAGCAGAGGAGGACAAAGGGTTTGATTAGGGCAGGGAAAATAGAATACGAGAGGAAGCTTGCAGGGAACATTAAAACGGACTGCAAAAGCTTCTATAGATATGTAAAGAGAAAAAGGTTAGTAAAGACAAACGTAGGTCCCCTGCAGTCAGAATCAGGGGAAGTCATAACTGGGAACAAAGAAATGGCAGACCAATTGAATAAGTACTTTGGTTCGGTATTCACTAAGGAGGACACAAACAACCTTCCGGATATAAAAGGGGTCAGACGGTGTCGTAAGAAGGAGGAACTGAGGGAAATCCTTAATAGTTGGGAAATTGTGTTGGGGAAATTGATGGGATTGAAGGCCGATAAATCCACCAGGCCTGGGACTGCATCCCAGAGTACTTAAGGAGGTGGCCTTCGAAATAGCGGATGCATTGACAGTCATTTTCCAACATTCCTTTGACTCTGGAACACTTCCTATGGAGTGGAGGGTAGCCAATGTAACCCCACTTTTAAAAAAAAGGAGGAAGAGAGAAAACAGGGAATTTTTGACCTAGACTGGCAGTTCAGTGCAGTACTGGGGAGCGCTGCACTGTTGCAGATGATGACCTATCAAGAAAGACTGGATCAACTGGGCTTGTATTCACTGGAGTTCAGAAGAATGAGAGGGGACCTCATAGAAACGTTTAAAATTCTGACGGGTTTAGACAGGTTAGATGCAGGAAGAATGTTCCCAATGTTGGGGAAGTCCAGAACCAGGGGTCACAGTCTAAGGATAAGGAGTAAGCCATTTAGGACCGAGATGAGGAGAAACTTCTTCACCCAGAGAGTGGTAAACCTGTGGAATTCTCTACCACAGAAAGTTGTTGAGGCCAATTCACTAAATATATTCAAAAGGAGTTAGATGTAGTCCTTACTACTCGGGGGATCAAGGGGTATGGCGAGAAAGCAGGAATGGGGTACTGAAGTTGCATGTTCAGCCATGAACTCATTGAATGGCGGTGCTATCGAAGGGCCGAATGGCCTACTCCTGCACCTATTTTCTATGTTTCTATTTTTCACCAAGCTCGACCTGACTTCGGCCTACATGACGGAGGAGCTGGAGGAGTCTTTGAAGGGCCTCACCTGCATCAACATGCACAATGGACTGTTCATCTACAACAGATGCCCGTTTGGAATTCGGTTGGCTGCAGCGATCTTCCATAGAAACATGGAGAGCCTACTCAAGTTGTTACCATGCACGGTGGTTTTTCAGGACGACATATTGGTCACGGGTCGGGACACCGTCCAGCACCTACAAAAGCTGGAGGAGGTCCTCCAGCGACTGGATCGCGTAGGGCAGCGGCTGAAGAGGTCGAAATGCGTCTTCATGGCAACAGAAGTGGAGTTTTTGGGGAGAAAGATCACGGCGGACGGCATTCGGGCCACAGACGCCAAGACAGAGGCTATCAGGAACGCACCCAGGCCACAGGATGTCACGGAGCTGCGGTCATTCCTGGCACTCTTCAACTATTTTTGTAACTTCCTACCGGGGTTAAGCACCCTCTTAGAGCCCCTATTGTGTTATTGCGTAAAGGTGAGAACTGGATATGGGGAAAAAACAAGTAATTGCTTCCAGGTGCTTGCCTAAGGCCGAGAGGGCCTACAGCATGATTGAGAAAGAGGCATTAGCGTGTGTGTTCGGGGTAAAGAAAATGCATCAGTACCTGTTTGGCCTCAAATTTGAACTGGAAACTGATCACAAGCCCCTCATATCCCTGTTCGCTAAAAACAAGGGGATAAATACTAATGCTTCAGCTCGCATAAAAAGGTCGGCACTCGCGTTATCAGCATATAACTATACCATCTGCCACAAGCCAGGCATTGAGAAATGTGCGGATGCTCTCAGTCGGCTACCATTGCTCACCACGGGGGTGGAAATGGCGCAGCCTGCAAACTTGTTGATGGTGGCGCAGCCCGCAGACTTGTTGATGGTCATGGAAGCATTTGAAAATGATAAATCACCTGTCACGGCCCGCCAGCTTAGGACTTGGACCAGCCAAGATCCTCTGCTGTCCCGAGTAAAAAAACTGTGTACTGCATGGGAGCTGGGCCACCATCCCCGTTGAAATGCAAGAGCTAATCAAGCCGTTCCAGCGGCGGAAGGATGAGCTGTCCATTCAGCAGGTTGCCTGTTGTGGGGTAACCGCGTAGTGCTACCCAAAAAGAGCAGGGAGACATTCAGCATATACCCAGTATAGTAATGATGAAAGCGATAGCCAGATCCCACGTGTGGGGCCCGGTATCGACTCTGACTTAGAGTCCTGTATACGGCAATGCAGCGTGTGTGCTCAGTTGAGCAACGCGCCCGGAGAGGCACCACTAAGTTTATGGTCCTGGCCCTCCAGACCATGGTCGAGGATCCATGTCGACTATGCGGGCCCGTTTCTCGGTAAAATGTTCCTGGTGGTGGTGGATGCTTTTTCAAAATGGATTGAATGTGAAATAATGTCGGCAAGCACCGCCACCGCCACCATTGAAAGCCTGAGGGCCATGTTTGCCACCCACGGCCTGCCTGACATATTGATCAGTGACAACGGGCCATGTTTTACCAGTGCCGAATTTAAAGAATTCATGACCCGCAATGGGATCAAACATGTCACCTCGGCCCCGTTTAAACCAGCCTCCAATAGGCAGGCAGAGCAGGCAGTACAAACAATCAAACAGAGCCTTAAACGAGTCACAGAAGGCTCATGTTCCGAGTACTGCTCAGCTACCGCACGAGACCCCACTTGTTCACAGGGGTGCCCCCAGCTGAGCTACTCATGAAAAGGACACTTAAAACCAGACTCTCGCTGGTTCACCCCAACCTGCATGATCAGGTAGAGAGCAGGCGGCAGCAACAAAATGTAAACAATGGTCGCGACACTGTGTCACGGGAAATTGATCTGAATGACCCTGTGCATGTGCTAAACTATGGACATGGTCCCAAGTGGATCGCAGGCACAGTGATAGCTAAAGAAGGGAGTAGGGTGTTTGCAGTCAAACTAGACAATGGACAAATTTGCAGAAAGCACCTGGACCAAATGAGGCTGCGGTTCACAGACTGCCCTAAACAACCCACAGCAGACACCACCTTTTTCGAGTCCATAACACACACCCAAAGGATCAACGACACCACGCCGGACCAGGAAATCGAACCCATCACGTCCAACAGCCCAGCAAGGCCAGGCTCACCCAGCAGCCCTGCAGAGCCAACAACACGCCATCCCAGCGAGGTCACAGCCAACACACCAGAACAGACATTTGTACCGAGGCGATCCACCAGGGAAAGAAAGGCTCCCGACCGCCTCACCTTGTAAGTAGTTTTCACTTTGATGAACTGCCAGTCACAGCTGAAGAGATTGATAGGGCAACCAAACGTGACCCAGTTATGTCAAAGGTATATGATTACATAGCAAATGGCTGGCCAAACCAGGTATCAGAGAAAGATATTCATCCGTACTTCGTTCGTAAGAATGAATTATCAGTGGATAAAGATTGTATCATGTGGAGTGAATAAGTAATTATTTCTAATAAGTTAAGGTCCAAATTGTTCGGAGATCTTCATGACCAGCACCTGGACATGTGCTTGACCACGAGTTTGTCACACAGTTACTTATGGTGGCCAGGTTTAGATAAAGATTAGGGGCTAGAACCTCCACATTTTTGCCTGCTTAACGGCCACTTAATGCCCATTTTACTGCTGAAATGACGTATAACGCCCAGATATCACCCATTCTGGCACAAAATGGAAACTGATGGGCTCTTTTAGAAGACTTATCGGCGAGCGTTATTTTCCCAATGGGCTTAACGCGAGAAAAAATATCACCACCGCCCACTTTTTTGGGGCAGAATTAGTAGAATGGGCGAATTCAATGCAATAATATCGTCCAGCGTTACTTTCCGAACGGAATTAACGCCGAGATTCAATATTAACGCCCGGCGACTGTTTTTGTCGCAAAGAGCATATTTACCCAAACTAGCGGCCATGGAGATCGCCCATCTTCAATTTCACCACCTTGCACACATATCACCCACAATATCACTCGCTCAAAAAAACGCCCACAAAAAGTGGAACTAACCGGAACGAATGCCAGCGGTGTGGCTGGCATTTGTTAAATCCCACTCTTACGTGAGGAGCTGATATCTGAAAGATTTGCCTGAAAGAGCACAGATGTAAGTGACAACGCTGACACATTGCTGTGTGTGTGCAGCTCAGACATCAATGATGCCCATCACCTGGGTGTCAGTTAGAGTTTATGTTGATTGATGTTAAGTTGTATTTAACCCTTTCATGGTAAGGAATCACCAGTGTGTAACAGTCCAGCTATCTGAGACAATATGCAACAAGGTTATGTTCAATAATAAAAGTTTAATAGCAACATTGGTCTGAAATCATAAGTATCACAGCCAATAACACCCAACCCCCGCCCACACCCTGCTTTTTCCACCACTGACATCAATCACATGTTCAACATGTCCAGCAGCCCCCATACATTGCAACAAATTGCATACACCCAGATGGAGATATAACACAGCCTTCACCTGCGCACATGCACCTCACTTTCCTTCCCTCCTCTCCTTCTCCCCACCTCTACCCCTTCCCATCCTCACTCCATAGTGCCTGGCCGAGGAGCTCCTCAGCCTGTGCCTCATTGGGGGGGATGAAGGCAGATGAGTTGGGTGCATGGGTACGGGAGCGGGGGGTGCCGAGGGGGCAACATTCTCTGATGCAGAAGCAGGATCTTGATCCTTGCTCACATCTGTCATTTGCGGTGGTGCGGAACCTAGGGGTGAAGTGCCGCGCTCTGGGACCACTGGGAGGGCTGTGGCAGCAGTGTTCCTGGCTATCGCATCCAGGGACTCTGCCATGCGTGGAATGTACACGGTCATGCTGGCCAGGTGTCAGGATATGCCCCCCAAAGCTTCGATGAGTTGGTCACCAATGTCTACAGTCCTCCTGGCTGGACAACTGAACCATCTCTCTGCTGTCATGTCGCGCTCGTGGAACAGACCTGCCACATCCACGAGGCCTCCGCAGGGTCGGCGCAGTCCTGGGGACAAATGGGGTGCCCTGTGCAGAGGTGCTTGGGGCCAGCACCTCCAGAGTGGAGGTGGGAATGACCGGAGGACGAATAGATGGCCTTGGGGTGGAATGGCTTCTGGAGTGTGGCGATGCAGATGCTTCGAAGTCCGCGCTCTCATCCATTGAGAACAGACCCAGCGGTTTGACGGGCGACAATCGGAGCTCTTCAGCACCAGATGTAGTAGGATGGTCCGCCGACTCCTGCCCCACGCCCCCACCTTCTGGCCTCTGTGCCCTTGCCTGGGGCAGTGCTGCTGGCTAAGCTGCAAGACACAAATGAGGTTGTTAGAGGAGAAGGGGGTGCTAGGGTGACAAGGTGAGTCCAGCACTACACACAGTATATGCACGACAAAAGCACCACCGCTCTCAAAATCATCACAGACATCACATTTCATGACCGTCAACACATTGTGCATTGCAATGATTTTCATTAGGCCAGCATTATTTCTATGACACTTTTAGAAATCATCGATCATATATAATTGGTCGGATATGAGTTGATGTGACATCTATTGACTTTACATCATGCAATGATGTAAGGTTTACTCATGTGGCATCACTTCAGGGTCTGCAGATGCATCCGTGGCTGTCCGGGGGTGCTTCCCCACGAGTGCGAGCACCCGCTCCTCCATGTCAGTGATGTCGATGGGGACTGGTGGCCCCCCCCACCCGTTCGCCTCTGCACAAACCTCATCGTCGATAGCTTCTTCTGTAAAAGGTGACAGGACGACATGGCATGAGATTATTGCGTGATATCATTGCTAGGTACTGTCACAGAGACTGGTACAACACATAACTGACAGATGTAATCATGGTTATTATGATAATTATCATTCTTTACCTAAAGACGTGCACCGTGACCGCAGGCTTTGAGTAAAACATTCCTGGTAAAAGTGCAAGTCCTTACATCTGCTGATAGTCACTCATGACTGTTATAAATCAAATTATATAAATGCATAAGTACATGTAAATCAATGTAATACTCTTGCGGATCCCACAAGGTCGTTCCATCGTTTGTGGCATTGGTTGCCCTCATGCACCTCATTGGTCGCCGATGAGACCACCTCTGCTATCTGAGTCCATATCCTCTGGTAGGCCTTTGGGGTGGGCTTCCCACGCCCTCCCTATGTCAAATCACCTCAGCGTGGCTCGATCTCCTGCAGGAGGGAGGCATTTGCCTCGTCCGAGAACTTCCTGGCTCTTTTGCGGCCTCCAATGTGCTCCTCTCCCACCTCACTGCTCTTCCACAGCGTGCTGTGTTGCCTTCTCCTCTCTCTCCATTATAGGGCAAATTCGGTCAAATATATGGCTGGTAACAGCTACCTTTTGTTTGCTTACTTGCTGTGAAGCTCAAAAGTCTCCCTCCATCCTCCCAAAGCAGCCACACCACACCCAGCTATGCCTTCAGTCCCTCTGAGCTCCCTCTCTCTCTGTCCCCTCTTCTGTGCATGTCATGGCGACCCTTGACCTCCAGAATCATGGAAATCGAGAGTTGCTATGCCGTTGCTAAGGACGGCTACACTTTTGCGGCAGAAGGTCAGAAAAATGTAACGCTACAGCCCATTTGACATCGCTCGCGGTGATGCCCATTTTCAAAAATATAACCTAGGTGTTTTGAGAATGGCCGAGAAGCCGGCGATCTGACAACTCGTTTTTACTGTGCATGCCGGAAATAATGCCCATTTTTGGGCGATAAGCTCAAAAGTTGAGGTTCTAGCCCATAGAATACATCGTTAGTCAGTGTATAACATGTCAATTGGTAAGCAAGAAACCACCATCAGTACAATTACAGCCTTGGAAATGGCCTCCCAAGGTGTGGGAAAGGTTATTTAATGGGTGGAGGTTCTTGACAGTTTGTGGTCCCGAGTCCTACCCCACCGATGACGGAGTGGTATGTAAGATGGCACGCGTCACAGCTACCTGAGACTGAAATCGTTCTCATACAGATGATGCCCGCCTTGAAGCCATCCTATGAACTAAGAGGAACTGAACTCTAACTAGTAAAAATGTCAATCCTTGTTATTTTTAGACGGGGAGTGTAATGGTTGGAGCTTTTTGACAGCTTGTGGCCAACATATGCTGTCTTACCGTTTCCCCGCCATTAGGTGGCATTTTATGATTGGACACAGACAGGCAGAAAGACAGAGAGAGAGAGAGGAAGGATGGACCTTCCTCCATTTTAGCTAGAACAATCTTTAACTTTTGTTAATCAGAAAGTATTGCGAACCTTCCTAGAAGTACAGTTATGTAAGTAACTTCACCTTATCCACTCCTTCTGGAATTATTTTATTTTATCTTTGATGTACAGTCTTAGATAAGTAACTTCTCTTTATTGCTGTTTTTATTCGATTGCTACTGTTTTATTACAAGAATTCTAGATCTGTCTTTATTCTTTGCCAATAGTTTTACACTGCATTTATTAAAGGATTTAGATTCTGAAGCTCCAATCTTTAGCCATATTTCTTGGTGTAGTGTTGAAGCTAGCTGGAGAATCAGATTTATCGCTCGCTGTATGCTACACTCTGACAGAACAAGTACAGGTTACATGAAGATTTTGCTGAGCTAGAAGGACAGCAATTGTTCTTTGTGATTGATAGCGATTCAAAGTGGGTAGAGGTGTTTCTGATGCTGAAAATAACAACAAGTAAAACACTAGACAATTTGCAAAGATTGTTTTCTTCATATGGCCTCCCAGAAGAAATTGTGTCTGATAATGGGCCGCAATTTTGTTCAGAAGAATTTGCACAGTTCATGAGCAGAAATGATGTGAAACATACCAAAGTTCCACTATACCACCCTGCTTCAAATGGTGCAGCAGAACGCACAGTACAAATGGTAAAACATGCCCTTATCAAGCAAATGTTGAATCCAAAGCCAAAAAAATGGCAGTTGTCATTGGACCACGAATTAGTAAATTTTGTAATTATTGTAATACTCCTCATACAACTACTGGTAGAATACCAACAGAGATATTTCTCTAACGACAGCCACGGGCCAGATTCTTGTTGTTGAAGCCAAACTTGGCACAGTCAGTAGAAGAGAAACATTTAAGACAGAAAGAGAATCATGATAGAGGGAGAGTAAGATAGAGAAGTGTGCAATTGAATCAGAAAGTTAGAGTGAAGAACCATCTCTTAACTGGTTAAAGTGGTTACCAGGAAGAATAGTGAAGATATGTGGCCCTTGCACATATTTGGCGAAGATGTTTGATCATGGACAAGTTAGGTTTATTCACGTTGATCATATTTTACCTACAGATGCAGAAGGAGTTGAAAGTTGGAATGATTCAATTATTTCTGATGAGTCTGATAGTCTTGTTACAAGTAGGGTACCAATAGCAAATCCTACATCAGATGTACTAGCAACAAATGAAAGAGAAAGTCAGAATTTAAGTCTGAGACCGAGTCAGGCAGACAAACAGTCTGAAGTTCTAAAGAGTTCAAATGTAGATCAAGGCTCAGCCTAGAATGAGTCTAGGTTACATAGAAACATAGAAACATAGAAAATAGGTGCAGGAGTAGGCCATTTGGCCCTTCGAGCCTGCAAAACCATTCAATAAGATCATGGCTGATCATTCACCTCAGTACCCCTTTCCTACTTTCTCTCCATACCCCTTCATCCATATTGCCGTAAAGGCCATATCTAATTCCCTCATGATTATATCTAACGAACTGGCCTCAACAACTTTCTGCGATAGAGAATTCCACAGATTAACAACTCTCTGAGTGAAGAAGTTTCTCCTCATCTCGGTCCTAAATGGCTTACCTTCTGATGTCCAATCCCATCAGAATTTTATATGTTTCTATGAGATCCCCTCTCATTCTTCTAAACTCCAGTGAATACAGGCCCAGTCGATCCAATCTCTCCTCATATGTCAGTCCTGCCAGCCCAGGAATCAGTCTGATGAACCTTCGCTGCACTCCCTCAATAGCAAGAACGTTGTTTCTCAGATTAGGAGACCAAAACTGAACACAATATTCCAGGTGAAGCCTCACCAAGGCCCTGTATAACTGCAATAAGACTTCCCTGTTCCTATACTCAAACCCCCTAGCTATGAAGGCCAACATGCCATTTGCCTTCTTAACCGCCTGCTGTACCTGCATGCCAACTTTCAATGACTGATGTACCATGACACCCAGGTCTCATTGCACCTCCCCTTTTCCTAATCTGTCGCCATTCAGATAATATTCTGCCTTCGTGTTTTTGCCCCCAAAGTGGATAACCTCACATTTATCCACATTATACTGCATCTGCCATGCATTTGCCCAATCACCTAACCTGTCCAAGTCACCCTGCAGCCTTTTCGCATCTTCCTCACAGCTCACACCACCACCCAGCTTAGTGTCATCTGCAAACTTGGAGATATTACACTCAATTCCTTCATCTAAATTATTGATATATTTTGTTAATAGCTGGGGTCCCAGCACTGAACCCTGCGGCACCCCACCAGTCACTGCCTGCTATTCTGAAAAGGACCCGTTTATCCCGACTCTCTCCTTCCTGTCTGCCAACCAGTTCTCTATCCACGTCAATACATTACCCCAATACCATGTGCTTTAATTTTACACACTAATCTCTGGTGTGGGACCTTGTCAAAAGCCTTTTGAAAGTCCAAATATACCACATCCACTGCTTCTCCCTTGTCCACTCTACTAGGTACATCCTCAAAAAATTCTAGAAGATTTGTCAAGCAGTATTTCCCCTTCATAAATCCATGCTGACTTGGACCGATCCTGTCACTGCTTTCCAAATGCACTGCTATTTCATCTTTAATAATTGATTCCAACATTTTCCCCATGATTGATGTCAGGCTAGCTGGTCTATAGTTCCCCATTTTCTCTCTCCCTCCTTTTTAAAAAAGTGTTGTTACATTAGCTACCCTCCAGTCCATAGGAACTGATTCAGAGTCGATAGAATGTTGGAAAATGATCACCAATGCATCCACTATTTCTAGGGCCACTTCCTTAAGTACTCTGGGATGCAGACTATCAGGCCCTGGGGATTTATCGGCCTTCAATCCCATCAATTTCCCTAACACAATTTCCTGACTACTAAGGATTTCCTTCAGTTTCTTCTTCTCGCTAGACCTTCTGTCCCCTAGTATTTCTGGAAGGTTATTTGTGTCTTCCTTCGTGAAGACAGAACCAAAGTATTTGTTCAATTGGTCTGCCATTTCTTTGTTCCCCATTATAAATTCACCTGATTCTGACTGCAAGGGACCTATGTTTGTTTTCACTAATCTTTTTCTCTTCACATATCTATAGAAGCTTTTGCAGTCAGTTTTTATGTTCCCTGCAAGTTTCCTCCCATACTCTATTTTCCCCCTCCTAATTAAACCCACTGTCCTCCTCTGCTGGATTCCAACTTTCTCCCAGTCCTCAAGTTTGCTGCTTTTTCTAGCCAATTTATATGCCTCTTCCTTGGATTTAACACTATCCTAATTTCCCTTGTTAGCCACGGTTGAGCCACCTTCTCCATTTTATTTTTACTCCAGACAGGGATGTACAATTGTTGAAGTTCATCCATGTGATCTTTAAATGTCTGCCATTGCCTATCCACCATCAACCCTTTAAGTTTCATTCGCCAGTCTATTCTAGCCAATTCACGACTCATACCATCGAAGTTACCTTTCCTTAAGTTCAAGACCCTAGTCTCTGAATTAACTGTGTCACTCTCCATCTTAATAAAGAATTCTACCATATTATGGTCACTCTTCCCCAAGGGGCCTCGCACAACAAGATTGCTAATTAGTCCTTTATCATTACACATCACCCAGTCTAGGGTGGCCAGCCCTCTAGTTGGTTCCTTGACATATTGGTCTAGAAAACCATCCCTAATACACTCCAGGAAATCCTCCTCCACCATATTGCTACCAGTTTGGTTAGCCCAATCTATATGTAGATTAAAGTCGCCAATGATAAGTGCTGTATCTTTATTGCACGCATCCCTAAATTCTTGTTTGATGCTGTCCCCAACCTCATTACTACTGTTTGCTGGTCTGTACACAATCCCCACTAGCGTTTTCTGCCTTTTGGTATTCCACAATTCTACCCATACAGATTCCACATCGTCCAAGCTAATGTCCTTCATTACTATTGCGTTAATTTCCTCTTTAACCAACAACACTACCCCACCTCCTTTTCCTTTTTGTCTATCCTTCCTAAATGTTGACTACCCCTGGATGTTGAGTTGCCAGCCTTGGTCACCCTGGAGCCATGTCTCCGTAATCCCAATTATATCATATTCGTTAGTAGCTGCCTGCACATTAATTCATCCACCTTATTACGAATACTCCTCGCATTGAGGCACGGCGCCTTCAGGCTTGTCTTTTTAACACACTTTGTCCTTTTAGAATTTTGCTGTAATGTGGCCCTTTTTGATTTTTGCTGCGTTTCTCTGCCCTCCACTTTTACCTTTCTTTTTCTATCGTTTGCTTCTGCCCCCATTTTACTTCCCTCTGTCTCCCTGCATAGGTTCCCATCCACCTGCCATATTCATTTAACCCCTCCCCAACAACATTAGCAAACACTCCCCCTAGGACATTGGTTCCGGTGACTGTCTAGTTTGTACTGGTCCCACCTCCCCCAGAACCGGTTCCAATGTCCCAGGAATTTGAATCCCTCCCTCCTGCACTACTCCTCAAGCCACGTATTCATCTTAGCTATCCTGCTATTTCTATTCTGACTAGCACATGGCACTGGCAACAATCCTGAGATTACTACCTTTGAGGTCCTACTTTTTAATTTAACTCCTAGCTCCCTAAATTCAGCTTGTAGGTCCGCATCTCGTTTTTTACCTATATCATCGGTACTTCTATGCACCACGACAACTGGCTGTTCACCCTCCCCCTCCAGAATGCCTTGCAGCTGCTCCGAGACATCCTTGACCCTTTCACCAGGGAGGCAACATACCATCCTGAAGTCTCAGTTGCGACCTCAGAAACGCCTATCTATTCCCCTTACAATAGAATCCCCTACCACTATAGCTCTCCCATTCTTTTTCCTGCCCTCCTGTGCAGCAGAGCCACCCACGGTGCCATGAACTTGGCTGCTGCTGCCTTCCCCTGATGAGCCATCTTCCCCAACAGTTCCCAAAACGGTATATCTGTTTTGGAGGGAGATGACCGCATGGGATTCCTGTACTACCTTCCTATTCCTGTTCTGCTTGATGGTCACCCATTCCCTATTTGCCTTTGTAACTTTGCCTGCAGTGTGACCAACTCACTAAATGTGCTATTCATGACATCCCCAGCATTGCGGATACTCCAGAGTGAATCCATGCACAATTCGAGTGCCACAATGCAGTCTGTCAGGAGCTGCAGCTGGATACACTTCCTGCATACATAGTCGTCCGGGACACTGTCCCTGATTTCCCACATAGCACAGGAGGAGCATGACATGGGACTGGGCTCTCCTACCATGACTTAACCCTTAAATTAATTTAATTTGGCAACTATGCCAAAGGTTACTTACTGATAAGAAAAAGAAAAGGATAAAGATAAGGAAAAACTACTCACCAATCACCAGCAAATCACTTACCCCCTTGGCTGTGACGTCACCTTTCGATTTCTTTATACTTCTTTTTTGCCCTTTCTCCCTGCAGGAGCTTGCTGCTGGGCCTGTAGTAGTCCTCTCATCTCTCGCCGCTTGCTGCTCCGCTTCCTGACTGCTGCTCCTGACACTGCTGGGCCTTTCGTAGGCTTCCCACCTCTCGCTGCTCGCTACTCTGCCTCCTGACTGCTGCTCCCGACGCTGCTGGGCCTTTAGTAGGCCTCTCACCTCTCACCGCTCGCTGCTCTGCCTCCTGTTCTAGAGGGAAGGTATCCTCTTTGAAACAGAAAACCAGTGGTTAAGTTTGATTTGTAACTATGGCAAAATAAGTCCATATCTTCGGTTATGTATGATGATTATTTTGTTATGATTACTTCTTCATTAAGGAGGGAGGTGTAATATAGAGCTCT
Organism: Pristiophorus japonicus; assembly: GCF_044704955.1. Classification (NCBI taxonomy): domain Eukaryota; kingdom Metazoa; phylum Chordata; class Chondrichthyes; family Pristiophoridae; genus Pristiophorus; species Pristiophorus japonicus. Next base: position 63,776,416 of record NC_091977.1, read on the forward strand.
CCTTGGTGGTCTACTGTGGTAATGCAATTCCTGATGTATATAATAAAAGGATCATGTGACAAGGTCACAAGACAAGTTCCTGTAGAGCCATCTTGTGTATGTTTGTTTGTGATGTCATAAAGAATATATTACAAACCTTCCCCCATACAAAGACCTCCGGGGTCAGGGATTAGATCAGGCAGGGGTCATGGATGAGGCCTACCTGGTCCTGTGGCCAGTTTGTTGAGTAGATGCCAGTGTTGTAGTTGTACTGGGAACAGCTTGGCTAGAGGCGCGGCTACTTCTGGAGCACAAATCTTAAGCACGACAGCCGGGATGTTGTCACACCTCCTTATTCAACCAAGTTTGATCCCCTAGCTTGATGGTATTGGTAGAGTAAGTGATATACCGAGCCATTAGGTTACAGATTGTGATGGAATACAATTCTTCTGCTGCTGATGGCCCTCAGTGCCTTATGGATGCCCAGTTTTGAGCTGCTGGATCTGTTCTGAATCTATTCCATCTAGCACGGTGGTAATAGCCACTATCCACAACATAACTAAAACCACCTATTTCCACCTCCGTAATATTGCCTGTCTCTGCCCCTGCCTCAGCTCATCTGCTGCTGAAACCCTCAACCATGCCTTTGTGACCTCTAGACTTGACTATTCCAATGTACCCCTGGCTGGCCTCCCACATTCCACCCTACGTAAACTTGAGGTCTCCAAAACTCAGCAGCCCATGTCCTAACTAGCACCAAGTCTCACTCACCCATCACCCTTGTGCCCGCTGACCTACATTGGCTCCCGGTTAAGCAACGCCTCGATTTCAAAATTCTCATCCTTGTTTACAAATCCCTCCATGGCCTTGCCTCTGCCTATTTCTGTAATCTCTTTCAGCCTCACAACCCTCCAAGATATCTGCGCACCTCAAATACTGCCCTGTTGAGCATCTCTGATTTTAACTGCTCAACCATCGGTGGTCATGCCTTCAGCTGCCTGGGCCCTAAATTCTGGAAATCCCACCCTAAACCTCTCCACCTCTTTACCTCTTTTTCCTCCTTCAAGACGCTCCTTAAAACCTACCTCGTTGACCAAGCCTTTAGTCATCTGCTGTAATTTCTTCTTATCTGGCTCGGTATCAAATTTATTTTTTTGTCGTATAACACTCCAGTGAAGCGTCTTGGAACGTTTTACTATGTTAAAGGCGCTAAATAAATACAAATTGTTGTTGTTATAGTGCCACACAACACGATGGAGGATGTCCTCATTATGAAGACAGGACTTTGTCTCCATAAGGTCTGTGCGGTGGTCACTGCTACAAATACTGTCATGGGCAGATGCATCTGCGGCAGGTAGATTGGTGAGGACAAGTTCAAATATGTTTTTCCCTCGTTGCTTCTCTCACCATCTACTGCAGATTCAGTCTAGCAGCTATGTCCTTCAGGGCTCGGCCAGCTCAGTCAGTAATGGCACTACCGAGTCACTCTTGGTGATGGACATTGAAGTCCCCCCACCCAGAATACATTCTGTGCCCTTGCTACTCTCAGTGCTTCTTCCAAGTGGTGTTCAACATGGAGGAATACTGATTCCTCAGCTGAGGGAGGGTGGTAGGTGGTAATTAGCAGGAGGTTTCCTTGCCCATGTTTGAGCTGATGCCATGAAACTTCATGGGGTAGGGAGTTCGTGTTGAGAATTCCCTAGGCCACTCTCTCACGTCTGTGCACTAGTACTCAACTATCATTGTAAATCTGGAGTTAGGATTGAGTTGGATCTGTAGTGAAGCGGAGTGAGTCTCCCTAGAGGTGGCAGAGATCTCAGCACTTCTGCTTGGCAACACACAGTGTATGAATCCGGTGCAGTGCCAAACCAGCTTTAGGAAGTTCTCAAGGCGTCATTTAATCCTCAGGGCACTTTCTCCGTCGACCTGACTGTTTAGAGTATAGAGGTTCAATTTCTTTTCTTTGTTTCCACTGCTTGGACGAAGTGGATCACCTGTTCTAGAACCCTAATAAATACTATTTGAAGAAGAGGAAGGGAGTTGTCCTGGTCAACATTTGTTCTTCAACCAACATCACTAAAAAACAGATGGGGGAAAAAATTGAATAAATGCGCTCTTAAGGCGCTAATATTGCCCGGGCGCTAATTTTAGCGCTGGAAGTTTTTTAGTACCGGTGATAGCTAAATTGATTGTTAGTACCCCAAGCGTGGAGTGGGGTGCTAAGGGAAGTGTTCCACACTTCTCCTAGGGAGCTAAGCCAGTAGCACTATTCAAGTTCTGCCATTAAAAAACCAGCAACATAGTGCTCTAAGGTCGCTGGAAAAGAAAACAAAAGAAAATAAATTACAAATCACCTATTTTAAACATCAAACACCCCAAATAAAGTTATATTATAGGAAATAAAATGGAGTAAAATCATTAAAATGATCCTGGTTCACTAATTCCTTTCATTAGCGCCCTGGGATAGCTTTCACTGGTGAGATTAGTGCCGGGGGTTAAGGCTGGCAAAATCATTGAAATTGGCTTCCATGGCATGACAGGGGCGTTATTATTAGCGCCGCTGCTAAACTTCAATCAAGTTGGCAAGCGGCGCTAATATCGCTGCTTGCGGGCGCTAAACCTTTAGCGCCTGTGTAGCGCCTCTCGCGGGTGGCGGTAAGCTATTCCATTTTTAGCCCCATATGTACTGGTTGTTTGTGTCATTGCTGTTTGTGGGGCATAGGCTTGGAACTGTTGGTGCTCCACCAACGTTACTTCACCAGAAGTTCAGCTACAACCCAGTTTAAATTTACCGTGCTAAGTAATGCCAGTGAAGTGGGAGCAGCTCCGAGGAATTTCTCAGACATACAATTACATAAAAATTATAATACGGAAACAGGATATTTGGCCCAACCAGTCCGTGTTGGTTTTTATCCTCCATACCAGCAGTAGTCTTAATTCCATGTCCCCATATCCCTTCATCCCCATTTTGCTTCAACTGCGTATCTAACCTATTCTAAATTGTTGATGCCAAATCTGCTTCAAACACTAACTAATTTCAAAACTTCAAAACTATTTTTTAAAAATAGTTTCTCCTATGCTCTGTCTTAAATTTCTTACATTTAATCTCATCTCTATGACCTCTTGTGGATAGATCTTTCTAAGAGGTGCCACAGGTATAATGGCCTCCATCTGTGAGGGCGAATATCCTTGGGGGTTCTCTCGATTGTTTGGCGTAACTTTGGACGAAGAGCATGGAAAAATTACATAAATTACAATTACACAATTTTTCTGGGGTCTCCAATGCTCTTCCACCAAAGTTACATTAGACAGTATGGGGAACCCCACAGAAATTCACCCCATATAATTCTATGGTTGATAACACAGCCACTGAAGGGGATTTTACATGACAGTCTGCTTACAGAGTTATGTGAATAGACCAAAGAAGCTGGGGTTGTTTTCCTTAGAGCAGAGAAGGTTAAGAGCAGATTTGATCGAGGTGTTCAAAATCTTGATGGGCCTAGACAGAGTAGATAGAGAGAAACTGTTCCCATGGGCAGAAGGGTTGAGAACCAGGTGACACAGATTTCAGGTGACTGGCAAAAGAACCAAAGGCGACAGACCACAAAAGAACGCAAGAGGAGCAGCAGCACCCTACGAAAACAGCGGTGAGACCCGACTCCAGTGGGAGACCAGCCCAAACAGCACCAACTGACCTGGGAAGATAAGAAATCAAAAGATTGAAAGTGTGACTTCACGGGAGAGCAGGGAAGGGATTGGTTGGTAAGTTTTTCTCTCTTTTCTTGGGCATTGGTTTAAATTAAGAGCTGGGATTAAAATAAATCTAAACGTTGAAAACTTCAAAACCCAATTAATGAAATACATTGGAGATGGCAGGGCAGGCAATGTGTTACTGCTGCAGCATGTGGGAGCTGGTTGACCCCACTGAGGTCCACGGCGACCACATTTGCAGTAAGCGTCTGCAGCTCAAGGAACTTCGGCTCCGTGTTGATGAGCTGGAGTCGGAGCTGTGGACACTGCGAAACATCAGGGAGGGGGAGAGTTACCTGGACTTAGCAAAGAGGGCGACTGGATTGGACGTCATCAAGCTCCAGGTCGCTGATTGGAGTGCGAGCAGGTACAGCAGGAGCGGTGAGGTTGGGGCACAGGAGTGGCGAGAGATCGTGGAGCAACGCGATCGGGGCCCAGGAGAGGTGTGGGCCCAGGGACAGCACGGGCTAGCCCACACTGCGTTATGTGTGCGCACTAGGTCCATGCAGCAGAGTTGGTATCCAGTCGTCTTGGGTAATCCTTGCCACTGGACCAAGACCTAGCTCTGTCAAGCCTGTGTGGTGGCTGGTGTGCCACCACACGTTAAAAAATCCACGCACACCCTTCAGGATGTAGTTTGGGACCTGGAATATTAGGTCCTTCATTGAAACACTTGTGAACTCATCCCTTTTTGGCGTGGAAGCAAGTCATCCTCGATTCGAGGGACCGCCTATGATGATGATGATGCGTTCCAGGAGGCAGTCACACTCCTTAGGTTAAAAAATTCAAATTTGGTCCATGGTCAGAGACAGGAGGGTGTGACTATGAGTGAGGCAGGTATGGGGACCCAGGATGTAGCGATGGAGGAGAATGAGTGCTTGCTCTTGTCCAACAGGTATGAGGCTTTTACTTCCTGTGTGGATGAGAACAGGGACTGCAGGGAGGATGAGCAAACTGATGACAGCACTGTGGTACAGGGGGTCATTCAAGTGGGGGGGAGGGACTAAAAAGAAATGTTGTAGTGGTAGGGGACAGTATCGTTAGGGGGATAGATACTGTTATCTGCAGCCGAGAGTGTGAGTCCCGAAGGCTGTGTTGCCTGCCCGGTTCCAGGGTTAAGGACGAGGAACTTGGAGTGGGAGGGGGAAGATCCAGTTGTCATGGTCCACGTAGGTACCAACTACGTAAGTAGAACAAAGAAAGAGATTCTGCTGAGGGAGTATGAACAGCTAAGGGCTAAATTAAAAAGCAGAACCACAAAGGTAATAATCTCTGGAATTCTTTTCTGAACCACGAGCAAATTTGCAGAGGGTCAATAAGATCAGAGAGATGAACGCATGACTCAAAGATTGGTGTGGGGGAAATGGGTTTCTATTCAAGGGGCACTGGCACCAGTACTGGGATAAAAGGGAGCTGTTCCGTTGGGATGGGCTTCACTTGAACCACGCTGGGACTACTGTAGAGAGGTCTTTAAACTAAATAGTTGGGGGGGGGGAGGGTTCAGGTGAGCGGAAATTAAAAAAGACAAAGAGCAAGGAGAAGGAAATAGAGCAGGGCAGCACTGGGAGAAATGATAACCAGAGCGTGACAGGAAGGGACAGAATGTATAAACATAAGAGTGTATCACAAAGTGGGGTCAAAGCAGGTAAAAATGGTAAAAAAAAAACAAAATTTAAAGCTCTTTAGCTGAATGCACACAGCAATGGTTTCCTTGAACGTACGTTGCGGAACCAACCAAGGAGCAGGCTATCTTAGATCTGGTACTGTGCAATGAGACGGGATTAATAAATGATCTAGTGAAGGATCCTCCAGGAAAGAGTGATCATATCATGCTTGAATTTCAAATTCAGTTGGAGGGTGAGAAAGTTGGATTCCAAACCAGTGTCCTGAGCTTAAAAAAAGGAGATTACAAAGGTATAAAGGCAGAATTGGCTAAAGTGGACTGGGAAACATAGAAACATAGAAACATAGAAAATAGGTGCAGGAGCAGGCCATTCAGCCCTTCTAGCCTGCACCGCCATTCAATGAGTTCATGGCTGAACATGAAACTTCAGTACCCCCTTCCTGCTTTCTCGCCATAACCCTTGATTCCCCCGAGTAGTAAGGACTTCATCTAACTCCCTTTTGAATATATTTAGTGAATTGGCCTCAACTACTTTCTGTGGTAGAGAATTCCACAGGTTCACCACTCTCTGGGTGAAGAAGTTTCTCCTCATCTCGGTCCTAAATGGCTTACCCCTTATCCTCAGACTGTGACCCCTGGTTCTGGACTTCCCCAACATTGGGAACATTCTTCCTGCATCTAACCTGTCTAAACCCGTCAGAATTTTAAACGTTTCCATGAGGTCCCCTCTCATTCTTCTGAACTCCAGTGAATACAAGCCCAGTTGATCCAGTCTTTCTTGATAGGTCAGTCCCGCCATCCCGGGAATCAGTCTGGTGAATCTTCGCTGCACTCCCTCAATAGCAAGAATGTCCTTCCTCAAGTTAGGAGACCAAAACTGTACACAATACTCCAGGTGTGGCCTCACCAAGGCCCTGTACAACTGTAGCAACACCTCCCTGCCTCTGTATTCAAATCCCCTCGCTATGAAGGCCAACATGCCATTTGCTTTCTTAACCGCCTGCTGTACCTGCATGCTAACCTTCAATGACTGATGTACCATGACACCCAGGTCTCGTTGCACCTTCCCTTTTCCTAATCTGTCACCATTCAGATAATAGTCTGTCTCTCTGTTTTTACCACCAAAATGGATAACCTCACATTTATCCACATTACACTTCATCTGCCATGCATTTGCCCACTCACCTAACCTATCCAAGTCACTCTGCAGCCTAATAGCATCCTCCTTGCAGCTCACACTGCCACCCAACTTAGTGTCATCTGCAAATTTGGAGATACTGCATTTAATCCCCTCGTCTAAATCATTAATGTACAATGTAAACAGCTGGGGCCCCAGCACAGAACCTTGCGGCACCCCACTAGTCACTGCCTGCCATTCTGAAAAGTACCCGTTTACTCCTACTCTTTGCTTCCTGTCTGACAACCAGTTCTCAATCCACGTCAGCACACTACCCCCAATCCCATGTGCTTTAACTTTGCACATTAATCTCTTGTGTGGGACCTTGTCGAAAGCCTTCTGAAAGTCCAAATATACCACATCAACTGGTTCTCCTTTGTCCACTTTATTGGAAACATCCTCAAAAAATTCCAGAATATTTGTCAAGCATGATTTCCCTTTCACAAATCCATGCTGACTTGGACCTATCATGTCACCATTTTCCAGATGCACTGCTACGACATCCTTTATAATTGATTCCATCATTTTACCCACTACTAAGGTCAGGCTGACCGGTCTATAATTCCCTGTTTTCTCTCTCCCTCCTTTTTTAAAAAGTGGGGTTACATTGGCTACCCTCCACTCGATAGGAACTGATCCAGAGTCAATGGAATGTTGGAAAATGACTGTCAATGCATCCGCTATTTCCAAGGCCACCTCCTTAAGTACTCTGGGATGCAGTCCATCAGGCCCTGGGGATTTATCGGCCTTCAATCCCATCAATTTCCCCAACACAATTTCCCGACTAATAAAGATTTCCCTCAGTTCCCCCTCCTTACTAGACCCTCTGACCCCTTTTATATCCGGAAGGTTGTTTGTATCCTCTTTAGTGAATACCGAACCAAAGTACTTGTTCAATTGGTCTGCCATTTCTTTGTTCCCCGTTATGACTTCCCCTGATTCTGACTGCAGGGGACCTACGTTTGTCTTTACTAACCTTTTTCTCTTTACATACCTATAGAAACTTTTGCAATCCACCTTAATGTTCCTTGCAAGCTTCTTCTCGTACTCCATTTTCCCTGTCCTAATCAAACCCTTTGTCCTCCTCTGCTGAGTTCTAAATTTCTCCCAGTCCCCAGGTTCGCTGCTATTTCTGGCCAATTTGTATGCCACTTCCTTGGCTTTAATACTATCCCTGATTTCCCTCGATAGCCACGGTTGAACCACCTTCCCTTTTTTATTTTTACGCCAGACAGGAATGTACAATTGTTGTAATTCATCCATGCGGTCTCTAAATGTCTGCCATTGCCCATCCACTGTCAACCCCTTAAGTATCATTCGCCAATCTATCCTAGCCAATTCACGCCTCATACCTTCAAAGTTACCCTTCTTTAAGTTCTGGACCATGGTCTCTGAATTAACTGTTTCATTCTCCATCCTAATGCAGAATTCCACCATAATATGGTCACTCTTCCCCAAGGGGCCTCGCACAATGAGATTGCTAATTAATCCTCTCTCATTACACAACACCCAGTCTAAGATGGCCTCCCCCCTAGTTGGTTCCTCAACATATTGGTCCAGAAAACCATCCCTTATGCACTCCGGGAAATCCTCCTCCACTGTATTGCTTCCAGTTTGGCTAGCCCAATCTATGTGCATATTAAAGTCACCCATTATAACTGCTACACCTTTATTGTATGCACCCCTAATTTCCTGTTTGATGCCCTCCCCAACATCCCTATTACTGTTTGGAGGTCTGTACACAACTCCTACTAACGTTTTTTGCCCTTTGGTTTTCTGCAGCTCTACCCATATAGATTCCACATCATCCAAGCTAATGTCTTTCCTAACTATTGCATTAATCTCCTCTTTAACCAGCAATGCTACCCCACCTCCTTTTCCTTTTATTCTATCCTTCCTGAATGTTGAATACCCCTGAATGTTGAGTTCCCAGCCCTGATCATCCTGGAGCCACGTCTCCGTAATCCCAATCACATCATATTTGTTAACATCTATTTGCACAATTAATTCATCCACCTTATTGCGGATACTCCTTGCATTAAGACACAAATCCTTCAGGCTTGTTTTTTTAACACCCTTTGTCCTTTTAGAATTTTGCTGTACTGTGGCCCTTTTTGTTCTTTGCCTTGGGTTTCTCTGCCCTCCACTTTTCCTCATCTCTTTTCTGTCTTTTGCTTTTGCCTCCTTTTTGTTTCCCTCTGTCTCCCTGCATTGGTTCCCATCCCCCTGCCAGATTAGTTTAAATCCTCCCCAACAGCACGAGCAAACACTCCCCCTAGGACATTGGTTCCGGTCCTGCCCAGGTGCAGTTTGTACTGGTCCCACCTCCCCCAGAACCGGTCCCAATGCCCCAGGAATTTGAATCCCTCCCTGCTGCACCACTGCTCAAGCCACGTATTCATCTGCGCTATCCTGCGATTCCTACTCTGACTATCACGTGGCACTGGTAGCAATCCAGAGATTACTACTTTTGAGGTCCTACTTTTTAATTTAGCTCCTAGCTCCTTAAATTCATTTCGTAGGACCTCATCCCTTTTTTTACCTATGTTGTTGGTACCAATGTGCACCACGACAACTGGCTGTTCTCCCTCCCATTTCAGAATGTCCTGCACCCGCTCCGAGACATCCTTGACCCTTGCACCAGGGAGGCAACATACCATCCTGGAGTCTCGGTCGCGGCCGCAGAAACGCCTATCTATTCCCCTCACCATTGAATCCCCTATCACTATTGCTCTCCCACTCTTTTTCTTGCCCTCCTGTGCAGCAGAGCGAGCCACGGTGCCATGAACTTGGCTGCTGCTGCCCTCCCCTGATGAGTCATTCCCCTCAACAGTACTCAAAACGGTGTATCTGTTTTGCAGGGGGATGACCACAGGGGATCCCTGCACTACCTTCCTTGCACTACTCTTCCTGCTGGTCTTCCATTCCCTATCTGGCTGTGGACCCTTTCCCTGCGGTAAGACCAACTCACTACACGTGATACTCACGTCATTCTCAGCATCATGGATGCTCCAGAGTGAATCCACCCTCAGCTCCAATTCCGTAACGCGGACCGTCAGGAGCTTGAGGTGGATACACTTCCCGCACACGTAGTCGTCAGGGACACCGGAAGCGTCCCTGAGTTCCCACATGGTACAGGAGGAGCATAACATCTGACCGAGCTCTCCTGCCATGACTTAACCCTTAGATACACTTAAATTGGCAACAACAATAGATTAAAGTGTAAGACGGTTGATAAACAGTGGCAGATATTTAAGGAGATATTTCATAACTCTCAACAAAAATATATTCAGTGAGATGGAAAGACTTTAAGAGAATGGAGAAGCATCCATGGCTAACTAAGGAAGTAAAGGATGAGATCAAATTGAAAACGATGGAATACAAAGTGGCCAAGATTAGTGGGAGGCCAGAGGATTGGAAAACGTTTAAAAAACAAGGAAAGGACGACAAAAAAAAAGAGAGGGAAGATAGATTATGAGAGTAAACTAGCATGAAATATAAAAACAGATAGTAAGAGATTCTACAGATAAATAAAAAGTAAGAGAATAGCTCAAGTAAATGTTGGTCCCTTAGAGAATGAGACTGGGAATTAATAATGGAGAATGAGGAAATGGCAGAGACTTTGAACAAATATTTTGTATTGGTCTTCACGGTAGAAGACACTAAAAACATTCCAATAATGGATAATCAAGGTGCTACAGGGAGGAAGGAATTTAATACAATCACTAATGAAGTAGTACTCGGTAAAATAATGGGACTAAAGGTACTGATGGAACTGATGGTTTGCATCGATGGGTCTTAAAAGAAGTGGCTGCAGATATAGTGGATGCATTGGTTGTAATCTACCAAAATTCCCTGGATTCCAGAGAGGTCCCAGCGGACTGGAAAACTGCAAATGTAACACCCTTATTTAAGAAAGGAGGGACACAGAAAGCAGGAAACTATAGACCAGTTAGCCTATAGTTTCTATTGGGAAAATGCTGGAGTACATTATTAAGGAAGTAGTAGCAGGACATTTAGAAAATCATAATGCAGTCAAGCAGAGTCAGCATGGTTTTATGAAAGGGAAATCATGTTTGACAAATTTGCTGGAGTTCTTTGAGGATGTAATGAGCTGAGTGCAAAAAGGGGAACCAGTTCATGTCATGTATTTGGATTTCCAAAAAGCATTCGATAACGTGCCACTCAAAAGGTTACTGCACAAGATAAGTGCTCATGGAGTTAGGGGTAATATATTAGCATGGACAGAGGATTGGCGAACTAACAGAAAACAGAGAGTTGGGATAAATGGGTCATTTTAAGGTTGGAAAACTGTAACTAGTGGAGTGCCACAGGGATCAGTGCTGGGGCCTCAACTATTTACAATTTATATCAATGACTTGGATGAAGGGACCGAGTGTGATGTAGCCAAATTTGCTGATTATACAAAGATAGGTGGGAAAGTAAGTTGTGAGGAAGGCGCAAAGAATCTACAAAGGGCTATAGATAGGCTCAGTGAGCGGGCAAAAATTTGGCAGATGGATTATAATGTGGGAAAATGTGAGGTTATCCACTTTGGTAGGAAAAAGAAAAAAGAAAACTATTATTTAAATGGGGAGCGATTACAAAAATACTGTAGTACAGAGGGATCTGTGGGTTCTTGTACATGAAAAAGATAGCATGCAGGTACAGCAAGTGATCAGGAAGGCAAATGAAATATTGGCCTTTATCGCAAGGCGGATGGAATATAAAAGTAGGGAAGTCCTGCTTCAACTGTATAAAACACTAGTTGGTAAGACCACACCTGGAGTATTGTGTACAGTTTTGGTCTCCTTATTTAAGGAAGGATATACTTGCATTGGAGGCATTTCAGAGAAGGTTCACGAGGTTGATTCCTGAGATGAAGGGGTTATCATATGAAGAAAGGTTGAGCAGGTTGGGCCTATACTCATTGAAGTTTAGAAGAATGAGAGGTGATCTTATTGAAACATATAAGATTCTGAGGGGGCTTGACAGGTAGATGCAGAGAGGATGTTTCCCCTCAAGGGGGAATCTAGAACTAGGGGCATCATTTCAGAATAAGGGGTCGCCCAATTAAAACAGAAATGAGGAGGAATTTCTTCTCTTAGAGGGCTGTGAATCTTTGGCATTCTCTACCCCAGAGAACTGTGGAGGCTGGGTCTTTCAATATATTTAAGGTGGAGGTAGACAGATTTTTGAATGATAAGGGAATCAAGTGTTATGGAGAGCAGGTGGGGAAGTTTAGTTGAGGCCAGGATCAGATCAGCCATGATCTTATTGAATGGCAGAGCCGGTTCGAGGGGACAAATGGCCTACTCCTGCTCCTATTTCTTATGTTCTTATGTTCTCAGCCTCCTCTGTTCCAAAGAAAACAAACCCAGCCTATCCAATCTTTCCTCATAGCTAAAATTCTCCAGTTCAAGCAACATCCTCGTAAATCTCTTCTGTATCCTCACTAGTGCAATCACATCTTTCCTGTAATGTGATGACCAGAATTGCATGCAGTACTCTAGTTGTGGCGTAAATAATATTTTATACAGTTCAAGCATAACTTCCCAGCTCTTGTATTCTATGCCTCGGCTAATAAAGGCAAGTATTCTGTATGCCTTCTTAACCACCTTATCTATCTCGCCTGCTACTTTCAGGTTATCCACTTTGTTAGGAAAAATAATAAAGCAAATTATTATTTAAATGGGAAGAAATTTCAAAATGCTGCAGTACAGAGGGACCTGGGCGTCCTTGTGCATGAAACACAAAAAGTTAGCATGCAGATACAGCAGATAATCAGGAAGGCAAATGGAATGTTGGCCTTTATTGCAAAGGGAATTGAATATATAAGCAGAGAAGTCCTCCTACAACTGTACAGGATATTGGTGAGGCCACACCTAAAGTACTGCGTACAGTTTTGGTCTCCTTATTTAAGGAGGGATATACTTGCCTTGGAGGCAGTTCAGAGAAAGTTCATGAGGTTGACATCTGAGATGAAGGGGTTGAGTTATGAAGAAAGTTTGAGTAGGTTGGGCCTATACTCATTGGAGTTTAGAAGAATGAGAGGGCATAATTTCAGAATAAGGGACTGCCCATTTAAAACTGAGATGAGGAGGAATTCTCTGCCCCAGAGAGCTGTGGAGGGTGGGTCATTGAATATATTTAAGGCGGAGATAGACAGATTTTTGAGTAATAAAGGAGTGAAGGGTTATGGGGAGCAGGCAGGGAGGTGGAGCTGAGTCCAAGATTAGATCAGCCATGATCTTATTGAATGGCGGAGCAGGCTCGAGGGGCCAAATCCTGCCCCTGATCCTATATTTTATGTTCTTATGTTCTTATGTTCATATGACATGTAGAAAGACTTTTTTACGCAGCGAGTGGTTAAGATCGGGAATGCACTGCCTAATCTTTGTGTGAAGGCGGAAGATGTTGATAAGGTTCTTAACGAATACTTTGCATCTGTTTTCACAAAAGAAAGAGGTAATGCAGATACTGCTATAGAGGAGAAGTATGATATTCTGGATGAAACAAATATAGTGAGAAAGGAAGTATAAAGGGGTTTAGCAGCTTTGAAAGTAGATAAGTTCCCAGGCCCGGATGAAATGCATCCCAGATTATTGAGCAAAGTAAAAGAGGAAATAGCAGAAGCCTTGACCAGCATTTTCCAGTCCTCTTTGGATATAGGCATGGTGCTGGAGGATTGGAGGACTGCTAATGTAGTGCCCTTGTTTAAGAAGGGAAAAAGGGATAGGCCGAGTAATTACAGGCCTGTCAGCCTAACGTCAGTGGTAGGAAAATTATTGGAAAAAATTCTGAAAGACAGGATAAATCTGCATTTGGATCGGCAAGGATTAATTAGGGACAGTCAGCACAAATTTGTTAAGGGAAGATCGTGTTTGACTATCCTGATTGAATTTTTTGAGGAGGTAACCAGGAGAGTCGATGAGAATAGTGCGTACGATGTAGTGTATATGGACTTTAGCAAAGCTTTTGATAAGATCCCGCATGGTAGACTGGCCATGAAGGTTAAAGCCCATGGGATCCAGGGCAAAGTGGCAAGTTGGATCCAGAATTGGCTTGGAAGTAGGAAGCAAAGGGCAATGGTTGATGGATGTTTTTGTTTTTTGTGACTGGAAGGATGTTTCCAATGGGATTCTGCAGTACTGGGTCCCTTGCTTTTTGTGGTATATATCAACGAGTTAGATTTGAATATAGGGAGTATGATTAAGAAGTTTGCAGACAACACTAAAATTGGCTGTGTGGTTGATAATGAAGAGGAAAGTCATGGGCTGCAGGGGGATATCACTCTACTGGTCAGGTGGGCAGAGCAGTGGCAAATGGAATTTAATTCAGAGAAGTGTGAGATCATGCACTTTGGGAGGGCTAATAAGGAAAGGGTATACACATTAAGGGACCTTGGAGTGCTTGTCCACAGATCCCTGAAAATAGCAGCCCAGGTGGACAAGGTGGTTAAGAAGGCATACAGAATGCTTGCCTTTATTGGCAAAGGCATAGAATATAAGAGCAGGGAGGTTATGCTTAAATTGTATAATACTTTGGTTAGGCCACAGCTGGAGTACTGCGTACAGATCTGGTCGCCGTATTATAGGAAGGACGTGAGTGCACTGGAGAGGGTGCAGAGGAGATTTACTAGGATGCTGCCTGGAATGGAGAATCTTAGTTATGAGGATAGGCTGGGTTTGTTCTCATTGGAACAGAGGAGGTTGAGAGGAGACCTGATCGAGGTGTACAAAATATTGAGGGGCCTGGACATAGTGGATAGTAAGGGTCTATTTCTATTGTGGAGGGGGCTATTATGAGGGTGCATAGTTTTAAGATGGTTGGTGGCAGGTTTAGAGGGGATTTGAGGGGGGGCTTCTTTACGCAGAGGGTTGTGGGGATTTGGAACTCGATGCCTGGAAGAGTGGTGGATGCAGAAACCCTCACCAAGCTAGAACTAGGAGGCATTGTCTCAGAATAAGGGACCGCCCATTTAAAACTGAGTTGAGGAGAAATTGTAAATCTGTGGAATTCTCTATCCCAGAGAGCTGTGGAGACTGGGTCATTGAATATATTTAAGGTGGAGGTAGTCAGATTTTTGAGCGATAAGGGAGTAAAGGGTTATGGGGAGCGGGCAGGGAAGTGGAGCTGAGTCCATGATCAGATCAGCCATGATCTTATTAAATGGCAGAGCAGGCTCGAGGGGGCAAATGGCCTACTCCTGCTCCTATTTCTTATTTTCTTATGTTCATATGAAGGCCTAATACATTGTTTTAATAAGTGATAGCAATTGGAAAACACAGCTCCTAACCGATGTTGAAGTGGAATTAGCACCTGCTCTCCAAAGAACCTTTAACTGTATGAACTCTGGATCGAATATGATTGGAACTCTGAATTAGGCCCACTGAAGCTGATAATTCACTCCTACACTCCAGTAGTGCCGCTATGTTAAGGACCTTGGCTCTATGGTTGCCAAGTCTCGTTGGACATATTCAAGGAGATCGCATCACATGACCTCCTGTCTCCAACCACCCTGTCCAGTCAAACAACCTTTTTCTCCTAGTCCAATGTTTTTATAACTAATAAACAAAAGTGTTCAAAGAAATTGGAAGTACACAATTATTTTTAATGCCCCTATGATATTTTTTTATCCTGTGTTGCTCGCAGTAGTGTCCAGGAGATTCATTTTAATTCCTGGAGACTCCAGGACTATCCTGGAGGGTTCACAACCAATATTCCCTCTCATTTTTTTTTGGTGCACTGTCCCTTTAACTTTGCTGCATAGTATGTTTTCCAGCGACAGCAGCTGGCGAGCGGCCTGCGCGACACCTACCGATTGGTTCAAGCCACACGGCCGCACACCTTAGGGGGAACATTGTTAGCAACCTTACTTGGCTCCCCACGTTATCAGCTGCAGGAGGCCCAATTTAAAAAAAAATTCATTCTTGGGATGTGGTGCCTTTGGAAAGATTGACAGTGTAGTGATTCTGTTAATGGACTAGTAATCCAGGAAATGTGAGTTCAAATCCTACCTATGATGAGTTAAAAAAATAATTAAATGGAAGCGGTGGTGGGGGACGGGGAGCTGGTATCAGTAAAAGTGACCATAAAGCTGGCAGATTGTCTTAAAATCCAATTGCTTCATTAATGTCCTTTTTAGTGAAGGAAACCTGTAATCGTAACCCGGTCTAGCCTACATGTGACTCCAATCCCACACCAACATTGTTGACTCTTAACTGCTCTCTGAACTGGCCAAGCAAGCCACTCAGTTGTTTCAAAGTGCTACAAAGAATCACACAGACTGCAGCGTTCAAGAATAAGGCCCACTACTAAATTCTCAGCACAACTAGGGATGGGCAATAACTGCCGTCCTTGCTAGCAATCCAGAGAATGAATAAAAAAAGTTCTGAAATATATCAAAAGTTATTAACAGATTCAATCGAAAATGAATGAAAAGATTTCCCTCTTATCACACAACGCCTAGAATAAATTATTTCTTTCACATCAAAGAATACTGCTGTGAGAACACACTGCAAGGAATCTAGTCGATTTGATTTTTTCAGCATAATACTCCGTCTGAGATTTCAGTAAGTGAAACCAACAATTCAAGCTTTGTGGCATTTAAATGTGTCAAAAAGCTAATTATTTATTATGTCCTTATTAGTTATAGATGTCCCATTGTGAACCAATTAATAGACACCCTTGCATTTTCAAACAACAATGCCGTGCCTTTAATTTTGCTTGACTATTGTACTCTGCATGTGTGCGATTGAACATCTCATTTGTTCTTTCATTTTTCCTGACCCCCTCCCTCCGCTTGACCATTGGTAACTTCTCATTCTGCTCTTCAGAACGCTCCACTCAGTTCCCTCCAACTTGCCGTCTCCCTCCTGCTTTCAAATGCTTCCTGCTTAAAATTTTCTGCTTCGTCCTTGCCCTCAAATCCGGATCATAGCCTCTCTGTTTTTTTGTATTCCCTTTCTCCATGGTCTGGATTCCTTTCCTCCTTATGGAAGCTGCTCTCTGCAAGTGAGGAGCACTATCCAAATGCAAGCTTTTGTTATGGCAATTTTGGTTTATTTTCAGTGGAACTATTTGCTCTAAACCAGCTCACAGCAGTTCACTAAATGGACCTTGACCCCTAAACCAGAACCAGTTATTTTTCTACATCCTGAGGTGTATGCATAAGAAGTTGGCAACTAGTCCATTTGCAGTATTCTGTGTGCTGGATTTAATATAGCCTCACACTACATTACCAAACTTTCTTCCCAATTCCCAGTTATTAGTCACATGGGCCAGAGTTTACAGAGTAATGCAGCAAATATGTTTATTTACAATTAAATACAAATTTAAAGCACACACATTTGGCAAACAGTAACGGTACAGTTTGTATAACAACATACAATAAAGTATGTAATTGGCCAATAATCCTTCACAAGTCCTTCTTTGACTGTAGTAATAAAGCCTGTGTTGATTCATTTAACAATTTACAGACAATTTTGGTCACATTTCATGCTTGGGGAATGCAATAAGCAATGTTGCATATCCCGTCAGACATTAATGGCCTAGAGTTAGTCGTAAAAATAATGGTGAGGCTATCAGGTGTAAATTGGACAGCAACTGCACACGCGCAATGAAACACAGAAATCAGGAAGTTGCTGTGTGAGTTGCCCTGCTCCTTCACAAGCTTTGAATGTCAGCTGTGGCTCAGTGAGTAGCACTCTCTAGGTGGGAGGGGCTAGGAGTGAGCAGGTGCTGCTGTGTGTTTGACTGAGCTTGTAGGTTGGTGATAAGTTCTTGGATGTGTCTGCTGTATTCTGAAGAATTGGTGGTCTCATTCTTAAATCTGCTGGTTCATTTTGAGGATGATGTGCTAATAAAAAAGTTGGAGTCATGGGACATTAAAATTTTGCTTGGTAATAAAGAGGAGTTACCATCAGGAACACAGGTAGCAGATGGAACCCATTATGTAAAGATGCGGTTCCCAGAGAGGGTGAAGTCATTGCCCTACAGCATGAAATTCGAAACAATAGAGGGAGTGCAGTACTTCCGGGTTCTGCATGATAACCAGGTGAAGGTTTGCTATTATTGTCTTAGGCACGACCATCTTTTAAGAAGCTGTCTAGCCAAGTGCTGTTATAACTGTGGCAAGAATGGACACATCAAGGCAGAGAGCTGTGGGATGTGTCACAAAGGCCCCACCCACTGTGAGTGTGAGGCAGAAGGAAGCTCCTTGACTGATGAGGAGATGGGAGAAGGAGCAGGAGGTGTGAGTAGAGTGGCCGGAAGAGCAAAGCAGGCGGAGGACACAACCGGCGAACGGAATGAGGAAAGAGTGCAGGAAGAGGCAGAAAATTGTGGAGGAGAGAACAAATGGCGATGATGGAAAACACAACAAGTACGGTGGAAAAGGACAGCGGAGGGCAGCACGGGTTGAGGGCTGAGTCGAGCCATAATACGGCTCGGCTCTCCCTAAAGAATTGGGTGTCTGTGAGGGAGCAGAGGCAGGTGCGGAGTGCGGGGTAAGCATAAGTACTCCAAAGAGAGATGGAGAGTCGGACATCTCTGGAAGCAGGAGGGGTCAAGACAAGGAGAGAGTGCAAGAGGCAGGAGCCTTAAAGGGGCAGCAGGACTGAAGCGGGGAGACAAAGACTCCAAAAGGGAGCAAGGTGGGTGAAGATGCATCATTGTTCCAGAGAGAGAAGAAACTGGGAGCAAGAGTCAGCGGTGGTGGTGAGACCGAAGGGAGCGGCACTGTTGGAGAAACCATGATAGCAGGAAGACTCTCTAAGAGAGATTATGTATCTGTGGGGAACAGGGACGGGAGATTACAGAAGAGCTTGAGAGTGAGCACTCAGAGGGGGATAGAGACATGGAAGTGGATGGTGGGGGAGGCATTATGTGGAAAGGGAAAGTTTAGTGAGGGGTAGAAGGAGGGAGAAGGGGCAGTTCCTCGGCCTAAACCTAATGTAAGGAAGAGGTAAAACGGCAGGGAAGTTCAAACAGGAGGTGTAAAAGAGGCGGAGGCTGCAGGAGAAAACAATAGCTGCCTGAAAAGTTGGGAAGGAGCATGAGAGGAGGGAAGGGCCAGAGATTAAATGACGGGAGGATTATCAGCACTTCTTTTATTAGGAGCCAGGATTACATTGGCCTCGATTAATATGAACAGACTGAGGGGGGAGAAGAAATTGCAGCAGTTGTTGCAGTGTTTTAAAGGCACTGACCTGTTGTGTCTGCGGGAAACCTTTTGGAATGAGGATATCCTAGAAAGAGTTCAGCAGGTTTGGAAGGGAGAGATGTTTGCAAGTTGCGCAAACAATAACCGCAGAGGGGTGGCTGTTTTGGTGAGTCAGTCCATAAAAGAGAACGTTGGTTTGGTGGACAAGGACACTAAGGGGAGATTTTTATAGCTAAAGGTAAAAATGGAGGAATGATTAATATCTATGTGCCGAATGACCATTGCAAGTGTCGCGAGTTTTATCAGTCGTTATTCACAGAAGTGGCAGAGGCAGAAACCCCTTGTATAGTAGGGGATTTTAATGTATTTTTTTAAATCTAGGATGAAGAGTTCAGCCCAGATCACCTTTAAGGATGATAACTCGAGAGGGATGATTGTAAAAATGATGGCAAATTTAAATTTGAGAGACTTATGGAGGGATCGGTACCCCATAAAACAGGCGTTCTCCAGTAGAGGTTGTGTGAGCGATGTTTTAAAACAGTCGATTAGATTTTGTGTTAATGCAGGAAGGGTTAAGTTCTGAGGTGATGGAGATTCATTATAAAAAAAATATTTTTAATGAGCACTTGGCTTTGGTTCTTCGAATTAGGAACAGCAAAGTTAAGATTGGTCCAGGGGTGTGGATTTTAAACAATCAATACCTGGAAGAAGGGATTTTAAATATAATAAAGAATGCTCGGAAGGAACCTTTATTCTTGAAAGAAAGAAGAGTTTGGTGGGACAATTTCAAATAGGAGGTAAAAGTTTTTTCGATAATTTATAGCAACAGCTAACTGGCGACGAGAAGAGAATATAAACAGAATCTGTTGACGGAGGGGATAAGGGAGCAGAGACTATGGGTGGTTTTAAAGGAAGAGTGGGAAGTATTGCAAGCTTAAAAATGCAAGAGGGCCATTCTCCATGCAAAGGCTAAGGATGCATTGGAGGGAGAAAGATGCACTGGATATTTTCTAGAGCAAGAGAAGTTGCGACAAAGGTTATCATTATCCTTATCCGGGATTCCCTTATCCGGCACCATCCCTCGTCCGGCACCATTCCCGACCACCAGGTGGCGCATGCGCAGAACTCCGACATGAACAAATTGAACAAATTGAAGTCCTTCTGCGTTGTCAACTCCCGCAATCGCTGGCCTGACCCCGCGATCCCCCCTCCCCCCACAATCTCTCTGCCGCACTCCCAGCCCCAAGCCAGCCAGCTCCAATATCCCCTTGCTCAGTACCTGTACCATCCAATTTAACATGACCACCCCTCGTCCGGCAAAATCCCTTATCCGACACAGGCCATGTCCCGAGGGTGCCAGATAAGAGTGGTTCAACCTGTAATTGGAGAATTGAAGGTTGGGGAGAAGATCATTAATGAAAGTGGGGAGATTTTGGAGGCGGCTAGTAGTTTCTATCAAGAATTATATTCAAAAGAAGACATTTCCAAATTGGCGATGGAGAAGGTTAGTGCTTTTATTGAAGAGAGTTTAAAGGAGGATGAGAGAAGCATGTGTGACAAAGAAATAGGATTAGCGGAAATAACAGTAGCAATAAGTGGAATGAAGGTAATAAAAACCCAGGGTCCGGTGGACTAAAGAAGTTTTTTTTGAGATTTTGGGGTCGAATTTCAATTGCCACTGTCAGCTAATGCCGCCTGAGTGAGGCAGCAACGGGACATGAACGGCTGGGCAGCGGCGTTAGGTGGGGGTGCCGTCTGATGGGAAATTCGGTTGGCCTTTTTTACCACCCCACCGACTACCGGCATGGAAATCCCGATGTCAGTACGCATGCAACGTCTCCTTGGCACCGGTCTTGCCAAATTCACTTTTACTGCCTCACTTACCGGCTGGCAGGGAACACGCCACAAAAAGTTGGCGTTCACAAGTCGTAGTAAAGATTCTGGAGTGGTATTTAAAGGGAGTTGCAGCTGGTCCACAGAGGTCATGGTCAGTGCTGCGTTCTCTCCTTGCAGAGTGTGTAGGTGTTGGCTTGCTACAACTACTCAGCTTCACAACTAGCATTTCACAAACATTGGTGGGTTTCGGGTCAGATACATTGGTGATTAGTACATCGCGGCTACCTTCTGCAACTTAATGGGGAAAGTGATGGCGCACCGCATTGTCTTGCAGCGAAGATTTGAAAGGCAACGTCTACAGGAACAGCTTCAGGCCAATGTGGGTCCATGCCAGAGGAGAGGCCTCTAGACCTCGGGGCAGGAGGACATATAGACGGAAGGTTTACCGTGTGCGTTACTCTTACCTTGATATGTCCGAGGAGCAGTGCCTAAGAAGGCTGTGGTTCCACAAGGAGGTGGTCACCGAGCTCTGCCACCTCCGCAAGACATATCTGGCAGCTGACATCGGCACCAGGACCTCGCTGTCAGCGGCAGTGAAAGTGATAGTTGCCCTCAACTTCTGTGCTACCAGCTCCTTCCAGTCTCCTGTAGGCGATATGTGCAACATCTCTCAGTTTGCAGTATGTTGCTGCATTCACCAGGTGATTGATGCTCTCTACAGCCGATGAATGTACTACATAAAGTTCAGCAGGTCCAAACAGAGCCAGGATGAGCGCTCCCGGTGGCCTCGCCAGGAGAGCAGGCTTCCCCATGGCTCAGGGGGCCATTGATTGTACACATATGGCATTGCGGGCCTCGCCTCACCTGGCCAACCTATTCACATGGCCATCTGCTGAAGACATCCGCCTCACCCTCCAAGCCTCCATGAATATAAATGGCAAGCCAAGATTGTGACAATTTAAAATCATTTTTATTTACAACAAAAATCCATAGTGTGCTGTAAAGAAGCACTAAAGGACGCCATCATCCATAGCAAACAATAATTGAAAGCAGACCCCTTGAAACATTATCACCCACATTCGTGTGGAACTATTCACATTAGTTCATAATCGAAGAAGAACAGCATCTCTAGCAAGTATCACACACTTCTTTAATGGCTCATGCAAGTGCAACTATTAACATGAGTTCAGATTCGAGCAAGGTCACCATCTCTGGCCATGAACGGACAATTCTTTGTTGGTTCATCCAAGTGCAACTAGTTACATGAATTCATATTCGACCAATGTCACCATTTCTGGCCACTAACACACACATATTTAGAGGCTCATTCTCAATGCTTTCCCACCCCTTCCCTTCTCCCCCCCTCCCACGCCTACTGCTCCTCCTCAATGGGGTCTCAGTGCTTGCAGCAGAGCTTGTAGAAGGTCGCTCTGTTGGCGCCACTGCCACAACTGATGGCCTAGCAGAACGTTTCTCACCACCTGAGACCGTGGATGGCCCGGCTGCAGACCGAATCACCTCAGCATGGGCAGCAGCATTCTGTGGTGGATGGATTGCAGGGAGCGGTAGAGGCAAGGGTGGAATGATGTCATCCTGAGAGACAACATCACATTCCAACAGACCCGACACATTGCTACTCCCTCGGGGCAGAGTCTCAGCATAGTGTTAACCTCTCTTGTTAGCCATGGAGCCATTTTTCCCATGGGTTTTTTAATCCTTAAATGAATGTATATTCATTGCAAATTATGAATTAACTATTTAAATGTTTGCCATTGCTTATTTTATTAATTGTTCTTGGGATGTGGGTGTTGCCAGCAAGGCCAGCATTTATTGCCCATCCCTAATTGCCCTTGAGAAGATGGTGGTGAGCTACCTTCTTGAAATGCTGTAGTCCGTGTGGTGAAGGTACTCCCATTGTACTGTTAGGTAGGGAGTTCCAGGATTTTGACCCAGCGACGATGAACGAATGGTGTAACTTGAAGGGGATCTTACAGGTGGTGATGTTCCCATGTTCCTGCTGCCCTTGTCCTTCTAGATGGTGGAGGTCACGGGTTTGGGAGGTGCTGCCAAAGACATAATGGTGAGTTGCTGTAGTGCATCTGATAGATGGCACAGTCTGCAGCCATGGTGCGCCGTTGATGGAGGGAATGAATGTTTAAGGTGGTGGATAAGAACACAAGAACATAAGAACATCAGAATTAGGAACAGGAGTAGGCCATCTAGCTCCTCGAGCCTGCTCCGCCATTCAACAAGATCATGGCTGATCTGGCCGTGGACTCAGCTCCACTTACCCGCCTGCTCCCCGTAACCCTTAATTCCCTTATTGGTTAAAAATCTATCTATCTGTGACTTGAATACATTCAATGAGCTAGCCTCAACTGCTTCCTTGGGCAGAGAATTCCACAGATTCACAACCCTCTGGGAGAAGAAATTCCTTCTCAACTCGGTTTTAAATTGGCTCCCCCGTATTTTGAGGCTGTGCCCCCTAGTTCTAGTCTCCCCTACCAGTGGAAACAACCTCTCTGCCTCTATCTTGTCTATCCCTTTCATGATTTTAAATGTTTCTATAAGATCACCCCTCATCCTTCTGAACTCCAACGAGTAAAGACCCAGTCTACTCAATCTATCATCATAAGGTAACCCCCTCATCTCCGGAATCAGCCTAGTGAATCGTCTCTGTACCCCCTCCAAAGCTAGTATATCCTTCCTTAAGTAAGGTGACCAAAACTGCACGCAGTACTCCAGGTGCGGCCTCACCAATACCCTATACAGTTGCAGCAGGACCTCCCTGCTTTTGTACTCCATCCCTCTCGCAATGAAGGTCAACATTCCATTTGCCTTCCTGATTACCTGCTGCACCTGCAAACTAACTTTTTGGGATTCATGCACAAGGACCCCCAGGTCCCTCTGCACTGCAGCATGTTGTAATTTCTCCCCATTCAAATAATATTCCCTTTTATTGTTTTTTTTCCCAAGCTGGATGACCTCACACTTTCCGACATTGTATTCCATCTGCCAAACCTTAGCCCATTCGCTTAACCTATCTAAATCTCTTTGCAGCCTCTCTGTGTCCTCTACACAACCCGCTTTCCCACTAATCATTGTGTCATCTGCAAATTTTGTTACACTACACTCTGTCCCCTCTTCCAGGTCATCTATGTATATTGTAAACAGTTGTGGTCCCAGCACCGATCCCTGTGGCACACCACTAACCACCGATTTCCAACCGGAAAAGGACCCATTTATCCTGACTCTCTGCTTTCTGTTAGCCAGCCAATTCTCTATCCATGCTAATACATTTCCTCTGACTCCGCATACCTTTATCTTCTGCAGTAACCTTTTGTGTGGCACCTTATCGAATGCCTTTTGGAAATCTAAATACACCACATCCATCGGTACACCTCTATCCACCATGCTCGTTATATCCTCAAAGAATTCCAGTAAATTGGTTAAACATGATTTCCCCTTCATGAATCCATGCTGCGTCTGCTTGATTGTACTATTCCTATCTAGATGTCCCGCTATTTCTTCCTTAATGATAGTTTCAAGCATTTTCCCCACTACAGATGTTAAACTAACCGGCCTCTAGGTACCTGCCTTTTGTCTGCCCCCTTTTTTAAACAGAGGCGTTACATTAGCTGCTTTCCAATCCGCTGGTACCTCCCCAGAGTCCAGAGAATTTTGGTAGATTCTAACGAATGGCAATCAAGCGGGCTGCTTTGTCCTGTATGGTGTTGAGCTTCTTGAGTATTGTTGGAGCTGCACTCATCCAGGAAAGTGGAGATTATTCCATCACACTCCTGACTTGTGCCTTGTAGATAGTGGAAAGGGTTTGGGGAGTCAAGAGATGAGACACTCACCACAGACTACCCAGCTTCTGACCTGCTCTTGTAGCCACAGTATTTATGAGGATGGTCTAGGTAAGTTTCTGGTCAATGGTGACCCTCCAGGATGCTGATGGTGGGGGATTTGGTGATGGTAATGCCATTGAATGTCAAGGGGAGGTGGTTAGCCTCTTTGTTGGAGATAGTCATTGCCTGGAACTTGTGTGGTGTAAATGTTACTTGTCATTTATCAGCCCAAGCATGAATGTCGTCCAGGTCGTGCTGCATGTGGGCATAGACTGCTTCTTTACCTTTATCTACTGTTATATCTTTTAATCTAGTTTCCCAATCGACGATAGCCAACTCGCTCCTCATCCTACGTAGTTTGCTTTGTTCAGATTTAGGAGTCTAGTCTTGGGCTTAACTAAACCCGTTTCAAACGCAACATAATATTCTATATTATTATGATCACTTTTCTCCAGAGGCTCCTTTACCACAAGGTTATTAATTAACAGTTTCTAATTGCATAATACTAGATATAAAATAGTCACTTCGCTAGTTGATTCCTCGACATACTGAAATAGAAAACTATCTTGAATACATTCCATGAACATGTCCTCCACACTCGCGGAGACACCCTTCTGTCCCTGACCACGAACCAGAACTGTACCACTACCTAACCTAGTGGTGTGAATGCCTCCCGGATCAAAGTGTCCAGCTAGCTCTCCACCTCCCTGATTCCCCACAATGTCTGCGTCTTGGATTCCAGCTCAACAGCTCTGAGCTGAAGTTCCTCGAGATGCAGACACTTACTGCATATGCGGTTGTCCGGAATCGTAATGCTCTCCACAAACTCCCACACGCTGCAGTTGAGGCGCACCTCCTGCACTGCCAACCATATTATACCTTGTTTTATTTATTTAATTATTTTATTAAAATTAAATTAAATGAGGTAGACAAATTAATTACACTATATTCACCCAATTTACTCACCCTCTGAGCTCATCCTCCGTGCTTTCTGTGATGGCACTCTTTCAGATTGTCCCTTTTGTTACTTCCATTCTAACTTACACTTCTTTGTTTAGACGCGACAGGGTAATTTTAAGCCCAAAAAACAGGTGAGTTTGTTTCGGGTGGGAAGTTAAAATGTTAAAAATCTGAAACAGGAACTCAAACCGCGTGAAACCCATCTACTTTTGCTTTTAACGGAAGCAGGATGAAGGGCGGGAGACCAATCCCGGGTGGGTCGGTCGTTGAAACCTTTTAAGGAGACTGCCTTCATTTTAACAGGATTTCTATTTTGAACCCATGTCGGCCATGCTTCCTGTGCATCAGGAAACCCGGAAAGTAAAAGGAGGTGAGAAGGTCTGGATCCATGAGGTAAGCGTCTTTACAGCACTGCTTATGGACCAGGAGGAACAGGAATGTTTCCTTCAGCCCAACAAGCAAAGCAGTAAACACCCCCTCCACCTCCATGATTTCTCCCGAACCCCCTGACTCCACTGTGATCACTGACCCCCCGATCTCCAACTCTGCACTGACCCCCTCGATCTTCAACCTCCCTCTGATGTCTCCCCAAACCTCGGCACCAACCCCCCACCCCCCCGCCCCACGATCTCTGACTTTCACCCCTTCCAATCACTCCCCAACCTTCCACTCTCCGACTCTCCCACGACCCCCCAGCTCTGCTCCTGATCTCTGACCTCCCTCCGATGTCTCCCCGACTCCTCACGATCTCTGACTCTCCCCCATCTCTGATCTCTCCCCAACCCTCCAATCGCTGACTCTCTCCCGACCCCCCATCTCTACTCCCAATTTCTGACCTCCCTCCGATGTCTCCCCGACTCCCTACAATCTCTGACTCTCCTTCCCGCCCTCTGATCTCTCCCCAACCCTCCAACCTCTGATTCTTTCCCGACCCCCCAGCTCTGCTCTTGATCTTTGACACCCCTCTGATGTCACCCCGACCCTCTAGCCCATGATCTTCCTATACCCCGCTGACCCCCTGGAACCTGCACCCCAAACAACAAGTAACCTACCTGCCTGGGCTGCGGCTTTTCCTGAAGCATGCACCACCTCACAGGCAGCCAAGCCTGGCAATCAGGCTGGCTTCCGGGCAGGGAATCTATTCAAAACAAAACACTCACGCTATAGAGTTAAAACTCCACGTCATTCGACGCAACCCAGTTTTTGGCGAAATCCAGTTTTCCCGATCATAACTTCTCCCACCCACGCTCCGAAGCCCCACCTAGTAAATATCGGAGTCTGCGTGTCTCCATCAGAATTCTTTCATCTGATTGGTTAAGGAGATAAACAGCTGTTTGCCCGGTCCCCGCAAGTCCCAGAATCCCTGTAGAGGGCCTAAATTTATGGATTATGAACTGGACTGAAATAACAAAATTCAAGGTGCTGTACATAGTTCTAAGATGTTCTTTGCACTTTTGAATTTGTATTATGGATAGGTAGAAGATCTTAATCACAATTCTCGCTGATAATCATAGAATCATAGAATGATTACAGCACAGAAGAAGGCCATTCGGCCCAACGAGTCCGTACTGGCTCTTTGCAAGAGCAGCTCAGCTAGTCCCACTCCCTGCCCTTTTCCCGTAGCCCTGCAAATATTTTTTTTTCAGGTACTTATCCAACTTCCTTTTGAACGCAGTGATTGAGTCTATCCCCATCACACTTTCAAACAGTGCATTCCAGATCCTAACCATTTGCTGCATAATTTTTTTTCATATGTTGCCTTTGGTTCTTTTGCCAATCACCTTAATCTGTGTTCTCTGGTTCTCGACCCTTCCGCCAATGGGAACAGTTTCTCTCTATCTACTCTGTCCAGACCCTTCATGATTTTGAATACATCTATCAAATCTCCTCTCCACCTTCTTTGCTCTAAGGAGAACAACCCCAGCTTCTCCAATCTATCCACATAACTGAAGGCCTTCACCCCTGGAATCATTCTTGTAAATCTTTTGTGCACCCTCTCTGTGGCTGTCACATCCTTCCGAAAGTGCGGTGCCCAGAATTGGACACAATGCTCCAGTTGAGGCCGAACCAGTGTTTTAAAACAGTTCATCATAATTTCCACTCTTTAGTACTCTATGGGCTATTAATTGGGTGCATTTGCGCCTCCCATTAACACCCCCGAGGGAGAAAACAGGGCGCAAATGCCTTTGTGATGAAACGCGGTGCTGACATCGACTCCCGCCATATTGGATGAGAATTTAATGGCGGCGCTACGCCACTGCATCCGGAGACCGTGACATCATCGCCATGCACATCACCTTATTAGCGCTCCATACCCAAAATTCACATTTGCCCTCTGCAGCAGCGCCAGGCAAAAACGCGATGATTAAAGGCTAGTGGACCGAGGTAAGTAAAAAAAAACATACCTTTGTTGATGCCGTTTTCTTCGCGGGTTCCTGCCTACGATCGTTCAGCCCAGCACTATCTTGTTGATTTATGGGGGTCCATTTTTATTTGCAGAGCCTGCAGCAATGGTCCTTCTCTTTAAGGGAGGGATGGGCCCTTTGGACGCGGCAGCGAATCACGCTCCAGTGTGCAGCGCTACTGAGGTTTCCGCCCCTCTCGCGTCCTTTAGCACTCCAAGAAAGAAGTGGAGTGCTTGATTTTGTGCTCCACTTCCTTCCTGGAGTGCTAAAGCCGATCTTTTGAGAACGGGGCAACAATAGTACCTGGTGCTAAGTTTCACGGCTTTCAAAAGTTACTGCACCCAAATGGGGCAATAATGAATTGCTCCCCCAAACGTCTATTCATGAAGCCCGTATCCCATAAGCTTTTTTAACTGTTTTCCCAACCTGCCCTGCCACCTTCAACGAATTGTGCACATATACACCCCGTGATATATTCTTTGCGACATCACTAACAACACACACTATAAGATGGCTCTAACATATCATTACTTTTATTGTATTTACAGCAGCAGTTGCATTACCACAGTAGTCCACTCGATGAAGCAGTAGTGTACTGGGGAGCTCCATATTACATTTCTCCATCCTTAATGAAGCAATAATCATAACAAAATAATCACTATACATACCTTGCATTGTTATACACAACAAAAGATACGGGGCTAGATTTTACATTTTTGTGCAGATTGCCAAAAATGGGCAGTATTTCCGGTGTGGGCGGTAAAAAAGGGTTTTCAGATCGCCGGCTTGTCGCCCATTCTCAAAGCCCCTAGTCTCCATTTTTGAAATTGGGCGTTACTGCGAGTGATATGAAATGGGTGTTAGCGTTAAATCTCTCTGACCTTCTGCCGTAAAGTATCGCCGTCCTTAGCAACGGCATGGCAACGCTCGATTCCCACGATTTAGGAGGTCAAGGGTCATCATGACATGTGCAGAAGAGGAGACGGAGAGAGAGGGAGCTGAGAGGGACTGAAAGCATGTGTGACTGTGGTGTGTGCTTGTTTGGCTGTTGTGGGAGGCACACGGGAGATTCACCAGCAGCAAAAAGCCTACTAAGCATCACGAACATAGTTGGCACCGAGTTTTTGTCCAACAAATAATATATAACATGGAGGGATGGAGGAGGCCCTGGAGCTGGTAGCCAGGAACACTGGTGGTAGAGGGCTCCCAGTGGTCCCGGAATGCGCACTGCACCCCAAGGTGCCACACGCCCAATGCCAATGACACATGAGAGCCAGGAGTAACATCTTGCTTCTGGCTCGGAGCACGTTCCCACCTCGGGACCACCCTCTCCCGTATCCGGGCACGCAGCAGTTCGCCATCATTCCCCCCACCCAATGAAGCATTGCCTGAGGAGCTTCTTAGCCA
Source organism: Pristiophorus japonicus (assembly GCF_044704955.1). Classification (NCBI taxonomy): domain Eukaryota; kingdom Metazoa; phylum Chordata; class Chondrichthyes; family Pristiophoridae; genus Pristiophorus; species Pristiophorus japonicus. Next base: position 63,805,571 of record NC_091977.1, read on the forward strand.
AATCAGGAGAGGAAGGGGAAGGGGTAGAGATGTGGAAGAGAAGCGGGACTGGGGCAGGGGGGTGGGGAGCAGGGGGAAGGGTTGGTTTTTACAGAAATACTTATGATTTCAGACAAATGTTCGGTTTAAATGTTTTTTATTTAACAAAACTTTGTTGCGCATTGGCTCGGATAGTTGCACCGTTACACGCTGGTGATTCCTTAACATCAAAGGGTATAATTACACTTTACTTCAATCAACTTAAACTTTAACTGTCACCAAGGTGATGCCCACCATTGATGTATCACCTGCGCACCCAGCAGCGTGTCAGCCTTGTAAATACCACCAATGTTCTTTCAGGCAAAGCGATCATTGATGAGCTCCTGATGTAAGAGTCTTGTAGCTATCATGCCACCATGGGGCCTTTCATGCAGTCTACATGGGGGCAGGGGCATGGCTTCAGCATCAGCCTGACTGTCTGGGCTGCTGTCAGCATCCACCTCCTCATCCTCCTCTTCCTCTCTCTGGTGAGGTGGACTGTCAGACTCTTCAGGCAATTCTTGTCCCCTCCTGATAGCCAAGTTGTGCAGCATGGAGCACACCACTACGAATTGAGCTACCTGCTCAGGGTGGTATTGGAGCTTGCCTCTTGAGTGGTCCAGGCATCTAAAGCGCTGCTTCAGCACTCCAATGGTTTTCTCCATGATATTGCGAGTGGCTCTGTGACTCTCGTTGTATTGCTTCTTGGCTTCAGTGTGGGTGTCATGCAGGGGGGTCATCAGCCAGGTGGCGAGGCCATATCCTTGTCACCAAGTATCCAGCATTGACCATGTGGCTGATTGTTAAACAAGTCAGATACAGTGCTCTCACGCAGGATGTGAGCATCATGGATGCTGCCCAGAAATTTAGCATTCACTGCCATAATAATTTGTTGGTGGTCGACAACGAGTTGAACATTCAAGGAGTGGAATCCCTTGCGGCTCCTGAAAATCTCTGCATACTGAAAAGGTGTCTGCATCGCGATGTGCGTATAGTCTATTGCTCCATGCACCTTGGGGAAGTTAGCAATTCGGTAGAATCTTAAAGCCCTCTCAGTCTGAGCCTCTCTGGTCACAGTGAAGCTGATAAAGTCCATCCTGCATGCATACAGGGCTTCAGTGACCTGTCTAATGCAGCAATGTGTGGCATACTGAGACAGACCACAAATGTTGCCCGCTGAGGCCTGAAAAGAACCCGAAGCGTAGAACGATAGTGCCGCGGTGACTTTGACCTCGGCGGACAGTGCAGTACTGATGGTGCTGACAGGCTGCAGATCTGTCCTTATGAGCTGGCATACCTCAGTGATAATCTCTTTGTGGAAACGCAGTCTCCAAAGGCAGGTGGTGTCGGGCAAGTTGAGGTAAAACTGCTTCTCCCTGTACTTGCGGGGATGTAACATCTGGTCCTCCTCATCAGTCTGGCATGTCTTACATTGGGCACATAATGCTGTGGAGCATACCTTCGGCCATCTCAAGTCTGCAGCATGTAATTGGTCATCAAGAGAGGGTGAGAAAGGACAAGTCCCATTCCAATAGCTCTCTGTTTTTCATCGATTGGTCACAAAAAATGAATGTCCCGACGAAGACACCTATTAAATTCCAATCGTTCACAGGATGATAAAGACGTTTGTTCAGATGTTCACATCACCTCTAAAGACCACCAGAGTACATCTGAACTCTCCAGAGGTTGAAGCAGAGCAGCCTTTTAAATGATACGACATGTGATTTAGAACATGGCATCCATAACGTTGTGAGTAGTTCCGGTTAGTTCCACTTTTTTCGGGCGTTTTTTTAGGCGAGTGATATTGTGGGCGAGATGTGTGCGAGGTGGTGAAAGTGACGCTGGCCGATCTCCTGGGCGTTAGTTTCGGTAAATGTGATCTTTACGACAAAATAAAGTGGGCAGTCGGTATTATTGAATCTCGGCGTTAATTACATGCAGAAACTAGCACTGGCCGATATTATGGGTGTTGAATTCGCCCATTCTGTTGATTCCGCCGAAAAAAAGTGGACGGGTGGTATTATTTTTTTCCCGGCGTTACGTACATGGGGCAAGTAACGATCGGCGATAAGTATCCGAAAAATGGACGTTAAGTGGGCGTTAAGCATGCAAAAAAAGTGGAAAATCTTATCCCATGGACTTATTTTGCCATATTTACAAATCAAACTTAACCACTGGTTTTCTGTTTCGAAGAGGATACTTTCACTCTCAAACAGAACCTTCCAAACATGGTGTTGAACTTAGACTCATTCGAGGTTGATCCTGAGGAGAGATTTTCTCCAAGGGATGTCCTTGATCTACATTTTGACTCGACAACTTCAGACTGTTTTTCTGCCTGACTCAGACTCAGACTTAAAATTCTGACCTTCTCTTGGATTTGTTTCTAATACATCTGATGTAGGATTTGCTACTGGTACTCTACTTGTAACAAGACTATCTGACTCATCAGAAATAATTGAATCATTCCAACTTTCAACTCCTTCCACATTTGTCAGTAAAAATATGATCAATATGAACAAACCAAAGCTGTCCATGATCAAACATCTTAACCAAATATGTGCAAGGGCCACATATCTTCAGACACAATTTCTTCCGGGAGGGGATATGAAGAAAACAATCTTCGCAAATTGTCTAGGGTTTTACTTGTTGTTATTTTCCGCATTGGAAACACCTCTACCCACTTTGAATGGCTGCCAATCACAATGAACAATTGTCCTTCGAGCTCAGCAAAATCTATATGTAACCTTTGGGTGGCCATTTCCATGACTGTAATAGTCCTGATGGTGGTTTCTTGCTTACCGATCGACATGTTGTACACTGACTAATGATGTACTGTATACCTTTATCTAGACCTGGTCACCATAAGTAACTGCATGAAAAACTCTTGGTCAAGCATATTCCCAGGTTCTGGTCATGAAGATCTTCTAAAAATTTGGACCTGAACTTATTTGGGATAACTATTCTTCCACCCCACATGATACAATCTTTATCCACTGATAATTCATTTCTATGAACAAAGTATGGATGAATATCTTTCCCTGATACCTGGTTTGGCCAGTCATTTGCTATGTAATTATACACCTTTGACATACTGGGTCACACTTGGTTGCTATACCATAGAAACATAGAAAAATAGAAAATAGGTGCAGGAGTAGGCCATTCAGCCCTTCGAGCCTGCACCACCATTCAATAAGATCATGGCTGATCATGCACCTCAGTATCCCTTTCCTGCTTTCTCTCCATACCCCTTGACCCTTTAGCCGTAAGGGCCATATCTAACTCCCTCTTGAATATATCTAACGCCAATCTCTTCAGCTGTGACTGTCAGTTCATCAATGTATGAAAAATAGAATACTTCTTCCTATTGGGTGTAATTTGTGATGGGGATGGCAACCTGGACATAGCATCAGCATTACTGTGATCAACATTACTTAGATCTACCTTTGAGGTAATGTTCTCAATCTCTAGTCTTTTGAGTTCTTGCTCAGCTTTCTCCTTAAGTGCATATGGTACAAGATGTGGCTTGCAGTAAACTGGTCTAGCATCCTTCTGTACTCTGACACTCGCCTTGAAGCATTGGATTGGACTGCCTATTTTGTGAAACACCTTCGGATATTGCTTGACGACATCATTCTTTGATGCAAATCTCGTTTCAACACAAAAAATCTCATTCCAATCCAGCTTCAGTGATCCCAACCAATTTCTACTATATCCATCCATCAACATAGCTGTCTGACAAGCTAAATCAAAAGTCAAGTTAGGGGGTGTCAACAACCTTCTTCTAATTGCTTCATTTTTCATCCCACAAACAAAGTGGTCACTCAATGCTTGGTCCTGAAAGTTTTTGAAATTACAGTGAATGGATAGCTTTTTTAAAGCTACAATGTACTCACTGATACCCTCGTGAATGAATTGATCTCATATTCCAAAATGATAACTTTCAGCAATTTCTAGGGGCTCAGGATTATAGTGCTGTTCTCACTTGGTTAGAATCTCCATCAGTGGTGTGTCCTTTGGCTTGGCAGGAACAAGCACATTTTTCAGGGTTTCATACACCTCAGGGCCTGCTTCAGTCAGCAAAATAGCCCATTTCCTTTCTAAAACTACCTGGTTACAGTTTTCATAATCGGGGACTTCGACAAAATTATTTGCGGTGAAAAACATTTCTAGCTGCTCCACATATGCTCTGAAAGTCTCTCGGTCATGATGGAATTCACCCAAGCACCCTTTTATTCCTATAAGTGCGGCCATCTGGAATCTTCAGTTCAGCTAAGTGTGCTTGTAATTTACCTTGGGATTATTAGCTGTGCTGCAAAACAAAGAACCTCTCAAAGTCTCTCTGTAGATTGTCTGAAACAAAAATTTCAGCTATGGTATCCAGAAATCCTATTTTCCTCCCCAATGTGCTAGATTCTTTACGACATCACTAACAACACACACTACAAGATGGCTCCAACACATCATGTGACTTTTATTGTATTTACAGCGGCAGTTACATTACCACAGTTGTCCACTAGGTGGAACAGTAGTTCACTAGGGGAGCTCTATGTTACATCCCCGGGTCTCTCTGTTCTTGTACACCCTTTGCAGAGTACTCATTTAGTACATTAGCCATACCCTCTGCCTCCTAGGAGCCCCTAATGTCGGTCTCCTTTTTGGTCCCTTATCGGCCCCACCCCTCCTTTTACTACCCATTACTATTTATATGCCTATAGAAGACTTTTGGATTACATTTTATGTTAGCTGCCATTCTATTCTCAAACCCTCTCTTTGCCTCTCTTACTTTCCTTTTCACTTCTCCTCTGAACTTTCTATATTTAGCCTGATTCTCAGATGTATTCTTGACCTGACATCTGTTATACGCGCTCTTTTTCTGCTTCAATTTACTCTCTATCTCTTTCGCCATCTGGGGAGCTTTGACTTTAGTTGCCCTACCTTTCCCCCTAGTGGGTATGTACCTCAACTGTACCCAAACTATTTCCTCTTGTATTTCTACAGTTTTGCCTGTCAACCTTTGAATTCAATTTACCTGGGCCAGATCTGTTCTGATCCCACTGAAACTTGCCTTTCTCCAATTAATTATTTTTACTCTAAATTGCTCCCTGTTCTTTTCCACAGCTAATCTAAACCTTATGATACTATGATCACTGTTCCCTAAATGTTCACCAACTGACTTTTGCTCCACTTGACTTACCTTATTCCCCAGAACCAGATCCAGCAATGCCTCCTTCCTCGTTGGGCCAGAACATACTGATCAAGAAAGTTCTCAAGAACACACTTCAGAAATTCTTACCCTTCTCTGCCCTTTACACTATTATGATCCCAGTCTATATCAGGATAGTTGTAGTGCCTCACTGGGCTCAAGTTTCAGCCTGAGTTGCTCCTATTTTTTTGGAGCAACTAGTTTAGAATGGAGCATCTTAGAAATTGCAATTCTCGACATTTAGTTTGCTCCAATTCTAGTGAGTTAGAATAGTTTCATTTTAGAACAGATTTTTTCAAAAGGGGGCATGTCCAACCACTCACGCCTGTTTTGCAAGTTTAGGCAGCGAAAACTTACTCCAAACTAACTTAGAATGGAGTAAGTGTAGATTTTTTGTACGCTCAGAAAAACCTTGCATACACTTATAAATCAGGCGTAGGGAACGAGAGATGGGGGTGGCGGGGGGCGGGGGCGGGGAAGGAAGTTTACAAAAATTAATCACTTCACTTTTACAAATAAATAGCCATCATCAATAATAAGTGATAAATAAATCAATAAATCAACCAATAAATCAATCAAAAACATTTTAAAAATTAAAAATTAAAAAAAATTAAAAATCAATCAATAATTAAAAAATTAAGTTTCTACTCACCTACTGCAGCACCGGGAGCCCCCCAACAGCGTGCTGGGATGCCCCCCCCCCCCCCCCCCCGGTGTCTCTCTCTCTCTCTCTGCCTGTGTCAGTGTTTCTCTCTCTGTCTCTGTCAGTGTCGCTCTCACTCTGTCTCTGTCAGTCTTTCTAACAGCGAGGGGTGGGGGGAGAGAGGGGGAGGGGGAAAGGAGGGGGGTTGAGAGGGGGGCGAGAGGGAGGAGAGGGGGAGGGAGAGAGGGAAGTGGAGGGGGGAGAGGGAGGGGGGCAGGGAGGGGGAGGGGAGGGAGGGACGAGAGGGGGGCGAGAGGGAGGAGAGGGGGGAGAGGGAGAGGGAGAGGGAGGGGGGGGCAGGGAGGGGGGAGGGGAGAGGTGGGGGAGGGGGAAAGGAGGGGGAGAGGAGGGGGAGGGAGGGAGGCGAGGAGGGGGGGAGGAGGGGAGAGGAGGGGTGGAGGGGAGAGGGAGGGGGAAGGGAAGGGGAGGTTTAACGGGAGGGAGGGAGGGAGGCTGAATGGGAGGGAGGGAGAGGCAGGCTGAACGGGAGGGAGGGAGGGAGAGGGAGGCTGAATGGGAGGGAGGTTGGGGGAAGCTGAACGGGAGGGAGAGAGGGAGAGGGAGGCTGAACGGGAGGGAGGAAGGGAGGGGGAGGCTGAACGGGAGGGAGGGAGGGAGGGGGAGGCTGAACGGGCCCTGCCGCTGCCGCCAAAGAACAGGCCGGGACACTTCGGGCGGACCCCGCCGCCGACGTGGGCGAGAAGGGGGGAGAGGAGGGGGGAGGGAGGGGTGGGGAGAGGAGGGGGGAGGGAGGGGTGGGGAGAGGAGGGGGAGGGAGGGGGGAGAGGAGGGGGAGAAAGGGGAGGGAGAGGAGGGGGAGGAGAGGGAAGGGCTGAACGGGGGGGGGCTGAATGGGAGGGGGGGTGGGGGGAGGCTGAACGGGAGGGAGGAAGGGGGGTGGCTGAACGAGAGGGGGGGGGAACTGAACGGGAGGGAGGGAGGGGGGGGGAGCTGAATGGGTTGGAAGCCCGAATCCCGATCTTCAATGCCCGGGGAGCCCATTTTGCCAGGGCTAGGGGCAGCGTTCTTGAGGCCCCTTCCACGCAGCCTGCACAGATTCGGGCTCTAGCCAAATAGATTCTGTCCTTGACCCCTCCAGGACATCCTCTCTCTCTCCAGCACTGTAACATTCTCCTTAACCAATATTGCCACACCACCTCCTATCTTTCCTTTCCTATCTTTCCTGAACACCCTATATCCAGGAGTATTTATTACCCAATCCTGCCCTTTTATGAGCAAGGTCTCCATGATTGCCATGACATCATATTCCCATGTGGCTATTTGCTCCTGCAGCTCAGCAACTTTGTTTACTATGCTTCATGCGTTCACACACATACACTGTAAACCTATCTTAGACCATTCTGTGTTCTCTCTTAGTCTGACCACATCTAGGCCCCAAGTTTCATCCCGCGTCGAAAACGGCGCACCTCCAAGCTGGGCGCCTGTTTTTCATGCCGAAAACTGCGCTTAAAAAAAAGTCCGATATTCTGTCTGCTTGGCTCTTCGCAGCAGGGGGCGGAGCCTAACACTCGCGCCGATTTTCTAAGTAGCAGGGGGCGGGTACAATTTAAATTAGCCTTCGTGGTGCCGCCAACCCTGCGCGTGCGCATTGGAGCATGCGCGCATGCGCGCATGCGCATTCTCAAACAAGCATTGGCACTCGGCCATTTTTAAAAGGACTGCAGAAAAAGTGAAGATTTGTTTCTTGGACCCACTGACGCCGCCCCATAAGCGTGGCCGAACGGCCTAAAGAATCTTAATCAGCTGCGTGTGTCCTGTGTTCTTTCTTTGGCTCCCGGCCAGCCACTGACACCGCTGCTATCTCATGGCCGAATGGCTTCACATTCGTCCTTCCGCTCCTGATTCTTCGGCTGCCTTCGAGCCACTGTCGCCGTCCCATAAGCGTGGCTGAACGGCCTAAAGAATCTTAAATCAGCTGCGTGTGTCCTGTGTTCATTCTTGGCTCCTGGCCAGCCACTGACGCCGCTGCAATCCCATGGCCGAATGGCCTCAAGTCCGTCTGGGTACAGCATCTTCGCGGGGAATGAAGGCCTGCCTCAAGCACCGCAGCTCAGCTCGAAGGCTGCTTCCCGCCTACCGCTGCCATCGAGACACTGACGCCACACCCCTGCCTGTCTCCAACATGAAAGGCCTGCCTGAAGCACAGCAGCTCGAATGCTGCTGCTGTTTCACACAGGTAGGAAGATGGTTTATTTAATATTTTCTTTGCTTATACATTTTTATTCAGGTTTGATTTATTTGTATAATATTTGTATAAGTATAACTAAGGATTGATTGTAGAATTTAAGGACTTCCCTTCCCCCCTCCCCCCCCACCTCATTCCCTACGCCTAATTTGTAACCTACACCTGATTTTCTAAAGTGTAGACAAGGTTTTTCGAGCGTACAAAATTCTTCACTTACTCCATTCTAAGTTAGTTTGGAGTAAGTTTTCACTGACAAAACTTTGAAAACAGGCGTAAGTGGCAAGACACGCCCCCTTTTGAAAAAATAATACTGTTCCAAAGTGAAACTGTTCTAACTGACTAGAACTGGAGCAAACTAAATGGCGAAAATTCCGATTTCTAAGATACTCTGTTCTACACCAGTTGCTCCTAAAAATCAGGAGCAAATCATGGCGAAACTTGGGGCCCTAATACCTAACTATCTCTTGCTTTAGTGCTGTCCGTCCCTCGCAATCCTTTGTGCCCTTTGTTTCTCCTTTTTAATGCTACATCCTGGTGTCCATTCCCCTGTCAACTTAGTTTGTACCCTCCCCAGCAACAATAGCTTTGGATTTCTAACAACAACAACAACTTGTATTTATATAACGCCTTTAATGTAGTAAAACGTCCCAAGGCATTTCATAGGAGTATTATGAGACAAAAAATTTGACACCGAGCCACATAAGGAGAAATTAGGGCAGGTGACCAAAAGCTTGGTCAACAAGGTAGGTAGGTTTTAAGGAGTATCTTAAAGGAGGAAAGAGAGGTAGAGAAGTGGAATGATTTAAGCAGGGAATTCCAGAGCTTAGGGCCTAGGCAACAGAAGGTATGGCCACCAATGGTTGAATGATTATAATCAGGGATGCTCAAGAGAGCAGAATTAGAGGAGTGCAGATATCTCGGGAGATTGTGGAGCTAAAGGAGATTACAGAGATAGAGAGGGGCGAGGCCATTGAGGATTTGGAAACAAAGATGTGAATTTTGAAATCTAAACCTTGGCCCCCTCCTATTTCTCATCTATATGTTGCCCCTTGGCGACATCATCCAGATGTTTAACCAGGAGCCAATGTAGGTGAGCGAGCACAGGGGTGAATGGGTGAGCGGGATGTAGTGCAATTTAGGACACAGGCAGCCGAGTTTTGGATCACCTTAAGTTTACGTAAGGTAGAATGTGGGAGGCCAGCCAGGAGTGCATAGGAATAGTCAAGTCTAGAGGTAACAAAGGCATTGATGAGGATTTCAGCAGCAGATGAACTGAGGCAAGGGCGGAGACGGGCGATGCTACAGAGGTGGAAATAGGCGGTTTTAGTTTTGCTGCGGATATGTGGTCGAAAGCTCATTTCAGGGTCACATATGACACTAATGTTGCTGAACCAAGGTTCAGCCTCAGACATGTTGGGGAGAGGGATGGAGTCAGTGGCTAGGGAACAGAGTTTGTGGCGGGGTCTGAAAACAATGGCTTCGGACTTCCTAATATTTAATTGGAGAACATTTCTGCTCATCCGGAACTGGATGTCGGACAAGCAGTCTGACAATTTAGAGACCGTGGAGGGGTCGAGAGAAGTGAGGTAGAGTTGGGTGTCATCAGCGGAAATTGATGCTGTGTTTTCGGATGATATTGAAGGGGCAACATGTAGATGAGAAATAGGAGGGGGCCAAGGTTAGATCCTTAGGGGACACCAGAGGTATCGATGTGGGAGTGGGAAGAGAAGCCGTTGCAGGTGATCCTCTGGCTACGATTAGATAGATGAGAAAGGACCTTTTCCCTATTATACTCAGTAAGTGAAACCAACAAACAATTCAAGCATTGTGCCACAACGTCAAAAAGCTGATGATTTATTAAACATCCTCGATTCTGCTGATTAGTTATGGATTTGATGCTCAGAGTACTATTGTGAACCACTGAATAAACACACTTACATCTCTGCAGAACAATACCATGCATTCATATAGCACGTGTAACACAGAGAAAATACATCCCAAATACTACCACAAATTGTCTGGAGAGAGAAACATTGGATTTCTAAGATCATAAGCAGTTATCAGGTCAGTGTGTATCGATGCTGAGTTAAGGAAAGAATCAACAAGACTTTTCTGAGGTAATTTCTAAATTTGGCGACAGAGTTTCTGGAACACTCACTGGTGGTAATTATACAAAAGGATACTGGGGCCAGTAATGGGTTATGGTGTAGTGCCGTGGGGACCTGGTGCTGTTTAGGCATTCCATGTGCTTAACTGATCTCACCATGTAATGAAAGGTACAAACATACGAACAATGACGGATAGGTAAAAACTATCTGGTCCATCAAGCCTGTCCCTCACAATTGCGATACCTTGTGCAGGAAGAATGTTCCCAATGTTGGGGAAGTCCAGAACCGGGGTCACAGTCTAAGGATAAGGGGTAAGCCATTTAGGACCGAGATGAGGAGAAACTTCTTCACCCAGAGAGTGGTGAACCTGTGGAATTCTCTACCACAGAAAGTTGTTGAGGCCAATTCACTAAATATAATTCAAAAAGGAGTTAGATGTAGTCCTTACTACTAGGGGGATCAAGGGGTATGGCGAGAAAGCAGGAATGGGGTACTGAAGTTGCATGTTCAGCCATGAACTCATTGAATGGCAGTGCAGGCTAGAAGGGCCGAATGGCCTACTCCTGCACCTATTTTCTATGTTTCTATGTATCACAATATATACATTCCACCCCACCTGAAACCATGTATTCTCCTGGGAGAGGCAAAAAAAACAGATAAAAAACCAGGCCAATTTGGGAAAAAAAATTTGGGAAAAAAATCCGACCCATCTAGGTAATTGAAACTAGTCCAGGAGATCAGTAACTAGTGGGGTGCCGCAGGGATCAGTGTTGGGACCCCAACTATTTACAATCTATATTAATGACTTGGAAGAAGGGACTGAGTGTAACGTAGTCAAGTTTGCTGACGATACAAAGATGGGAGGAAAAGCAATGTTTGAGGAGGACACAAAAAATCTGCAAAAGGACATAGACAGGCTAAGTGAGTGGGCAAAAATTTGGTAGATGGAGTATAATGTTGGAAAGTGTGAGGTAATGAACTTTGGCAGAAAAAGATTAAAGAGCAAGTTATTATTTAAATGGAGAAAGATTGCAGTGCAGCGGGACCTGGGGGTACTTGTGCATGAACCACAAAAGGATGGTATGCAGGTACAGCAAGTGATCAGGAAGGCCAATGTTACCTTGGCCTTTATTGCAAAGGGGATGGAGTATAAAAGCAGGGAAGTCTTACTACAGTTATATAAGGTATTGGTGAGGCCACACCTGGAATACTGCGTGCGGTTTTGGTTTCCATATTTACGAAAGGATATACTTGCTTTGGAGGCAGTTCAGAGAAGATGCACTAGGTTGATTCCGGGGATGAGGGGGTTGACTTATGAAGAAAGGTTGAGTAGGTTGGGCCTCTACTCATTGGAATTCAGAAGAATGAGAGGTGATCTTATCGAAACGTATAAGATTATGAGGGGGTTTGACAAGGTGGATGCAGAGAGGATGTTTCCACTGATGGGGGAGACTAGAACTAGAAGGCTAGTTCTCGTCTCTCTTAGAATAAGGGGCTGCCCATTTAAAACAGAGATGAGGAGAAATTTCTTCTCTCAGAGGGTTGTGAATCTGTGGAATTCACTGCCTCAGAGAGCTGTGGAAGCTGAGACATTGAATAAATTTAAGACAGAAATAGACAGTTTCTTAAATGATAAGGGGATAAGAGGTTATGGGGAGCGGGTAGGGAAGTGGAGCTGAGTCCATGATCAGATCAGCCATGATTGTATTAAATGGCTGAGCAGGCTTGAGGGGCCGTATGGCCTACTCCTGCTCCTATTTCTTATGTTCTTATGTTCTTATCACCCTGGCCATTAAATTCCCTACAATACCTATCTTCTGTAAAAGGTGATCTCTGCTACAGCCAGAAATAAATCCAGCTTTTGATTGAAGGAATTCAGTGAGTCTGCATCCACCTCATAAAATTGCAACTTATTCCAGAGGTCTACTATTCTCTGGGAAAAGAACCACCTCCTGACAGCTAACCTAGATCTAGCCCTACACAACTTAAATTTGTGCCCCCTGGTCCTGCCTAACCTATTTAATTGAAATAAATGATCAGCTGCAACACCACCTATTCCCTTCATTATCTTATAAACCTCAATCAGATCCCCCTGAGCCTAAGCTGCTTTAAGGTAAAGAGTCCCAACTCTTTTAACCTATCTTGATAACTAAGATGCTTTAGACCTGGAATTAGTCTAGAGGCCTCTTCTGCACCCTTTCCAGAGCCTCAATATCACCCATGTGAGGAGACCAAAACTGGAACAAAGTTTTCCAAGTGCGGCCTGACTAAGGTTCTGTAAAAGGACAAAATAGTACACCTCGTTTTATATTCAATTGTCCTATGGATACACCCCAACACCCTATTTGCTCTAGTTATTGCTGCACGGCATTGCTTGTGTACCTTTAAGGATGTATGCACTAGAATGTCTAAATCTCTTTCTATCTCACCATCTTTAATGCCTTTCCCTGGAGTTAACTCTTTCATTTTATGATGCATGACCGATGGGAGCACTTGGTGCGGGGCGCCAGGAGCAGTTTCGGGCTGCTGGCTGTGCATCGAGCACCAGAGGTTTTTTTCTACAGAGGGAAGAGGGTAGGGTTATCAACTCTCCAGGAGTATCCAGGACACTGCTACAAGCAACCCAAGAGAAAAATCAGAGGGACATTCAACAAAATTTTGTTGTTTTCATTTTCTTTGAACACTATAAAACTATTCGAGAGGGGGAAAAATGGCTGTTTCACTGATAGTCAAGATTAAAACAATAGCGTAACAGAGAATTTGCTCTCTTTCCAAATGGCGTGGGGAGCAGCGCACCTGGAGGATGCAGCAATGGCGGGAGAGTGTTGTGGCAGGGTGGTTTAAGGTGGGAGGTCAAGTGATCCAGGAACACAGCCAACCAGAGTTGGCAATCCGAGGAGAGGGAAATGGGGCCAGGAAGGGGGGCTCTGGCAGGGGGGGTGCATGTGTTAGGGTAGCAAGAGAAACACAGGGAAAGGCCCCACTCTCTTCAGCTCCCATTCCAAATAGGGCACAGACGTTGTGGGGTGACCCCAAATTAAGTGTTGCTCAGGGTCTTGTATACAAGTTGTCCATGATATCTGGAAGCACTGTGACTGCGTCAGCCAGAACATTTCAGCAGAAGTTTTTATTTTAATTTGTCATCAATGGCGAGGGAAATCAGTGGCACAGAAAAGGATATGTTTCCAGTTTTGTTAGCCAGTTTTGGTACTGAGCGCTCCCAAGGTCAGATATAACATGAGTTAAATGCAGACTAGAACTCCCTCTGGACTCCCCTAACTATGAGGTCAATATTTGCACTTTCACGGGTGGGGGGACAGAATTGTTGCTTCAGACCCCACAAAGAAAGTCTCTCTAGGCTCCCCTGTTTCTTGCTCCCCCGGTGCCCTCCTGACTCCCTTCTCCTCCCCCCTCAATGATTTACCTGACTATCGGACTGGAACCCTGCGAGCTGCCATTGGTCACCCGTTTCAAACAGGCAGCTCGGTGGCTCCATTTATACAAGGTCCAGCCCTTAAAATGGTTTCCCGCTGCACCTCTCGTGGACCACCCTGCAGTTACAATTGCCCCTTGTGATTGGGTTCATTGGGCTCAAATTCTGCCTCAAGGAGGCACACTTTGACATATTGGATTTCTTTAATAATCCATCAACTCTTATGGGACACTGAAAATCTGCCTTGTGATTGTTATAAAAGATGGGTGAGTCCTTATTCAGCTGTACTCTTTAAGAGTAGAAGCTTAAACACACAATCAATGTGTTCATAAAACCCAGGCCCTGATGTGGTTAAAAGCAAATCCTGGCTTTTTCACTAATAATATGTTTAAGTCCCTTTTAGCTGCATTAAGGCCCCTAAGAATCTAAAAGGATGGCGATTCAGAATACCAACCCTCCAGTCATTTAATCACCACCTCTGCGCTATCGATCTCCCCGGTTCTCACTTTTGTCTTTCTGCATTGGTGAGAGAATTATTATTGCCCCATCAAACATCGCACAAGGTGACCCCTGATTAATCACCTCATAGTTTGCAAACACATATCTTGAAGTCCTTCTCTAAATGCTGGATAAAGCATTTAAGTAATGAATCATTAATCCTCCACATACATAAGCCATGGAGACAGGAAAGTTAAATCCAACCACAACAGCACATAATCCAAAATGTTAATCATGTTGATGGAGATTACCTTATGGTGAGTGCCAAAGACCTAGATATGGAGATCAAGTCCAGTCATGTATAACAGGTTGTCACAGCAGAATCAAAGGAGAAAGCAACTCCCTTTGGATGTTCTTCTCTCTTCATAACCCACAAGTGATAACAAATCTTTATCCTGGGAGAGGAAACAGAACATAAAATCATAGAAAGTTATAGCACAAAGAAGGCCCATCGTGTCTGCACCGGTCGACAAGAGCTATCCAGCCTGATCCCTCTTTCCGGCTCTTGGTTTGTAGTCTTGCAGGTTACGGCACTTTAAATGCACATCTAAGTACTTTTTAAATGTGATAAGGGTTTCTACCACCCTTTCAGGCAGTGAGTTCCAGGCTCCCACCACCCTCTGGGTGAAAAAAATTCTCCTCAATTCCCCTCTAATCCTTCTACCAATTACTTTAAATCTATGCCCGCTGGTTATTGGCCCCTCTGCTAAGGGAAATAAGTCCTTACTATTCACTCTATCTAGGCTCCTCATAATTTTATACACCTCAATTAAGTCTCCTCTCAGCCTTCTCGGTTCCAAAGACATAACCTCTCTGCTCTTATATTCTATGAAAGGAATGTTTTCTTAATCCTTTTATTTTTCTAATGTAAACCTTGGCTCAGTTGGTATCAGACTCGCCGCTGAGTCAGAAGGTTGTCTGCTCAAGTCCTACTCCAGATACTTGAGCACATGCTGAGGGAGATTAAATAAAATACATAAGAGATGGCAGGGCAGGCGATGTGTTGCAGCTGCAGTATGTGAGAGCTGGTGGACACCAGTGTAATCCACGGTGACCACATCTGCAGTAAGTGTTGGCGGCTCGACGAACTTCGGCTCAGAGTTGAAGAGCTGGAGTCCGAGCTTCAGACTCTGCGATACATCAGGGAGAGGGAGCATTACCTGGACACTGTTCCAGTAGGCAGTCCCACCCCTTAGGTTAAATAATTCAAATTTGGTACGTGGTCAGGGACAGGAGGGTGTGACTATGAGTGAGGCAGGTAGGGGGACCCAAGATTAAGTGATGGAGGAGCCTCGGCCCTTGCTCTTGTACATCAGCTATGAGATTCTTACTCCCTGTGTGGACGAGAGCAGGGACTGCAGTGAGGATTAGCAAACTGACCGCAGCACTGTGGTACTGGGGCCATTCAAGTTGAGGGAGTAAAAATAAATGTTATTGTGATATAGTATAGTTAGGAGGATAGATACTGTTCTCTGCAGCCAAGAGAGTGAGTCCCGAAAGTTGTGTTGCTTACCCACTGCTAGGGTTAAGGACATCTCCTCTGGGCTGGAGAAGAACTTGGAGTGGAAGGGGAAAGATAAAGTCGTTATGGTCCATGTAGGTACCAACTACATAGGTAGGACAAAGAAAGAGGTTCTGCTGAAGGAATATGAGCAGCTAGGGGCTAAATTAAAAAGCAGAACCACAAAGGTAATCTCTGGAATTCCTACCTGAGCCATGAGCAAATTTGCATAGGGTCAATAAGATCAGAGAGATGAACGCGTGGCTCAAAGATTGGTGTGGGAGGAATGGGTTTTGATTCATGGGGCACTGGCACCAGTACTGGGGTAAGAGGGAGCTGTTCTGTCAGTTGAGACCAGTGTCCTGGTGAATCGAATAGCTAGGGCTATAGATAGGGCTTTTGAACTAAATAGTGGGGGGGAGAGATCAGGTGAGCGGAAATTTAAAATGTCAAAAAGAAAGGAGAAGGCAATTGTACAAGGTAACGATAGAGGTAATGGTAACCAGAGGGTGACAGGAAGGAACAGAGCATATAAACATAAGAGTGCATCAGAAAGTAGAGTCAGAGTAAGGAAAAATGGTAAAAAGACAAAATTAAATGCTCTTTATCTGAATGCATGCAGCATTCGTACAAGATGGATGAGTTGAGGGCACAAGTTGAAATGAATGGGTATATTCTGATAGCCATTACAGAGACATGGTTGCAAGGTGACCAAGGCTGGGAACTGAATATTCAGGGGTGTTTAACACTTCAGAAGGATAGGTAGAAAGGAAAAGGAGGTGGAGTAGCTCTGATAATAAAGGATGAGATCAGTGCAGTCGTGAGAAATTATATTGACTCAGAAGATCAAGATGTAGAATCAGTTTGGGTGGAGATAACATATAATAAGGAAAATAAGTCATTGATGGGAGTAGTCTAGTAGCCTATAGGCCCCCTAACAGTAGCTACACTGTAGGACAGAGTATAAATCAAGAAATAATGGAGGCTTGTAAGAGAGGTATGGCAATAATCATGGGTAATTTTAATCTTCATGTTGATTGGACAAATCAAATTGGCAAAGGTAACCTTGAGGAAGCGTTCATAGAGTGTATCCGGAATGGTTCCTTAGAACAATACGTTGTGAAGCCAACCAGGGAGCAGACTATTTTAGATCTGGTAATGTGAAATGAGATAGGATTAATTAATGATCTCATAGTAAAGGATCCTCTTGGAAGAGTGATCACAGCATGGTAGAATTTCAAATTCAGTTTCAGAGTGAGAAAGC
This sequence comes from Pristiophorus japonicus, assembly GCF_044704955.1. NCBI lineage: Eukaryota > Metazoa > Chordata > Chondrichthyes > Pristiophoridae > Pristiophorus > Pristiophorus japonicus. The sequence goes on from NC_091977.1 coordinate 63,822,505, forward strand.
TCGGTCTCAAACTAGTGTCCTGAACTTAAAATAAAGGCAATTACAAAGGTATGAAGGCAGAGATGGCTAAAGTGAACTGGGTAAATAGATTAAAGATGGTAGATGAATAGTGGCAAACATTTAAGGAGATATTTCATAACTCTCAGCAAAAATATATTCCAATCAAAAAGAAGGCCTCTCAGAGAAGGATGAACAATTCGTGACTAACTAAGGAAGTAAAGGATGGTATCAAATTGTAATGTTGCAAAGAATAGTGGAAGACCAGAGGATTGGGAAATTTTTAGAAACCAGCAAAGGACGATGAAAAAATAATAACGGGAGAAAAGATAGTTTATGAGAGCAACCTAGCAAGAAATATAAAAACAGACAGTAAGAGTGTCTACAGATATATAAAAAGGAAGAGAGTAGCTAAAGAAAATGTTGGTCCCTTAGAGGATGAGACTGAGGAATTAATAATGGAAATAGGGAAATATCGGAGACTTTGAACAAGTATTTTGTATCGGTCTTCATGGAAGAAGCCACTAAAAGCATCCCAATAATTGATAATCAAGGGGCTGTTGGGAGGGTGGGGTGGACGTAAAACAATCACGATCACTGGAGAAAAAGTTTAGGCAAACTAATGGGACTAAAGTTGAACAAATCCCCTGGACTTGATGGCCTGCATCCTAGGGTCTTAAAAGAAAAGATTGGCTAAAGTAAATGTTGGTCCCCTAGAGGATGAGACTGGGGAATTAATAATGGAGAACAAGGAAATGGCAGAAATGTTGAACAAATATTTTGTATTGGCCTTCATGGCAGAAGACACTAAAAACATCCCAATAGTGGATAATCAAGAGGCTATAGCAAGGGAGGAACTTAATACAATCACTATCACTAATGAAGTAGTACCAGGTAAAATAATGGGACTAAAGGCAGACAAGTCCCTTGGACCCGATGGCTTATATCCTAGGTTCTTAAAAGAGGTGGCTGCAGAGATATTGGATGCTTTGGTTGTAATCTATCAAAATTCCCTGGATGCTGGGGCGATCCCAGTTGATTAGAAAATCACAAATATAATGCCCCTATTTAAAAAGGATGGCAGACAAAAAGCAGGAAACTTTCGACCAGTTAGTTGAATATCTGTCATTGGGAAAATGCTGGAGTCCATTATTAAGGTAGCAGTAGTGGGACATTTGGAAAAACATAATTGAATCAAGCAGAGTCAGCATGGTTTTATGAAAGGGAAATCATGTTTGACAAATTTAGTGGAGTTCTTTCAGGATGTAATGAGCAGGGTGGATAAGGGGGAACCAGTGGATGTGGTGTATTTGGATTTCCAGGAAGCATTCGATAAGGTGCTACATAAAAGGTTACTGCACAAGATAAAAGTTCATGGGGTTGGAGATAATATATTAGCATGGATAGAGGACAGAAAACAGAGAGTCAGGATAAATGGGTCATTTTTCAATTGGCAAACAATGACTAGTGGGGTGCCACAGGGATCGGTGCTGGGTCCTCAACTATATACAATCTATATTAATGACTTGGCTGAAGGGACTGAGAGTAAAGTAGCCAAGTTTGCTGATGATACAAGCAATGTCTGAGGAGGTCACAAAAAAACTGCATAGGGATATAGACAGGCTAAGAGAATGGGCAAAAATCTGGAAGATGGAGTATAAATTGGGAAAATACTTTGGCAGAAAAAATAGAAAAGCAAATTACAATTTAAATGGAGAAAAATGCAAAATGTTGCAGTACAGAGGGACCCGGTAGTCCTTGTGCATGAAACATAAAAAGTTAGTATGCAAGTACAGCAAGCAATCAGAAAGGCAAATGGAGTGTTGGCCTTTATTGCAAGGGGTATAGAGTATAAAAGCAGAAAAATCCTGCTACAAATGTACAGGGTATTGGTGAGGCCACACCTAGAGTATTGTGTACATTTTCGGTCTCCGTATTTAAGGAAGGATATACTTGCATTGGAGAATGTTCAGGGAGGGTTCACTAGGTTGATTCCGGAGATGAGGGTGTTGACTTATGAAGATCGGTTGAGTAGGTTGGGCCTATACATATTGGAGTTCAGAAGAATGAGAGGTGATCTTATCGAAACATATAAAGATAATGAGGCGGCTTGACAAGGTGGACGCAGAGAGGATATTTCCACTCATAGTGGAAACTAAAACCAGGGACGTAGGGCTAGAACTTCAACTTCTTTTGCATGCTTAACGGCCACTTGATGTATAACGCACATATATCGCCCATTTTGGCACAAAATGGAAAGTGACGGGCTTTTTCCGGAAACTTATCGGCGAGCGTTATTTTCCCAATGGGCTTAACGGCGAGAACATTTTTTACCGCCCGCCCACATTTTTGGGGCGAAATCAGCAGAATGGGCGATTTCAACGTCCATATTATCGCCCAGCGTTACTTTCCTCACGGACTTAATGCCGAGATTCAATATTAACGTCCAGCAACTTTTTTTGTTGTAAAGAGCATATTTACCCAAACTAGCGGCCATGGAGATCGCCCACCGTCAATTTCACCACCTCGAACACATATCGCCCTGAATATTACTCGCTCAATAAACCGCCGAAAAAAGTGGAACTAACCAGGATGGACGCCAGCGGTGTGGCTGGCATTTGTTAAATCCCACTCTTACGTGAGGAGCTGATATCAGAAAGATTTGCCTGAAAGAACGCTGATGTGAGTGACAATGCTGACACACTGTTGTGTGTGTGCAGCTCAGACATCAATGGTGTCCATCACTTCGGTGCCAGTTAAAGTTTACGTTGATTGATGTTAAGTTGTATTTAATCTTTTCATGGTGGGGAATCATCAATGTGTAACGGCCCAGCTATCTGAGACAATGCACAACAAGATTATGTTCAGTACTAAAAGTTGAAGAGCAACATTGGTCTGAAATCATAAGTATCGCAGCCAATAACACCCAACCCCCGCCCACACCCAACTTTTTCCATCGTTGACATAAATCACATCTTCAACATATCCACCAACATAGAATACAAAGGCAAAGCAGGAGTGTCATCCCCAGCCCCCATATATTGCAACAAATTGCATATACCCAGATGGAGATGTAACACAGCCATCACCTGCGCACATAGAAACAGAGAAACATAGAAAATAGGTGCAGGAGTAGGCCATTCGGCCGTTCGAGCCTGCACTGCCATTCGATAAGATCATGGCTGATCATTCCCTCAGTACCCCTTTCCTGGTTTCTCTCCATACCCCTTGATCACCTTAGCCGTAAGGGCCATATCTAACTCCCTTTTGAATGTATCCAATGATCTGGATCAACAACTCTCTGTGGCAGGGAATTGCATAGGTTAACAACTCTCTGAGTGCTGAAGTTTCTCCTCATCTCAGTCCTAAATGGCCTTCTCCTTATCCTAAGACTATGTCCCCTGGTTCTGGACTTCCCCAACATCGGGAACATTGTTCCCGCATCTAACCTGTCCAGTCCCGTCAGAATCTTATAAGTTTCTATGAGATTCCCTCTCATCCTTCAAAACTCCAGTGAATAAAGGCCCAATTGATCCAATCTCTCCTCATATGACAGTCCAGCCATCCCTGGAATCAGTCTGGTAAACCTTCGCTGCACTCCATCAATAGCAAGAACGTGCTTCCTCAGATTAGGAGACCAAAACTGTACACAATATTCCAGGTGGGGCCTCACCAAGGCCATGTACAACTGCAGTAAGACCTCCCTGCTCCTATACTCAAATCCCCTTGCTATGAAGGCCAACATACCATTTGCCTTCTTCACCGCCTGCTGTACCTGCATGCCCACTTTCAGTGACTGATGAACCATGACACCTAGGTCTCGTTGCACCTCCCCTTTTCCTAATCTGCCGCCATCCAGATAATATTCTGCCTTCATGTTTTTGCCCCCAAAATGGATAACCTCACATTTATCCACATTATACTGCATCTGCCATGCATTTGCCCACTCACCTAACCTGTCCAAGTGACCCTGCAGCCTCTTAGCATCCTCCTCACAGCTCACACCGCCACCCAATTTAGTGTCATCCGCAAACTTGGAGATATTACACTCAATTCCTTCATCTAAATCGTTATTGTATATTGTAAAGAGCAGGGGTCCCAGCACTGAGCCCTGCAGCACTCCACTAGTCACTGCCTTCCATTCTGAAAAGTACCCGTTTACCCCGACTCTCTGCTTCCAGTCTGCCAACCAGTTCTCCATCCACGTCAGTACATTACCCCCAATACCATGTGCTTTGATTTTGCACACCAATCTCTTGTGCGGGACCTTGTCAAAAGCCTTTTGAAAATCCAAATACACCACATCCACTGGTTCTCCCTTGTCCACTCTGCTCGTTACATCCTCAAAAAATTCCAGAAGATTCGTCAAGCATGATTTTCCTTTCATAAATCTATGCTGACTTGATCCGATCCTGTCACTGCTTTCCAAATGTGCTGCTATTTCATCCTTAACGATTGAGTCCAACATTTTTCCCACTACTGATGTCAGGCTAACCGGTCTATAATTACCCGTTTTCTCTCTCCCTCCTTCTTTAAAAGGTGGTGTTACATTAGCTACCCTCCAGTCCATTGGGACTGATCCAGAGTCAATAGACTGTTGGAAAATGATCACCAATGCATCCACTATTTCTAGGGCCACTTCCTTAAGTACTCTGGGATGCAGACTATCAGGCCCCAGGAATTTATCGGCCTTCAATCCCATCAATTTCCCTAACACAATTTCCCGCCTAATAAGAATATCCTTCAGTTCCTCCTTCTCACTAGACCTACTGTCCCCTAGTACAATCGGAAGGTTATTTGTGTCTTCCTTCGTGAAGACAGAACCAAAGTATTTGTTCCATTGGTCTGCCATTTCTTTGTTCCCCATTATAACTTCACCTGAATCCGACTGCAAGGATCCTACATTTGTTTTCACTAATCTTTTTCTCTTCACATATCTATAGAAGCATTTGCAGTCAGTTTTTATGTTCCCTGCAAGCTTCCTCTCGTACTCTATTTTCCCCCTCTTAATTAAACCCTTAGTCTTCCTCTGTTGAATTCTAAATTTCTCCTAGTCCTCAGGTTTGTTGCTTTTTCTAGCCAATTTATATGCCTCTTCCTTGGCTTTAACACTATCCTTAATTTCCCTTGTTAGCCATGGTTGAGCCACTTTCCCCATTTTATTTTTACTCCAGACAGGAATGTACAATTGCTGAAGTTCATCCATGTGATCTTTAAATGTTTGCCATTGCCTATCCACCGTCAACCCTTTAAGTATCCTTTGCCAGTCTATTCTAGCCAATTCACGCCTCATACCGTCGAAGTTACCTTTCCTTAAGTTCAGGACCCTAGTTTCCGAATTAACTGTGTCACTCTCCATCTTAATAAAGAATTCTACCATATTATGGTCACTCTTCCCCAGGGGGCCTCGCACAACAAGATTGCTAATTAGTCCCTTCTCATTACACATCACCCAGTCTAGGATGGCCAGCTCTCTAGTTGGTTCCTCGACATATTGGTCTTGAAAACCATCCCTAATATACTCCAGGAAATCCTCCTCCACCGCATTGCTACCAGTTTGGTTAGTCCAATCAATATGAAGATTAAAGTCGCCCATGATAACTGCTGTACCTTTATTGCACACATCCCTTATTTCTTGTTTGATGCTGTCCCCAACCTCACTACTACTGTTTGGTGGTCTATACACAACTTCCTCCCCTTTGGAATTCCGCAGCTCCACCCATACCGATTCCCCATCATCCAGGCTTATGTCCCTCCTTACCATTGCATTAATTTCCTCTTTATCTAGCAGTACCACCCTGCCTCCTTTTCCTTTCTGTCTATCCTTCCTAAATGCTGAATACCCTTGGATGTTGAGTTCCCAGCCTTGGTCACCCTGGAGCCATGTCTCTGTGATGCCAATTACATCATACCTGTTAACTGCTATCTGCGCAGTTAATTCGTCCACCTTATTCCGAATACTCCTCGCATTGAGACACAGAGCCTTCCGGGCTTGTCTTTTTAACACACTTTGCCTTTAGAATTATGCTGTAATGTGGCCCTTTTTGTCTTTTGCCTTGGGTTTCTCTGCCCTCCACTTTTACTATTCTCCTTTCTATCTTTTGCTTCTGACTCCATTTTATTTCCCTCTGTCTCCCTGTATAGGTTCCCATCCCCCTGCCATATTAGTTTAAATCCTCCCCAACAGCACTAGCAAACACTCCCCCTAAGACATTGGTTCCGGTCCTGCCCAGGTGCAGACCGTCCGGTTTGTACTGGTCCCTTCTTCCCCCCGAACCGGTACCAATGCCCCAGGAATTTGAATCCCTCCCTTCTGCACCACTGTTCAAGCCACGTATTCATCTGAGCTATCCTGCAATTCCTACTCTGACTAACATGTGGCACTGGTAGCAATCCTGAGATTACTACTTTTGAGGTCCTACTTTTTAATTTAATTCCTAGCTCCCTAAATTCGTCTCGTAGGAACTCATCCCGTTTTTTACCTATATCGTTGGTACCTATATGCACCACGACAACTGGCTGTTCACCCTCCCTTTTCAGAATGTCCTGCACCTGCTCCGAGACATCCTTGACCCTTACACCAGGGAGACAACATACCATCCTGGAGTCTCACTTTCCTTCCCCCCTCTCCTTCTTCTCCCCACCTCTACCCCTTCCCCTCCTTGCTCCACGGCACCTGGCCGAGGAGCTCCTCAGACGGTGCCTCATTGGGGGGGATGAAGGCAAGTGCCGTGGTTGCATGGGTACAGGAGCTTGGGGCTGCCGAGAGGGCAACATTCTCTAATGCAGAAACAAGATCTTGGTCCTTGCTCTCATCTGTCATTCGCAATGGTGGGGCGGAACCTACGGATCGAGTGCCGTGCTTGGGGGCCACTGGGAGGGCTGTGGCAGCAGTGTTCCTGGCTATCGCATCCAGGACCTCCGCCATGTGCGGAATGTACTTGGTTATGGTGGCCAGCTGTCGGGATATGACCCCCAGTGGTTTGATGAGCTGGTCAGCAATGTCTACAGACCTCCTGGACAACTGTACCATCTCTCTGCTGTCATATTGTGCTTGTGGAACAGACCTGCCGTATCCACGAGGCCTCCACGGGGTCGGCGCTGTCCTGGGGACAAATGGGGTGCCCTGTGGCGAGGTGTTTGGGGTCAGCATCTCCAGAGTGGAGGTGGGAATGACCAGAGGACCACTAGATGGCCTTGGGGTGGAATGGCTTCTGGAGCGTGGCTTTGCAGGTTCTGCAAAGTCCGCGCTCTCATCCGTCGAGTACAGACCCAGCGGATTGATGGGCGACAATCAAAGCTCCTCAGCACCAGATGTAGTAGGATCGTCCACCGACTCCTGCCCCGCGCCCCCACTTTCTGGCCTCTGTGCCCTTTCCTGCGGCCGCGCTGCTGGCTGAGCTGCAAGACACAAATTAGGTTAATAGAGGAGAAGGGGGTGCTTGGGAGACAAGGTGAGTCCAGCGCTACACGCAGCATATGCACGACAAAAGCACCAGCGCCCTCAAAATCATCACAGACATCGCATTTCATGACCATCTACACATTGTGCATTGCATTGATTTTCATGAGGCCAGCATTAATTATATGACACTTTTAGAAATCATCTATCATATATGATTTTTCCGATATGAGTTGGTTTGGCATCTATTTGAATTTAGCTCACGCAATGGTGTCAGATTTACTCACATGGCATCACTTCAGGGTCTGCAGATGCGTCTGTGGCTGTCCAGAGATGCTTCCCCACGAGTGCGAGCACTTGCTCCTCCATCTCAGTGATGTCGCTGGGGACTGGTGGCCCCCACCCATTCTCCTCTGCATGGACCTCATCGTCAATAGCTTCTGCTGTAAAAGGTGACAGGACAACATGGCACAAGATCATTGCGTGATAACATTGCTAGGTACTGTCACAAACACTGATACAAGACATAACCGACAGATGTAATCATGATTATTATGATTATTATCATTCTTTACCTAAGATGTACACCATGACCGCAGGCTTTGAGGAAAACATTTCCGGTAAAAGTGCAAGACCTCACATCTGCTGATAGTCACTCATGACTGTTACAAATCAAATTATATAAATAAATAATACATGTAAATCAATGTAATACTTACTCTTGCGGATCCCACAAGGTCATTTCGTCATTTGCAGCATTGGCTGCCCTCACACGCCTCGTTGGTCACCGACAAGACCATCTCTGCTATCTCAGTCCATATCCTTTGGTAGGCCTTTGGGGTGGTTTGGCATCTATTGAATTTAGCTCACGCAATGGTGTAAGATTTACTCACACGCCCTCCCTGTGTCAAATCATCCCAGCATGACTCAACCTCCTGCAGGAGGGAGGCATTTGCCTCGTCCAAGAACATTCTGGCCCTTTTGCAGCCTCCAATGTGCTCCTCTCCCACCTTACTGCTCTCTCCAGCATCAGTCACCACAGTGTGCTGTGATGCCTCCTCCTCTCCCTTCATTTTGGGCAATTTCGGCCAACTATGTGGCTGGTAACAGCTAATTTTTGTTTGCCTACTTGCTACTTCCTCCCAAAGCAGCCACACTATACCTAGCCACGCCTTCAGTTCCTCTGAGCTCCCTCTCTCTCTGTCTCCTTTTCTGCGCATGTCATGGTGACCCTTGACCTCCAGAATCGCGGGAATCGAGCGATGTCACGCCGTTGCTAAGGACGGCCACACTTTACGGCAGAAGTTCAGAAAAATTTAACGCTACAGCCCATTTGACATCACTTGCGGTAACGCCCATTTTCAAAATTGTAAACTAGGTGTTTAGAGAATGGGCGAGAAGCCGGCGATCTAAAAACCCTTTTTTACCGCCCACATTGGAAATAACGCCCATTTTTGGGCGATAACCACAAAAGTGGAGGTTTTAGCCCATAGTCTCAGAATAAGGGGCCGCCCATTTAAAACTGTAATGAGGAGGAATTTCTTCTCTTAGAGGATTGTAAATCTATGGAATTCTCTACCCCAGAGAGCTGTGGAGGCTGGGTCATTGAATATATTTAAGGCGGTGATAGATAGATTTTTGAACGATAAGGGAGTAAAGTCTTATGGGGAGCGGGCACGGAAATGGAACAGAGTCCATGATCAGATCAGCCATGATCTTATTGAATGGCGGGGCAGGCTCGATGGGCCAAATTGCTTAATCCTGCTCCTATTTCTTATGTTCTTATATTTTTATGTTCTAAGTGGCTGCAGAGATAGTGGATGCATTGGTTTTAATCTACCAAAATTCCCTGGACTCTGGAGGGGTCCCAGCGGATTGGAAAACCGCAAATGTAATGCCCCTATTTAAGAAAGGAGGGAGACAGAAAGCAGGAAACTATAGACCTCTTACCCTAACATCTGTCATTGGGAAAATGCTGGAGTCTATTATTAAGGAAGTAATAGCAGGACATTTAGAAAATCATAATACAATCAAGCAGAGTCAACATGGTTTTATGAAAGTGAAATCATGTTTGCCAACGTTTTTGGAGTTCTTTGAGGATGTAACAAGCAGGGTGGGTAAAGGGGAACCAGTAGATGGCACTTATTCTGATTTCCAGAAGGCAATCGATAAGGTGCCACATAAAAGGTTAATGCACAAGATAAGTGCTCACGGAATTATGGGTAATATATTAGCATGGATAGAGGATTGGCTAACTAACAGAAAACAGAGAGTTGGGATAAATGCATCATTTTCAGATTGGCAAACTGTAACTAGTGGGATGCCACAGGAATCAGTGCTGTGGCTTCAACTATTTACAATCTATATTAATGACTTGGATGAAGTGACCGAGTTTAATGTAGCCAAATTTGCTGACAATACAATGATAGGTGGGAAAGCAAGTTTTGTGAAAAAAGCAAAGAATCGTCAAAGGGACATAGATAGGTTAAGTGAGTAGCAAAAATTTGGCAGATGGAGTATAATGTGGGAAAATGTGAGGTTATCCACTTTGGTTGGAAAAATAAAAAAGCAAATTATTATTTAAATGAGGAGAGATTACAAAATGTATTGGTACAGAGGGATCAGGGGGTCCTTGTACATGAAACACAACATTTAACATGCAGGTACAGCAGGTAATTAGGAAGGCAAATGGAATGTTGGTCTTTATTGCAAGGGGGATCGGGTATAAAATCAGAGAAGTCCTGCTACAACTGTACAGGGTATTGGTGAGATCACAGCTAGGGTACTGCATATAGTTTTGGTCTTCTTATTTAAGAAGGGATATACTTGCATTGGAGGCTGTCCAGAGAATTGATTCCTGAGATGAAGGGGTTGACTTATGAAGAAATGTTTTGCAGGTTGGACTTATACTTATTGGAGTTTAGAAGAATGAGAGGTGATCTTATTGAACCGTATAAGATTCTGAAGGGGCTTGCAAAAGTAGATGCAAAGAGGATGTTTCGTCTCCTGAGGGAATCTGGGACTAGCGGGCATAGTTTCTTAATAAGGGGTTGCCCAATTAAAATGGAAATGAGGAGGATTTTCTTCTCTCAAAGCGTCGTGAATCCTCTCTACCGCAGAGAGTTGTGGCGACTGGGTCATTGAATATATGAAAGGTGGAGATAGACAGATTTTTGAATGAATAGGGAGTCAAGGGTTACGGGGAGCGAGCAGGAAAATGGAGTTGTGTCCATGATCAGATCAGCCATGATCTTATTGAATGGCAGAGCAGGCTCGAGGGGCCAAATGTTCTACTCCTGCTCCTATTTCTTATGTTGTTATGTTCTTATGAGTGCTGTACTGTTGGAGGTGCCAAAAGTGGGCAGTGGAAGCATTACAAGGACACCCTCAAAGCCTTCCTGATAAAGTGCAACATCCCCACTGACACCTGGGAGACCCTGGCCAAAGACCGCCCTAAGTGGGGGAAGTGCATCCGGGAGGGCGCTGAGCACCTCAAATCTCATCGCTGAAAGCATGCAGAAATCAAGCACAGACAGCAGAAAGAGCGTGTGGCAAACCAGTCCAACCCACCCCTTCCCTCAACGACTATCTGTCCCACCTGTGACAGAGTCTGTGCCTCTCGTATTGGACTGTTCAGCCACCTAAGAACTTATTCTAAGAGTGGAAGCAAGTCTTCCTCGATTCTGAGGAACTGCCTATGATGATGGATGTTGGAGGTGCCATCGTTTGGATGAGGCATTAATCTGAGGCTCCATCTGTTCTCTCGGCTAGATGGAAATGATTCCGCGGCACTATTCGAAGAAGAACAGAGATTTCTCCCTGGTGTCCTGACCAACATTTATCCCTCAACCAACATCACTAAAAAACTGATTATCCGGCCAGTTATCTCATTGCTCTTTATAGAACCTTCCTGTGCGTGGATTGACTGGCACATTTCCTAACATTACAACAGTGACTCCACTTTTAAAAAGTACTTAATTGACTGTAAAGTACTTTGGGACATCCTGAGGTTGTGAAAAGTGCTGCATAAATTGACCATCTCAATTTCTCTACTCCCCTCACTCACTCTAACTGTTGTAGATGAATAAAGAGTCTGACTGGATACTGTGAGCTCAAAATAAAGTATGACCTTAGTCTTTTATTGCAGGTCTCCAGAGTGCCTTTCCAGCCTGTGAGGCCTCATTAAGTACAGGTTCTCCCAAGGGATTGTGGGATCCCTTGGGATTCCAGGGGATGAGCCCTCTGGTGGCTGTACAAGGTATATACAAGTTTACATACATAACACTAACCTTCCTCCCTTTGAACCTGCAGCACTCCTTTCTCTCAGGTTCAACCCTAACATTTTCATTAAAGCTGCTGACAAGGGAAGTGCAGATGTTGTTTTGCAAAAGGACTTCCACCTTGCAGAGGCTGAATGCCAACTCTCCGACAGTTCCTCCTACTTCCCTCTGGACCATGACCTATCGAATATCAATCCATCATTTCCTATACTGTCACTGACCTCATCTCCTCTGGAAATCTTCCTCCCATTATCTCCAACCTCATAGTCCCACAACCCTCTCGCAGCCTGCTTCTACCTCCTTCCCAAGACTGGACTGCCCTAGTAGATCCATCAGTTTAGCCTGTTCTTGCCCCACCGAACTTATTTCTTCCTATCACGACTCTACTTTTCCTTCCTGGTCCAGTCTCTTCCGACCTACATCCATGACTCTTCTGATGCCCTCCGCTACTTTAACAGTTTCCAGTTTCCTGGCCCCAACAGTCTCCTTTTCATCATGGACATCCAGTCCATCTACTTCTCCATGCCCCACCAGGTCAGCCTGCAGGCCCTCCATTTCGTCCCCATCCACCTCCATCCTCCTTCGCCTGGCTGAACTTGTTCTTACATTGAACAACTTCTTATTTGATTCCTCTCACTGCCTCCAAATAAAAGGTATCGCTTTGGGTACTCATGTGGGTCCTAGCTATGCATGCCTTTTTGTGGGTTATATGGAACATTCTTTGTTCCAGTCCTACTCATGTCCCCTCCCTTGTCTTTTTCTGGTATAATGATGCCTTTATCAGTACAGCTTCATTCACTCCTAACTGGAAAATGTAATCAACTTTGCTTCAAAGTTCCACCCCTCCCTCACCTTCAAATGGTCCATCTCTGACTCTTCCCTTCCCTTCATCAACTTCTCTGTCTCCATTTCTGGGGATAGGCTGCCAACCAATATCTACTATAAACCCACTAACTCCTACAGCTATCTTGAATACACCTTCCCACCCTGCTTCCTGAAGGACTCTGTTCCATTCTCCCACTTTCTCCATCTCCATTGCATCTGTTCTAACAATGCCACCTTCCACACCAGTGCTTTGATATGTCTTTCTTTTTCATCAACTGAGGATTCCCCTCAACCATGGTTTACTGGGCCCTCGACTGTGCCCGTCCCATTACCCACACTTCTGCCCTCACCCCTTCCCCTCACTCCCACAACCATGATAGGGTTCCTCTTGTCCTCACCATATACCCCATCAGCCTCCACATTCAACGGATCATCCTCCGCCATCTCCAACGCGATGCCACCGCCAAACACATATTCCCTCACCTCCCAGTATTCCGAAGGGACCGCAGCCTCTGCGACACCCTGGTCCACTCATCCATCTCTTCCAACGTCCACTGCCCTTCCCACAGCACCTACCAATGCAAGTGCACAAGATGCAACACCTGCCCTTTCACCTCCTCCCTTCTCACTGTCCAGGGCCTTAAACACTCCTTCCAGGTGAAACAGCGACTTCATTCGCTGCTCAAGATGTGGTCTTCTCTTAGACCATGGGCCAAGTCTCAAAAACATGCTTTTCCATAGTCCCCTCTGTGGAAGTACTTCATATTCACACCAATATTAGTTTAGGGACAACTTATTACAAAAATCAATGCTCCCATCTTCAAAAAGTGAGCATTTTGCAGACATTTTCATTAGAAAATAATCAGAAATGCCGTCAAAACCCATTGTGATGACGTAATTGTGAGTTACTTAAATGACTATGCACAACTGCTGTATTTGTCAGTACCGCGAAATCAGCCAATCACGATCTCTGTACTACATCGATTAGTCAGTGACTGCATGCACCTAAACAATGGCATGCTGCATGCACGTAGTTCCGGGAGCCAAAGACAACTAATTTATTTTTTGGACTCTAGCTGGATAACATTTTTCACGAGTGTTCATCAGTGGATATTTACTGGAACTCGAGAAGCTAAAATTGCAGAGAATGCCATTGAAAGCTGGTTATTGCAACAGAAAGACTCGCAACAATTCCACATTCGATTGGATATCATCAGCAGTGCTACATGCATTTCACTGATAAATCCAGGATCGATAGAGCTAAGAAGAAGCAAGAAAGGGAAAATCAGAACTATGAACGTGAGTACATGTGAATTTACAGTATTTCCTTTGAAACTGTGGCAGTCTACAAATGTTTATATCCAACTTTCGTTTCTTAGTCAATGTTTATGCCATTTGACACGTTCCATTTCGTGGGCCTGCTTCAGCCCATATACTTATTTCTGTGTAGACTGACTGACTCTAAACTTCTCACCCTGGACATAACTTGCACAAACACAGCAAAAAACAGTTTTTTTCACCAAGGTCATTGTCAGTGGTGCTGATTAGAATATCCATTTTATCATTCCTTCGCAGACATTCAAGTCAGGATGTACAAGATTGAGCCTGGTCGTGAGACCTTTCTTCATCAATAGTTCAGCAGGGGGGACCCCGGTAAGCGTGTGGGGTCTCGTCCTGTAACTAAGCAATATGCGTGACAAGCGAGTCTGCAGTGAACCTTGAGTTACATGTTTCATACTCTGCTTGATGGTTTGGACATCACGCTCTGCTTGACCATTCGATGTGGGTTTGAATGATGCTAACCTCACATGTTTGATACCATTGAGTTTCATGAAGTCTTGAAACTCCAGACTAGTGAAGCAAGGTGCATTGTCGCTTACAACGATGTCGGGCAGACCACGAGTGGCAAAAATGACATGAAGGCTCTCAATGGTAGCTGTGGATGTACTGGATGACATGATTATACACTCTATCCACTTGGAATATGCATCCACCACAACTAAAAACATCTTTCCCAGGAAGGGACCTGCAAAGTCGATGTGGATCCTGGATCATGGTTTAGATGGCCACGACCACAGACTCAGCTGCGATTCCACTGGTGCTTTACTTAACAGCATGCAAGTGATGCACACATGATTCCAGATCAGAGTCAATTCCAGGCCACCATACATGAAACCTGGCAATGGCTTTCATCATGACAATACCGGGATGAGTGCTATGTAGATCATGTACAAATTTCTCTCTGCCTTTCTTAGGCATAACAACACGATTACCCAACAGTAAACAATCTGACTGAATGGATAGTTCGTTATTGCGACGGTTGTAAGGTTTGGTCTCATCACCCGTTTGCTTGGGTATGGCAGACCAATCACTACTAAGGACACAGCATTTCACAACCGATAATATTGGGTCATGGCTGGTCCAGGTCTTAACTTGTTGAACCGTGACAGGGATTCCTTCACTTTCAAAAGCAACCATGACTAACAGTAGGTCTGCAGGTTGCAGCATTTCCACCTCCAGTGTGGACAATGGCAGATGGCTCAGTGCATCGGCACAATTATCGGTGCCAGGTCTATGGCGAATGACATAATCATAGGCAGATAATGTCTGCGCCCACCTCTGGATGCGGGACGATGCATTGGTATTTATACCTTTGTTTTCCGAAAACAGTGAAATGAGTACTTGTGATCTGTTTCCCGTTCAAACCGAAGACCAAGCAGGTACTGATGCATCTTTTTAACCCCATACACACAGGCTAATGCTTCTTTTTCTACCATGTTGTAGGCTCTTTCCGCCTTTGACAAACTTTTAGAAGCATACGCAACAGGTTGTAGTTTACCCGACTCATTAGCTTTTTGGAGCACGCAACCAATTCCATATGACGAAGCATCACAGGCCAATACTAGACGCTTACACGGATCATAATGTACCAGCAGCTTGTTAGAGCAAAGCAGATTAGTAGTTTTCTCAAAAGCTCTGTCTTGAGACGCACCCCAAAATCCAGTTGTCGCCTTTTCTTAGCAGCATGTGCAGTGGCTCTTATAAAGTGTTCAATCTAGGTAGGAAATTACTGAAGTAGTTGAGTAGACCAAGGAATGAACGCAGCTCCATCACATTCTGAGCCTTGGGTGCATTTTTGATGGCATTGGTTTTCGAGTCCATAGGCCAGATGCCGTTAGCAGCAATTTTCTTCCCCAGGAATTCAACTTCCGGTGCCATGTTGGGGAGGGCATCAAACAGGAAATTAGGGGTGCATGCAATAAAGGTGCAGCAGTTATAATGGGTGACTTTAATATGCACATAGATTGGGCTAACCAAACTGGAAGCAATACGGTGGAGGAGGATTTCCTGGAGTGCATAAGGGATGGTTTTCTAGACCAATATGTCGAGGAAACAACTAGGGGGGAGGCCATCTTAGACTGGGTGTTGTGTAATCAGAGAGGATTAATTAGCAATCTCGTTGTGCGAGGCCCCTTGGGGAAGAGTGACCATAATATGGTGGAATTCTGCATTAGGATGGAGAATGAAACAGTTAATTCAGAGACCATGGTCCAGAACTTAAAGAAGGGTAACTTTGAAGGTATGAGGCGTGAATTGGCTAGGATAGATTGGCGAATGATACTTAAGGGGTTGATTGTGGATGGGCAATGGCAGACATTTAGAGACCGCATGGATGAATTACAACAATTGTACATTCCTGTCTGGCGTAAAAATAAAAAAGGGAAGGTGGCTCAACCGTGGCTATCAAGGGAAATCAGGGATAGTATTAAAGCCAAGAAAGTGGCATACAAATTGGCCAGAAATAACAGTGAACCCGGAGACTGGGAGAAATTTAGAACTCAGCAGAGGAGGACAAAGGATTTGATTAGGGCAGGGAAAATGGAGTACGAGAAGAAGCTTGCAGGGAACATTAGGACGGATTGCAAAAGTTTCTATAGATATGTAAAGAGCAAAAGGTTAATAAAGACAAACGTAGGTCCCCTGCAGTCAGAATCAGGGGAAGTCATAACGGGGAACAAAGAAATGGCAGACCAATTGAACAAGTACTTTGGTTCGGTATTCACTAAGGAGGACACAAACAACCTTCCGGATATAAAAGGGGTCAGAGGGTCTAGTAAGGAGAAGGAACTGAGGGAAATCTTTATTAGTCGGGAAATTGTGTTGGGGAAATTGATGGGATTGAAGGCCGATAAATCCCCAGGGCCTGATGGACTGCACCCCAGAGTACTTAAGGAGGTGGCCTTGGAAATAGCGGATGCATTGACAGTCATTTTCCAACATTCCATTGACTCTGGATCAGTTCCTATGGAGTGAAGGGTAGCCAATGTAACCCCACTTTTTAAAAAAGGAGGGAGAGAGAAAACATGGAATTTTAGACTGGTCAGCCTGACCTCAGTAGTGGGTAAAATGATGGAATCAATTATTAAGGATGTCATAGCAGCGCATTAGGAAAGAGGTGACATGATAGGTCCAAGTCAGCATGGATTTGTGAAAGGGAAATCATGCTTGACAAATTTTCTGGAATTGTTTGAGGATGTTTCCAGTAGAGTGGACAAGGGAGAACCAGTTGATGTGGTATATTTGGACTTTCAGAAGGCTTTCGGCAAGGTCCCACACAAGAGATTAATGTGCAAAGTTAAAGCACATGGGATTGGGGGTAGTGTGCTGACATGGATTGAGAACTAGTTGTCAGACAGGAAGCAAAGAGTAGGAGTAAATGGGTACTTTTCAGAATGGCAGGCAGTGACTAGTGGGGTACCGCAAGGTTCTGTGTTGGGGCCCCAGCTGTTTACACTGTACATTAATGATTTAGACGAGGGGATTAAATGTAGTATCTCCAAATTTGCAGATGACACTAAGTTGGGTGGCAGTGTGAGCTGCGAGGAGGATGCTATGAGGCTGCAGAGTGACTTGGATAGGTTAGGTGAGTGGGCAAATGCATGGCAGATGAAGTATAATATGGATAAATGTGAGGTTATCCACTTTGGTGGTAAAAACAGAGAGACAGACTATTATCTGAATGGTGACAGATTAGGAAAAGGGGAGGTGCAACGAGACCTGGGTGTCATGGTACATCAGTCATTGAAGGTTGGAATGCAGGTACAGCAGGCGGTTAAGAAAGCAAATGGCATGTTGGCTTCATAGCGAGGGGATTTGAGTACAGGGGCAGGGAGGTGTTGTTACAGTTGTACAGGGCCTTGGTGAGGCCACACCTGGAGTATTGTATACAGTTTTGGTCTCCTAACTTGAGGAAGGACATTCTTGCTATTGAGGGAGTACAGCGAAGGTTCACCAGACTGATTCCCGGGATGGCGGGACTGGCCTATCAAGAAAGACTGGATCAACTGGACTTGTATTCACTGGAGTTCAGAAGAATGAGAGGGGACCTCATAGAAACGTTTAAAATTCTGATGGGTTCAGACAGGTTAGATGCAGGAAGAATGTTCCCAATGTTGGGAAAGTCCAGAACCAGGAGTCACAGTCTAATGATAAGGGGTAAGCCATTTAGGACCGAGATGAGGAGAAACTTCTTCACCCAGAGAGGTGAACCTGTGGAATTCTCTACCACAGAAAGTTGTTGAGGCCAATTCACTAAATATATTCAAAAAGGAGTTAGATGAAGTCCTTACTACTAGGGGGATCAAGGGGTATGGCGAGAAAGCAGGAATGGGGTACTGAAGTTGCATGTTCAGCCATGAACTCATTGAATGGCGGTGCAGGCTAGAAGGGCCGAATGGCTTACCCCTGCACCTATTTTCTATGTTTCTAAGGCGCACTTCGAACGTTTCCGTCTGAGTCCCACTTTGTCCAGACGATGTAAAACCTCTTCCAGTTTGTTCAGATGTTCGGCGATGTCACGACCTGTGACCAGGATGTTATCTTGGTACACGACGGTTCTAAGGACGGACTTCAGTAGACTCTCCATGTTCCTCTGAAATATGGCTGCAGCCAAGCGAATTTCGAAAGGATACCTGTTGTAGGTAAACAGTCCTTTATGAGTGTTGATCACGTAAGTTTCTCCAACATCTCGACCAGCTCCTGTGTCATGTAGGCCAACATCAGATCCAGTTTAGTGAACGACTTCCCCCCGGCTAGCGTTGCAAACAGGTCATCAGCCTTCGGTAAGGGGTATTGATCTTGTTTCAAAACTTGGTTGATCGTAACCTTGTAGTCTCCACAAATCCTGACAGTGCCATCATTCTTTAACACAGGAACAATGGGACTGGCCCATTCGTTAAATTCGACCGGTGATATGACCCCTTCACGCTGGATTCTGTCCAGTTCGATTTCGACCTTCTCCCTCATCATGTGCGGAACCACTCGAGCTTTATGATGGACGGGTCTTGCATCCGAATCCACGTGGATCTGCACCTTGGCACCCATGAATTTGCCGATGCCTGGTTCAAACAGCGAGGGGAACTTGCACTGCACTTGAGCACATGGAGTATCATCCTCCGACGACAATGCTTTGATATTGTTCCAATTCCATTTGATTTTTTCTAGCCAATTCCTGCCGAACAGCGTTGAACCATTGCCTGGAACAATCAAAATGGTAAACCATGAACCGCACCATCATACGACACCTTGACTACTGCACTGCCAATCACCGTTATGAGTTCTTTAGTGTACATACGCAACTTGGCATTGACTGGACTCAGCTTAGGCCTCACAGCCTTAGTGTCCCACAGCTTATTGAATGTCCTCTGGCTCAGTATTGATTGACTCGCACCCGTGTCCAATTCCATTGGTACCGGCATACCGTGAAGTTTCATTATCGGTTGGCTCTTTGTTAAGAACGAATAAAGTCTATACACTTCCTCCTCTGGTATCTCGGATTGCATAGCCGGATCCGTGTTATACTGGTTATCATCCTCCACATAGTGTGTCGCAGCACGCTTGCTCAGTTGCGGACACATGCGCTGGAGATGCCCCAGTCTCGAACAGCCTTTACAAATGTACTGTTTAAACTGACGCTGATAAGGCCGATGATTGCCCCCACAATGCCAACATGGTGAAATCGGATTCATTCCCGTTGGCGGACTTTGGGCAGCCACAGTTTTCGCATACGCAGTCGAGTAGGCCCTGCCATACAGAGCTCTGCCAAACAACGATACAATCTTGTTTACAGTTTTTGCCAGGTTCTGATTTTTCGATGATATCTGCTTTAAGTTTTTGTCCGTCGTCACGTATGCCTGGGCAATCATGATGGCCTTGCTCACGTCCAGTGTCTCCGCCGCCAGTAGCATATGCAGAATCACCTCATGCTTGATGCTGATTACAAAGAAGTCCCACAGCATGTCTCCCAATGCGTTTTCGAACTTACACGGTCCAGCTAGACGTCTTAGGTCAGCAACGAATTCCGACACATCCTGGCCCTCAGAACGAACGTGCTTGTAGAATTGATATCTTGAGATGATGATGCCTTCTTCTGGTTTGAGATGGTCACATACCAGAGCACACAGTTCCTCATAATCCTTGTCCATTGGACTTGCAGGTGAGAGAAGATTCTTTATGAGTCCATAGATTTTCGGACCACACACCGTGAGGAAGACCGCCTTGCACCTAACTGCATCAGTGGGTTCCTCCATTTTGTTGGCCACAAAGTACTGGTCCAGGCGAGCTACAAAATCTGTCCAATCCTCTCCCTCCACGAATCTCTCCAGAATTCCAATTCTGTTCATTTTTGCATGCGAAGGTTCTTAAGTTACCTCGTCGCCAAATGTTATGTATGTAATAACTCGATAGACTGAATACTGTAAACCAACACAGGTACCAACCTGGCTCTGCTTTATTTGGGCCCAAAGTGAATACATTACATGATGGCTTGCCTTTTATACATGGGCCGCACACATGTGCGTACAGCCCAATGACCTCTGACAGTCACGCCACCCGGTGGCTAGTAACCCCAACCATACATACATGACAGTTTTTGTAGAAGATCTTGCAACAGAAGAAGTTGTTGAAGAGGCAGTCAGAGATTTGCTTTCAGAAGCAAGCACAAGTGAGACTGACACAGACATGGATACCAGCATGGATCCTGGAGCCAAAGTTCCCATCGGAGGATTGGATTTAAGATCTGATTGCAGACCCTTGTACTATGCTGCTCTGGCACTGAAGCATTTAATGAAAGAGAAGTCTGGTGTCATTCCTCCACTGAGATGGCCATCAACTGCCAACGAATTAACTCTGGATGCGGCAAAGAATTTGGTACCAGATGAGCTCTTTCATTTCCTGACATGGACAATGGGAATCACACGTGAGCTTCCAGTAGACAACGCACAGGTAGCAGTCGATGACATCAACAGCCGCAAGATTATTTCTGTTTGCCAAGACATCATGGGGCCGAAATTCAGCTCCCTAAAAAAGCCGCTTACTGCGGGAAGCAGCGGCAAATTCCTCCAGACAAATTCAGCTGTAAAAATCCTCGATCCGCCGAACAGTGCCTCCGACAGCTTTTTCTATCAGTGCACCTTGTCTTCTGTGTGTGGTACTTGGCTGCGTGGCGGCCATTAAAGGCGAGGGCCCACTGCCGTGGCTGCCATTTTATTTTTTTTGCCAGCCGACTTCCAGGTCGGCTGGACAATTGTGCCCACGGGTTCAACCGGGCCGCCAATAGGCAGCCTGGCACCCCCTCTTGGGTGCCAGACCGCTGGCCTGGCCAAAACCCTCCCTGGTGGCCCAGTGGACCGAACCAAAAGAATCGCTGCTTCTCTCCCCTTTAAGTGAAGGGGGGGGGGAGACGTGGTGACGCAAACGCGTAATGACGTCATCACCGCTCCGCTGCTGACTGACAGCGGCGGAGACGTCGTTCCGCCTTCACTTACCGCCCCGCTTTCGCCCCCATTATAACTGACTTCCAGTCCGCTTCAAAAAAAATGACAAAGAGCTGAATTACACAAAAGAGGCTACCTCATCCGACACGGCGGATAAATCACTTCAAAAGCAAAAGGTGCGACCCGTTTCGGGCAGGGATGAATTTCGGTTCCCATGACTCTAGGATTGAAAGGGAGGCGGCTCATGCCGAAACAGCTTTGGCCATGTCTGTCAGACATATGACTGGCTCAGCAAAGTTGATCGGTCTTCTGAATGTTCCTGGGCACTGCTCTTCAAGTTCTCAAGTACTAGAACATGACACGGCACTGGCTGAGCTTCACATTCAATGAGGTGAGCAGTATATTCCACCCAATATCAAGCCCAACACTGGTTTGGGACATCAGCCATTTCGGAGAGGAGACATTGTCAGGAAAAGGCACAACTCACAATACAAATGGCGCACTACTTCAAAGGGATGACTCAACTGCAACGAAACAACCAGAACTGCCGGCCTTGAAGTAAACGTAAAAAAAAAGATCCCTACAACAAGCATATACAGCTTGTCTATTATCAGTCTGCAATTCACAAGCAATGTCTTGAGAACATGCCAGAAATCCCATCTCCAAAGGACCAAGGGGGAAACTTGAAGATGATGTACTTGTCACAGACTGGATGACACTTCCTCCAGCACCAGCAAGTGTAATGGAGCTTACACGTTGTTCATGCAAAAAGACCCATTGTGCACAAGGGAGGTGCTCATCTTCTCAACAAGCTACCTTGCACCGACATCTGCTCGTGTGTAGGTTGTGAGAATGTTGCATCTTTGCCCGAGACTTCTAGGGCTGAGGAAACAGATACTCTTGATTCTGATGATGATTCGTAGATATGCATTCCTTTTCAACGTCTAACTTTTTTTCAGATCTCTTTTGTTTTTCAGTACTTCTATCTTTTAAAAAAAATCAATACTATTACTTTTATTATTTTTATAATCATTATTATAATTATATGTTTGACAAATGAGTGCGGGTGTCCATCTGAAATGCGTGTATGAAATAAATGGTGTTATGGTAGATTTCTTTCTTAGCAACGGATATGAAAACAAAACTTAGATTTATGTATAACTGCACCAGATGATGCATCCAGACCTCAGGTGTCCTCAGTTGTACTTCCTTTTCCCAATTCTTACATCATCCATGCTTAAAATTTAGCAGTAACACTGATATGCCACCGTTGCTAGGGAAAAGAAAGTCCATAGCAACCATTTTTACATTTTTCTTTGTTTTTGGCCATTTCTTGGTAACACTCAATTTTCAATTGTGGGAACATTTGGTTTTTGCTTCAGATACATATATTTAATATATTTAGCATGGTTCTAGGTGATACGTCCTTACTATACAGTATAAATGCACACGAGGCCCATGCTTGAGAGAAGGTCAGTCTGTGACCTGTCCTTTATTCCTTAGCACTCAAGTGATGGAAGTGGGTGGAGCTTCCCCTTTTATACCTGAAGGTCCAGGTTAGGAGTGTCTCCCACAAGTTCACCACCTAGTAGTCATTGTTCTCACAGTGTACAACTTAGGTCAGATTATACATGGGTTACAATGCTGGTTGAATACATGACATCACCTACCCCCCAAAGTCTTATTGGGATCACGGTTGAGTCTCTCTGGTGGTTTATGCTCTCTTGTAGAGCGCCTGAGTTGGGGCTCCGGTTGTTGGGCGCTGGCCTGAGTGTCTGCTGTTTGCGGTGCCTCAGGCCTGTCTGGACTGCCCACAGTGATTGGGCTCTCCTCCCTTTGGTTCCGGTGTTCGGTCACCTGTGGTGGAATGAACTCTACATCGTGTTCTTCCTCTGCTTCTTCTATGGGGTTGCTGAACCTCCTTTTTGTTTGATCCACGTGTTTGCGGCAGATTTGTCCATTGATAAGTTTAACTACCAGAATCCTATCTCCCTCTTTGGCAATCACAGTGCCTGTGAGCCATTTGGGCCCTGCAGCGTAGTTGAGGACAAAAACAGGGTCATTTACATCAATACATCGCGCCCTCGCATTCCTGTCATGGTAGTCATATTATGACTGGCGCCTGCTCTCGACAATTTCTTTCATGGTGGGGTGTATAAGGGATAACCGGGTTTTGAGCGTCCTTTTCATTAACAGCTCTGCGGGTGGAACCCCTGTGAGCGAGTGTGGTCGGGATCTGTAGGCCAACAGGAAGGGTGATAAGCAGCTTTGTAGGGAACCCCCTTGGATTCTGAGCATCCCCTGTTTGATTATTTGCACTGCTCGTTCTGCCTGGCCGTTTGAGGCCGGCTTGAACGGTGCCGTTCTGACATGGTTAATTCCATTGCCTGCCATGAAGTCCTGGAATTCAATGCTTGTGAAGCACGGGCCATTGTCGCTGACCAAGACGTCCGGAAGACCGTGGGCGGCGAACATTGCCCGTAGACTTTCTACCCTGGCAGAGGATGTGCTTGAATTTAAAATGTCACACTCGATCCATTTGGAGTAGGTGTCTACTACAACGAAAAACATTTTTCCCATGAAAGGACCTGCGTAGTCCACATGGATGCGTGACCAAGGCTTGGTGGGCCATGGTCAGGGGCTAAGGGGGGCTTCCCTGGGTGCGTTGCTCAGCTGAGCACACGTGTTGCACCGGCGAACACAAAGTTCCAGGTCTGCATCTATCCCTGGCCACCAAACGTGTGACCTGGCAATTGCCTTCATCATGACAATGCCCGGGTGCTCATTGTGGAGTTCTCTGATGAACACCTCTCTGCCCATCTGGGGCATGACTACGCGGTTTCCCCACAGTAGGCAATCGGCCTAAATCGAGAGTTCATCCCTACGCCTGTGAAATGGTTTAAATTCCTCAGGGCATGCCCCGTACGTGGCTGCCCAGTCCCCATTCAGGACACATTTCTTGACTAGAGACAATAGCGGGTCTCTATTTGTCCAGACTTTAATCTGACGGGCTGTCACAGGTAAGCCTTCGATTCCAAAAACTTCAACAGCCATGACCATCTCAGCAGCATGCTCGGTAGCCCCCTCAGTGGTGGCTAGTGGGAGCCTGCTGAGTGCATCGGCGCTGTTTTCGGTGCCCGGTCTGTGCTGAATTGTATAGTCATAGGCGGCTAACGTGAGTGCCCACTTCTGTATGCGGGCCGATGCGTTTGCATTTATGGCCTTGTTGTTGGCCAAAAGGGATGTTAGGGGTTTGTGATCTGTCTCCAGCTCAAATTTCCTGCCAAACATGTACTAGTGCATTTTCTTTACCGCATATACACATGCGAGCATCTCCTTTTATACCATCCCATAGCCCCTTTCTGCCTGGGACAGACTTCTGGAGGCATAAGCTACTGGCTGTAACTGACCCTTGGCATTGACATGCTGCAACACACACCCGACACCATAGGACGACGCATCACACGTTAACACAAGTTTCTTACATGGGCCATATAGCGTTAACAGATTGTTGGAACATAACAAATTGCGTGCTCTATTAAAAGCCCTTTCTTGGCTGTCCCCCCAGACCCATTCGCGACCTTTGCGTAGGAGCACATGTAGCGACTCTAGCAGCGTGCTCAAGGGGAAGAAAGTTACCAAAATAGTTCAGGAGCCCCAGGAATGAACGCAGCTCCGTCGTGTTACGGGGTCTGGGTGCTCTCTGGATCGCTTCCGTCTTGGACTCAGTTGGGCTGATCCCATCTGCTGGTACTCTCATCCCCAGGAATTCTACCTCTGGAGCTAGGAAGACGCACTTCGCCTTTTTCAGTCACAGCCCTACCCGGTCCAGTCTGCGTAGCACCTCCTCCAGGTTGTGGAGGTGTTCTTCAGTATCGTAACCCCGTGATGAGGATGTCGTCCTGAAAAACCATCATCCCTGGAATCGATTTGAGGAGGCTTTCCATATTTCGTTGGAAGATCGCGGCGGCCGAGCGAATCCCGAACGGACATCTGTTATACTCAAACAACCCCTTGTGTGTTGTGATGGTGGTCAGCTTCTTCGACTCACTCGCCAGCTCCTGGGTCATGTAAGCTGAGGTCAGGTCCAATTTTGAAAAAAGTTTGCCACCGGATAGCGTCACAAAGAGGTCCTCCGCTCTTGGTAGCAGTTACTGGTCTTGGAGTGACACCCGATTGATGGTGGCCTTGTAATCACCACATATCCTGACCGACTCATCCACCTTGAGCACCAGCACAATCGGGCTCGCCCAGTCACTGAATTCGACTGGCGAGATGATGCCTTCCCTCAGCAAGCGGTCCAGTTCGTCTTCTATCTTTTCCCGCATCATGTACAGCACCGCTCTGGCCTTGTGGTGTACTGGCCTGGCGTCCGGGTTTATGTGAATCACTACCTTGGCCCCCATGAAAATGCCAATGCCGGGTTGAAATAATGAGTCAAATTTGTCCAGGATCTGTGAGCATGATACTCGCTCCACAGAGGAAATTGCATTGACATCGCCCCATTTCCAGTTTATGACAGCAAGCCAACTCCTCCCCAGTAGTGCGGGACCGTCCCCCGGGACAACCCAGAGTGGCAACCTGTTCTCCGAATCTTTGTGGGTCACGATTACTGTGGCGCTGCCTAGCACCGGAATGATCTCCTTTGTGTATGTGCGTCAATCGGCAATAATTTTGGCCTCCTGGCCTTGGACGCCCACAACTTTTCGAACTGTTTGGCACCCATCAGGGACTGGCTGGCCCCGGTGTCTAGCTCCATTGATACTGGGATGCCATTGAGGAGCACTTTCATCATTATCGGTGGCGTCCTGGTGTATGAACTGTATACATGCTCCACGTGAACACGCTGAACTTCAGTTTCCAGCGATTTCCCCCAGCGTTCATTTCTGCAATTTCTGCAGGTATTTTGCTCAACTCTGCAAACTCTGGCTGAGTGTGTGCCTCCATGCCTTCAACATGAGCTGTTGTTGGAAACAAAAGGTCCCTTGCCAGTCGATCGTCCCTGACTGCCCCTGTGACTGTCCTTGAGTGTGCCATTAACAAGTGTTGAAGGCCCCATTACTGGTCGAATTGTCCCTTGCAATGGCCGTTCAGCTTGCCATTGTCTCTGTCGAACTCCCCCTCTGGGTTCGACTACATATTGGGGCATGCCTGATTGCCCTTGTCTGCTTGGAGAACTGTGTGCTGCTTTCACAATGTTGAATCTCTGTCCCAACCATTTCTTAACACATTACCTCTCGTCTGTTCTGCTTGTGGCCATGCTCGCGTGGTTTAAATCCCAGTTTCTCGTCGCCATTGATACGTCCTTACTATACAGTATAAATGCACACGAGGCCCATGCTTGAGAGAAGGTCAGTCTGTGACCTGTCCTTTATTCCTTAGCACTCAAGTGATGGAAGTGGGTGGAGCTTCCCCTTTTATACCTGAAGGTCCAGGTTAGGAGTGTCTCCCACAAGTTCACCACCTTGTAGTCATTGTTCTCACAGTGTACAACTTAGGTCAGATTATACATGGGTTACAATGCTGGTTGAATACATGACACAAGGTACTTCCCACATGGAGACTGCAGAACTAAAAATCTAGGCAAGCAAACAGGCTTCGGCCCATGATCTATCTACATTCGGAAGACCAAACACAGATTGGGTGATT
Organism: Pristiophorus japonicus; assembly: GCF_044704955.1. Classification (NCBI taxonomy): domain Eukaryota; kingdom Metazoa; phylum Chordata; class Chondrichthyes; family Pristiophoridae; genus Pristiophorus; species Pristiophorus japonicus. The sequence goes on from NC_091977.1 coordinate 63,849,432, forward strand.
GCTTTGCAGAAAACCTCTGTTCAGTCCACTCGTGTGACCCTGAGCTTCTCGTCACTTATCTTTTTATTTCTCCATCCCACTCCCACTCTGACCTCTCTGTACTCGGCCTCCTACACTGTTCCAATCATGCTTAATGAAAGCTAGAAGAACAGCAGCTCAACTTTCTATTAGGCACTTTACAACCTTCTGGACTCAACATTGAGTTCAACAATTTCAGATCATAACCACTGCTCCCTGATTTTGGACGGGAGGTGCTGGTAATGATTCTGCTGAAGTCATTTATAGTCCGCTGGGTGCATCTTTAGAAGCATAGAAACATAGAAAATAGGTGCAGGAGTAGGCCATTCGGCCCTTCGAGCCTGCACCGCCATTCAATAAGATCATGGCTGATCACTCCCTCAGTACCCCTTTCCTGCTTTCTCTCCATACCCCTTGATCCCCCTAGCCATAAAGGCCATATCTAACTCCCTCTAGAATATATCCAATGAACTGGCATCAACAACTCCCTGCGGCAGGGAATTCCACAGGTTAACAACCCTCTGAGTGAAGAAGTTTCTCCTCATCTCAATCCTAACTTGTCCCATTACCATCCCTTTCGCCTTGCACCATCATCCCTTTTGTTATTTTATCACTCCTGCCTTCAACTCTATCACAGACCTTCCCTTTTGTTCTTTCTTCCCAATCACTCCTTTCCCTGCCTCTATACTTGCGTAAAAGTTGTTACATCTAATTTTACCACTTCTGACAGAAGGACACCTGAAACATTGGCCGCGATTTTGCCTACTGAGGCAGGCCCAGTGCTGCCGAGGTAGGTGGTGGTGTGTGACCCCGCTCCCGACTCCATCCCGCTCTGTGAGAAGAATTTTCCATTGATGGGCTACCCTGCGAGTTTCCCAGCCAATTAAAAGGAAGCGGATCTGATGGCGTAATTTGATGACACGTCATCAGATGATTTCTTTAAAGGGACCATGTCCACATTGATATTGACAGTTGAGCTTTCATTGTTATACAGTTATTGAGGTGCTGCAAGCAGTGACAAGCACTGCATAAAGGTACACAGCTGTACCCAGGCTCTCCCATGACTCCCTGAGGGAGTCACAGCACAAAGGAAGGTTCTCTTCCCTTCCAATGGGCTGAAGAGACCTCCCCAGGACACCACCACAGCCTGGTTGCACATTGCAGAGGAGGGCATAAGCAGGGATGTCATCAGGAGGACCTGGCTGCAGTGGCACAAACCTTTCAATGATCTCAGTAGATCATGAAATGTTACTGTAAAGCCACACTCAACCTCATCCTGCTGTGCCACTCATCATATCCTCATCACTCTGCCTTCCCTACCCTACTCCTCCAAATGCTTACTCACAACTACATACCTTGCACCTCCACCCATCCCTCTTTATCTACATCATCACATCCCCATCTCATTAGCCACCCATCGCATTCATCCTCATCATTGTCCAATCATACCAACTAACAACACACAAAGGTAGGCACTTAGGTGTTTTCACCAATGTTCATGTAAAGTTTCTGTTGATGTGTTGCCAAACATTGAAATCTTTATTTTCAACACTTTGCCTTCTTGGACAGATTCGTGGGCACTTTTGGAAGTGGCTTAGTGAGTTGCATGAATGGTGAGTCATAACGATACACATCCCTCCCGCCCCGCAATGGTGATGAGTGTGAAAGGAATGGCTTGGACATTGTAGGGATGTTGTTGGTGTGGGGTGGTGCCAACCTGACGCATCATGTGGCAGCCAGGGTGTACAGCGTAAAGTGAAGTAAATCTGGCCATGGTGAGGCCATTCCTGGCCTCCTGGGCAGAAATGTGGCCGGATGCTGTGTCCTGTGTCCTGTGCAGCATCAGGTAATTGCAGAGCAGGTTGGTGTTATTGTTGATGCTGGTGTGCTTTCTGATGCTGGTGTTGAGGCTGATCGTGGTGGGATTCTGAGGACCAAGGTGAGATTTTTTTAAGGGCACCAATGCTGCTAGAATAGATGGCAGCTGAAATTGAGATGACAGAAGCGATCTGTCAATGGTAAGAAAGGTTGCTCCAAGGAGATGACAGTGGATAGAGAGTTTATTCCAAGCACTAACCTGCATAAAGTTAAAAAGTGCATTCCAAATCCTGAAGTGTCCAGCTTCTAACATTGGAAAGTGAACAGCTGTGAAATGGTAGCATTTATACCACTTTTGCAGCTGTCACCTATTCAGAGGAATGGAGAGTCATTGAAAACCCAACCTACTTACTTGACGTGATCCCTGAGCACCATGAAACATGTCAAAAAGCTGGAAAAATGTTAAGCACATGATAAAATGCTGTTAAAGTACCTTTTTAACAAGTTCTTAACTATGTCAATTGGGCCCCTGCTGCTTAGTGTCAGATCTGTAAAGTATAGGCAGACCCGGCACTTGGGAAACTGACATGGGGGCAGGTTGATAGCGGGATCTTGACGCGCTGTCAATCTTTTATATTTGGCAGCGGACCCGCTGCTGAACCTGAAAAGGTAATTAGGGATGGGCAATACATGCTGGCCTTGCCAGTGATGCCCACAACCCGGAACGAATATATATAAAAAAATTCTACAGCATCTTTCATGACTGCCAGATATCCCAAAGCACTTTATAGCCAATGAAGTACATTTGGAGTGTAGTTACTGTTGTAATGTAGGAAACATGGTTGACAATTTGCACTCAGCTAGCTCCCACAAACAGGTTCTTTTACATCCACCTGAGAAAGAAAGCAGACAGGGTCTCAGTTTAACATCTTATCTAAATAACAATACCTCTGACAGTGCAGCACTCCCTCAGTACTGCACTGGATTGTTAGCTCAGATTTTTGTGCTCAAGTCTCTGGAGTGGGACTTGAATCCACAACCTTCTGACGGTGACAGTGCTACCCACTGAGTCACTGGCTGACACATAATGTACTTGAAAAAGGAAAAAGTGCAGGTCTATGGGGAAAGAGCATTGGAGTTGGACTAATTGGATAGTTGTTTCAAAGAGCCGGCATGCTGGGCCGAATGGCCTCCTTCTGTGCTGTATAATTCTATGATTTAACTGAACTACAGAGGGCACAGGTGGACCTCACTGAGCAGTGCAAGCCTCAACCTTTGAGGATGAGAGAAATCATTTTTTAAAATATAAATTGTGAGTATTGCCCCCCTTTCTCTCCGGAAGGTAGGGTGGCATCAGAGCCTGTGGGACCAGTTGGTGCCAGTGATGCACCCATACTGGCACTAGCAGCACCAGCCCCATGAGGCAGCGTTTTGCCCGATCCTGCGGACTGCAACGGGACCAGCATTGGTGGGTACTGGTGTAGCCAGCTGCAAATTCTCTGGGCTTATATCCTGGTGCAAGTCAAATTGTTACATTTACCAGATCATCCCCATGAAATAAAAACTCAGCCGGGATGTATTACGGCAATTGGTGTTGAAGATAGAGCTCCTTAAATGTGAATATGCCCATTGACCACACTCCCATTAACTGGCGTCGACTGAGAGATGAGTAATTTGTATGATTATTGTTTTTGAAAACAAGCCTCATAGTAATATTACTGTAAGAATATTTCCTAAAATAATCAGTGTAAAGTCTAGCAATACCGCAGCACTGATCCTTTGGGAGTTACCCTTCAAACTTAATTAAAATCTAATTGTGGAGCATCAACTTCACTGTGTTCTGAAGCCTGCTACATTTGAAACATAGCTGGGAGTCCAATGTGTCATCCTTGAGTACAAGTAGTTTTTTGTTGTTGAGCATGTTAGGACAACTGCAGCTCTGGTGTAGGTTGATAATTACATGGCTTGTAGCCATAGGAGATGTATTTCTGAGCTCAAAACCAACCACTGACATTGAACACTGAACCTGTAACCCGCAAGGATCATTATAGAGAGGATGTTCTAATGGTGGTGTTGTTGAGTTCCCCAGACACTGCGCTGAGATAGAGAATAAGGCTGAAGCTTTAAGCAAGGAGGGACTACACTCATTCTTACAAGGTGCATTTCCTTTCAGGTCAAGCTTAAGATGTTCTATGTATTGGTGAATATTTGTTACGGCCTATTCTTGAGGACAGATTATTTTTCACAATATTAACGTATAAATATCAATAAAGGCCCCCCACAGTTTTGGATGTATTTGTTGAGTTTTGAAGGAATGCTGAGAAAAGCTTTATTTTGATTGTTTCTTGTCACGGGCCAAACGCGGATAGATCCCTCTCCATAAAGTCAGTATTATAGACACCAAACTCTGTGTGCCATGATGTAACCCTATTTTATATATGGTGTCTGCTCACGGTGTCGGCTCACAGTCTCATTCCAGACCAGGCAGGGGGGTGGGACGTGAAATATAAGATAAGAACATAAGAAATAGGAGCAGGAGTAGGTCTTGCGGCCCCTCTAGCACGCTCCGTCATTCAATACGATCATGGCAGTACTCTAGGTATGGTCTCACCAACGCCCTGTACAGTTGTACCCAAGACTTCCCTACTTTTATACTCCATCCCCATGCAATAAAGGCCAACATTTGCCTTCCTGATTACTTGCTGTACCTGCGTGCTAACCTTTTGTGTTTCATGTTCAAGGACACCCAGATCCCTTTGTACCACAGCATTCTGTAGGGATGATGGGAAAGGGATGGGAAATGGAAGGGCAGGGGTTGGGACGTGGAACATAAGATAAGAACATAAGAAATAGGAGCAGGAGTAGGTTTTGCGGCCCCTCTAGCCTGCTCCGTCATTCAATAAGATCATGGCTGATCTGATCTTGGCCTCAATTCCACTTTCCTGCCCGCTCCCCATAACCCTTGACTTCCCTATAGTTCAAGAATCTGTCTATCTCAGCCTTGACTATATTCAATAACTTAGTCTCCACAGCTCTCTGAGGTAGACAATTCCAAAGATTCACGACCTTCTGAGAGAAAAAAATCCTCCTTATCTCCGTTTTAAATGGGCAACCCCTTATTCTGAAACTATGCCCCCTAGTTCTAGATTATCCCACAAAGTGAAACATCCTCTCAACATCTATCCTGTCAAGCCCCCTCAGATTCTTATATGCTTCAATAAGATCACCTCTTTCTTCTAAATGCCAATGAGTACAGGTCCAACCTACTCAATCTTTCTTCATAAGACAACCCCTTCATCCCAGGAATCAACCTAGTGAACCTCCTCTGAACTGCCTCAAATGCAAGTATATCCCTCCTTAAATAACAAGACCAAAACTGTACGCAGTACTCTAGGTGTGGTCTCACAAATGCCCTGTACAGTTGTAGCAAGACTTCCCTACTTTTATACTCCATCCCCATGCAATAAAGGCCAACATTTGCCTTCCTGATTACTTGCTGTATCTGCATGCTAACCTTTTGTGTTTCATGTTCAAGGACACCCAGATCCCTCTGTACCACAGCATTCTGTAGTTTCTCTCCATTTAAATAATAATTTGCTTTTCTATTCTTTCTACCAAAGTGGATAACCTCACCGTTTCCCACATTATACTCCATCTACCAAATTTTTGCCTACTCATTTAACCTATCTATATCCCATTGCAGACTCTTTAAGAGGTGAAAATTCAGTCGCGCTCAGTTGGGATGGTAACGCAGGTGGAGCGGTAATTTTAGCTCCTTGAAAAAGTTTGCGCCTCCCGCCGAGAAATTTGTTGGAATCGGACGAATAGCTGAAGGAGGCGCTAAATTAGCCATTGCACACTTGACCTGGGCGGGGTGGGGACGCTAACGAAAATTCTAGCGCTAAATTTTTCCTACCCATTGCGCATGCTCTGATCTCCGATTGCGATCCTGGGAAAAGCCGAGGCTTACACGCGGGGCACGGTAAGTATGCGCATGCACAGCTCCACCTCCTCACTGACCTTAGAGCGGGAAAATGGAGGCACGGGGAGGAAGGCAGAGAGTGCACCGCTTCTCAGCTACTGCTCTTGAGGCCTTGTTGGAGCCTGTGGAGAGCCGCAACAATGCCCTACATCCGGGAGGGGGACGAAGGCCATCGCCAACGGTGTTCAGGAGGCTGTGGAGAGAGGTGGCCCGGCACATCTCTGCCTGCGACACGGTGGTCAGGACTGTTACGTTTAGAATAACTCCACAAGACTGTATATCTTAAGCTCAAACTGTTGTGACCTTGGTCTCTTTATTGTAACTCCAGAGTGAGAGGCAGCATTGTAATCTGCCTTTTATACCTGCTTGCCCAGGTTGTACAGGTGACCCTTGGATCTCCCACAGGTGCGCCCCCTGGTGACACGTCTCACACATTGGTAATGTTTACATACATAGCATCATTCCCCCCAAAGTCTTACATACAAGTTATTTACAAGTTGAGGCAATCCAGGGCTCTGTGTTCCCGGATTGATCACCTGAGTTGAAGTCCTGGCATGGGTGAGTCGGTCGGATCATTGTTGCATTGCAGTGTGGCTGGTCTGATCGGACTGTTGGGCATGGTGGGTTCATCCTCGTGGTTAACCGCGAGGTCGATTGTTGATTGGGTATGTGTGGGTGGATCAATGATGGTAATGTCCTCTTCAAACTGTTCTTGGTTGTCAGTGAACCGCAGTTTGGTCTGATCCAAGTGCTTTCTGCACGTTTGTCCATTCAAAAGTTTGACAACAAACACTCTATTCCGCTCCTTGGCTAACACAGTGCCAGCAACCCATTTGGGACCATGACCATAATTAAGAACAAACACAGGATCATTAACCTCAATGTCACGTGATACAGCCACGCGATCGTGGTACGTTATGCCGGTGATGCCGGGTTTATACAGGATCATTAAGATCCGGGTGGACTAAGAGAGCCTGGTTTTGAGTACTCTCTTCATTAGCAATTCTGCAGGGGGAACCCTGTAAGCGAGTCGGGTCGCGTGCGGTAGCTGAGCAGAATCCGAGATAACCAGGTCTGCAAGGAGCCGTCCGTCACGCGTTTCAAGCTCTGCTTGATGGTTTGGACTGACCATTCCGCTTGACCATTGGATGCGGGCTTAAACGGCGCAGAACTGACATGCTTGATGCCATTGCGGGTCATGAACTTGTTGAATTCCGAGCTGGTGAAGCATGGTCCATTGTCACTAACAAGGACGTCAGGCAAACCATGGGTGGCGAACATGGCCCGGAGGCTTTCAATAGTGGCAGTGGACGAACATGACGACATTATTATACATTCAATCCATTTAGAGTAAGCGTACACTGCTCCTAGGAACATCCTTCCTAGAAAGGGGCCAGCGAAATCTATGTGGACTCTTGACCACGGTTTGAAGGGCCATGACCACAGACTTAGTGGGGCCTCCCTTGGTGCATTACTCAACTGTGTGCAAGTGTTACATTGGTGTACGCATGACTCTAATTCCGAGTCAATGCCAGGCTACCAAACGTGCAACCTGGCGATAGCCTTCATCATGACTATGCCTGGGTGGGTACTGTGAAGGTCGTGTATAAATGTTTCCCTGCCTTTTTTTGGCAAAATTACACGATTCCCCTATAGGAGGCAGTCCGAATGGATGGACATTTCGTCCTTGCGTTGGTGGAACAGCTATATTCGTCTTGCATTTCCCCTGGGACTGCCGACCAGCTCTCATTGAGGACACAGCTTTTTACTCGTGATAGCACCGGGTCCTGGCTAGTCCAGGTCCTGATCTGGCGGGCCGTGATGGGTGACCTCTTGCTCTCAAAAGCATCCATTACAAGGAGCAAGTCTGCGGGTTATGCCATTTCCTCCCCGGTGGTGGGCAATGGTAACCAACTAAGGGCATCTGCACAGTTCTTAGTGCCTGGTCTGTGGCGGATTACATAATCATATGCAGACAATGTTAGTGCCCATCTTTGGATGCAGGACGAAGCATTGGTGGTAATACCTTTGCTTTCTGAGAACAGCGAAATGAGCGGCTTGTGGTTGGTTTCGAGCTCGAACCAGAGCCCAAATAGGTATTGGTGCATTTTCTTAACCCCGTATACGCATACTAATGCTTCTTTCTCAACTATACTGCAGCCTTAGATAAGCTTCTGAACGCATATGCAACCAGTTGCAGTTTGCCTGACATATTTGCTTGCTGTAACACACAACCGACCCCATACGAAGATGCATCACAAGCTAGTACTAAACGTTTACATGGGTCATACAATACACGTAACTTGTTAAAACATAGCAGGTTTCTGACCTTGTTAAAGGCTGTCTCTTGAGATTTACCCCAAACCCAGTCGTCACCCTTGCATAGCAACAAATGCAAGGGTTCCCATAAAGTGCTCAACCCCAGTAGAAAGTTACCAAAATAGTTGAGGTGTCCTAGGAACGAACGCAGCTCCGTCACATTCTGTGGTTTGGGTGCATTCTTGATGGCCTCCGTCTTGGAGTCCGTGGGTCTGATGCTGTCCGCCGCAATCTTTCTCCCCAGAAATTCGACCTCTGGCACCAGGAAAACACACTTGGAGCATTTCAACCTGAGTCCCACTCTGTCCAGTCGCTTGAGAACCTCTTCCAGGTTATGCACGTGTTCAGTGGTGTTGCGGCCAGTGATCAAGATGTCGTCCTGGAACATCACGGTGTATGGAACCAATTTCAGCAGACTCTTCACGTTCCTCTGGAAGATGGCCACTGCCAAATGCATCCCAAAGGGGCATCTGTGGTATATGAACAGTCCTCTGTGCGTGTTGATGCACGGCAATGTTTTCGAAGGTTCAGCCAGCTCCTGTGTCATGTAAGCAGAGGTTATATCCAGCTTGGTGAACGACTTCCCCCCTACTAGCATTGCAAACAGGTCATCCGCTTTGGGCAGTGGGTACTGGTCCTGTAACGAGACTCGTTTGATCGTTACCTTGTAGTCCCCGCAGATTCTGACCGTCCCACCGCTCTTCAACACCGGAACAATTGGACTGGCCCACTCGTTGAACTCGACTGGCGATATGATCCCCTCTCGTTGAAGTCTGTCCAGCTCAATCTTGACTTTCTCTCGCATCATGTATGGAACCGCATGGGCCTTGTGATGAATGAGTCATGCATCAGGGAGAAGATGGATCTGCACTTTGGCGCCTGTGAAGTTGCCGATGCCTGGCTCGAATAATAACGGGAATTTGTTTAGCACTTGGGCGCATGAGACATCATCCTCCGAAGACAGTGCTTTGATGTCGTCCCAGTTCCATCGGATCTTTCCTAGCCAGCTTCTGTTGAACAGCATTGGGTCATCGCCTGGTACAATCCATAGTGGTAAATCATGCACAGCTCCATCGTACAATACTTTCACTGCCGCACTGCCAATGACTGGTATGAGCTCTTTGGCCAAAGTGTGCAGCTTGGTGTGGATCGGACTTAGTTTTGGCCTTTGTGCCTTGTTGCCCCACAGTTTCTCAAAAGCCTTCTGGCTCATTGTTGACTGACTCGTCCCCGTGTCCAATTCCATGGAAACTGGAATGCCATTTAATTTGACTTTTAACATTATCGGAGGGCTTTTGGTGGTGAAGGTGTGTACCCCATACACTTCCTCTTCAGCCTCGGGTTGAGTTGCCTCTCTTACTCGTTCAGTGTGACCGGTGCCAGATCAGTCATCTTCTGCCGACTCTGCCACATGGTGAGTCGCAGCACGTCTGCACATTCACTGGAGGTGCCCCATTGTTCCACAGCCCTTGCACGTGTAATGCTTGAATCGACATTGATGGGCTCAATGATTACCCCCGCAGCGCCAACATGGTGCTTATGGATTCGCATTCATGCCCCATGGCGGACTCTGAGTCATCCTAGGTCTGGCCTCTGCGGGCGTGTAGGCCCTGCCATGTACAGTTCTGCCTGCTGAAGGTGTTAGTTTATGCACAGTACCTGCCGGTGAGTTCCGATGCTGCAATGATATCTGTTTAGTGTTATCGTTCGTGGATATAAAAGCTTGGGCTATTGTGATGACCTTGCTCAGATCTAGGGATTCGACAGACAGCAGTTTGCGAAGAATGACCTCGTGGCCAATTCCAAGCACAAAAAAGTCCCGCAACACTTCCCCCAAAAATGCAGCAAGGTGTCTTAAGTTGGCGACATAGCTCGCCACGTCCTGGCCCTCGGAGTGATGGTGCGTATAAAGGCGATACCTGGCCATTAAGATGCTCTCCTTCGGCTTGAGGTGTTCCCGAACCAGTGTGCACAACTCTTCATATGTCTTGTCCGTTGGTTTCTTCGCTGCTAGCAGATTTTTGATGAGGCCATATACCGTGGACCCGCAAACGGTGAGGAGATTCGCCCTGCACTTGATCACGGTTTCTGCCTTTTCCAGCTCGTTGGCCATGAAGTACTGGTCAAGATGCTCAACGAAGGCTTCCCAATCATCACCCTCAACAAATCTCTCAAGAATAAATGGCAGCCATAACTGCGTGAAAGTTCGTGATCTGTAACTCGTCGCCAATTGTTACGTTTAGAATAACTCCACAAGACTGTATATCTTCAGCTCAAACTGTTGTGACCTTGGTCTCTTTATTGTAACTCCAGAGTGAGGAAGCAGCATGGTAGTCTGCCTTTTATACCTGCTTGCCCAGGGTGTGCAAGTGACCCTTGGGTCGCCCACAGGTGCGCCCCCTGGTGGCAAGTCTTACACATTGGTAATTTTTATATATGTAACAAGGACAGTGATACCCTAAATGCTCTGTATCACCTCACCAGACAAGCCCCGCCCATCCAAGCCTCCCTCACCTTCTAGATCCCGAGTCAGTCTGAGGACACCCACCAACACTTTTTAACTCTTCATATGCGGTCACAGGCTTTCAGCCTCATACTTATGTGTAGCTCTTTGTCCCAAATCCCACCTTTGACACATCCACTTTGTACTGCCACGCAGGCTGAGACGCAGAGATTCAGACCTCGCAACATTAGTATCGAGTCACTTACTGCAGACATATATGGCACATGAGTTGCTGCAGAGCCACTGACAATTTCTTGTTTTGGTCATTGCAGGCCAAATTTGCCCACAGCAGGCGAGAACGCTGCGTGTGGTCGCACAGGAGGCGGGGAGCCAGACCTTTTAGACCTTACTGCCATCAAGGAGCGAATGTCCACCCATATGGGCGCACCAGTCGAGGCGGTAGTGGTGCCACAGCAGGTCAGGGTGTCTCCAGCAATGAGGATATGGCGTGGTACACATAGACCACATAGGGAAGGGCTGGGCAGTGTAAAGCCTTTACAATATGTAAGACAGTGAGGCTCACATGAATGCATTGCAAGGTTAATGTAAAAGGTACTCACCCTGACGACCCTAGTGAGGTCATTGTATTTCTTGCGACATCTAAACCGGGAAGCGGCCTCAATGAGCGACAGTGGGCCCCCAGAGGTGATGGTATGTGCCTTGCTTGATGTAGCAGCAGCCATGACATCACAGGCCGGAGCCACGCAAGGTCTTCGTGATGTCATACAGACACTGGTTGCTGGCATGCAATCTCAGACTGCAGCGTTTCAAGTGTTCTTTGCGTTTATGTAGTCTCAGAGTAATGCTATGCCAGCAGTGTCTGCCGCTATCCTCTCTGTCATCCCCACAGTCGGACAGGGAATGGATGGTGCCACAGCAGGTCAGCAATCTGTGGTTGCACATATTGCTCCTGATGCTCTGGCGTTGCCCCAGTGTGCCACTGGAAATGAAAAGTGCTGTCCTTCCTAATGATGACAGCATTCCAGCTCCCACCAATGCCAGTCCGCCTCTGCGACCTGCACCCCAGCCATCGCAAACTGCTGCTGCCCATCCTGAGGTGGTGCAGTCAGCAGCCGGGCATTCCATGGCACAGCTAGTCCAGGGCGTCAACGTGGCCATCTGTCCTTGAAAGTGGGCATGCAGGTACAGCAGGCGGTGAAGAAGGCAAATGGTATGTTGGCCTTCATAGCTAGGGGATTTGAGTATAGGAGCAGGGAGGTCTTACTGCAGCTGTACAGGGCCTTAGTGAGGCCTCACCTGGAATATTGTGTTCAGTTTTGGTCTCCTAATCTGAGGAAGGGCGTTCTTGCTATTGAGGGAGTGCAACGAAGGTTCACCAGACTGATTCCTGGAATGGCAGGACTGACATATGAGGAGAGACTGGATTGGCTGGGCCTGTATTCACTGGAATTTAGAAGGATGAGAGGGGATCTCATAGAAACATATAACATTCTGACAGGACATTCTGGGGAAGTCCAGAACCAGGGGACATAGTCTAAGGATAAGGGGTAAGCCATTTAGGACTGAGATGAGGAGAAACTTCTTCACTCAGAGAGTTGATAACCTGTGGAATTCCCTACCACAGAGAGTTGTTGATGCCAGTTCATTGGATATATTCAAGAGGGAGTTAGATATGACCCTTATGGCTAAGGGGATCAAGCGGTATGGAGAGAAAGCAGGAAAGGGGTACTGAGGTGAATGATCAGCCATGATCTTATTGAATGGTGGTGCAGGCTCAAAGGTCAGAATGGCCTACTCCTGCACCTATTTTCTATGTTTATATGACTCCCTCAGACACACAGCAGCCCTCAAGCAGCCTTACTGCAGGCACTGAGGCCACATTGAGGAGGAGCAGTAGGCGTTGGAGGGGGGTGAGGCAGAGGGGTTGGAAATGCCAGCGTTAAACGCACTGAGCAAATGTCTCCCCATGGGACCTGTGTTGAAATGTTAAGTCTCATCTTTGTTTGTGTTCTATGAAAGGGCGGGTGCTCCATTTTGTTTCGTTTGAGGGTGTGGAGTTGTTGGGGCTGTTTGAGTGATGTGTGAAAAATAAACTGTTACTTTGACTGTCTCCTTCAGCCTCTGTTGAATGACTGTGGACATGATGTAGATGTGGCATTATCGTGGCACAATGCACGGTAATTATTAGCTGCATCCTTCGGCTCCCTCCATTTCGGCTCATGTTCCTCTTCCTCCTCCTCCCCCTCGTCCTCCTTCTCTTGAAGTGGGCCTGTGATCCCCACTGGCAAGGCCTGGGCCAATTTGTGCAGCATGCAGCACACCACAATGAGTAATGAGACCTGTTGAAGGGGAGTATTGAAGACTGCCTCCAGAGTGGTCCAGATATCTGAATTGCTGCTTCAGCAGCCCTATTGTCTGCTCTATGATGTTGCGGGTGGCAGCTTGGCTCTCATTGTAGTGTTCCTCCGTCTCTGTGGTGGGATTGAGGAGGGAGGTCATTAGCCAGGTGACCAGGCATATCCCTTGTCCCCGAGCAGACTGCCTCGGCCTTTCCATGGTGGCTGAAATACTCATGGCACAGTGCTCTCCTGGAGGATATACGCATCATGCGTACTTCCAGGATAGCGAGCATTGACGGCGAGGATACGCTGCATGTGGTCGCACACCAGCTGCACATTTAGGGAGTAGTATCCCTTTCTGTTTCTGAAGACCTCTGTATTCTGGAATGGTGCTCGTCAGGCCACGTGCGTGCAGCCAATTGCTCCTTGAACCCTCGGGAAGCCTGCTATCCTGGCAAACCCACATGAGCGCTCATTCTGTTTCTCTCTGGTCATCGGGAAGGTAATGAAGTCCCTTCTACGTGTGTAGGGGTGTGTACATAGCGGATGCAGCAATGTGCTGCGAATTGTGAGATGCTGCATATGTTCCCTGGGAGGAGCTGGCGGCATAGAGGGTGAGTACCACTTTGACGGGCAGCGCAGTCCTGATGCCGATATGAGGCTACAGGTCTGCCTGCAGGAGGTGGCATATCTCTGTAACTACCTCCTTTCGGAAGCACAGCCTTCAAACACACTGCTCCTTGGACAGGTCCAGGTATGAGCGTTGCTGCCGCTAAAGCCAAGGGGGTAAGGCCTCCTGCCCCGACATCCAGGAGCTCTCCTCCTTCAGCCGCCAACATGATCAATAGCCCTTCTCTCTTGACACTGCTTCACTAGAGCAAATAGAATGCGACGCTGTGAACTAGGAATGCCCCCATTAAAGTTTTCAAAATGACTTTTTCTCAAGCTGAACTATTATGTGTGTCTGCCGTTGCAAACTCGGAGGCTCACGCACTGTGATCTGTGTAAACGTGGCAGTGACTGTGAGCTCCAAGGAAAGCGCTTCCTCATCCCTTTAAGTAGTCACTAGTTAACGACTCTGGAAGCCTGTACCGACTGTTTATTCAGATGTGATTATTGGCGGGCGCTAAATGAGGAGGCCACATCTAATTTAGCTCCCGGGGAGCAAGCATGCACGTTGCACCATGACTGACGTCATTATCGGAGTAATCGTCAGCAGCCCGGCACTAGTGGTTTGTGTAAAGTCCTTACTCTACAGCATGAAACCACACGAGGCACATTCCAGGGACAAGGCCACTCTGTGACCTTAACTCTTTATTACAGGACTCCAGAAGTGATGACCCTGCGTGGGACCTCCCTTATATACCTGTGAGATCAGGTAAGGAGTTTCTCCCACAAGTTCACCCCCTGTGGTCAAGGTGTAAATCTAGGTTGAGTATATACAGTAATACAGTGGTGTTACATTGTAGTTACAAACATGACATCACCTTCTCCCCCCCCCCCAAAGTCTTACTGGGATCATAGGTTCAGTCTTTCAGGTGGTCTGCGCTCCCTCGTGGAGCGCCGCAGTTGGGGCTCTGGTTGTTGGACACTGATGTGAATGTCTGTCACCTGTGGTGATTCTGGCCTGTCCGGGCTGACCTCAGGGACTGTGCATTCTTCTGATTGCTCTTGTTGCACGTTCGCTGGCGGTAGTGTGAGCTCCATCTCATGGTCTTCTTCAGGTTCCTCCATGTCCATGCTGAACCTTTTTTTTACTTGGTCCAGATGCTTACGGCATATCTGGCCATTGTTGAGTTTTACCACAATGACCCTATTCCCTTCTTTGCCAATTACGGTACCCTCAAGCCATTTGGGCCCCATGGCGTGATTGAGGATGAATACAGGATAATTTATTTCTATACATCTCACCCTTGAATTATGGTCATGGTACTCATTTTGTGACTTGCGCTTGCCCTCAACTATGTTGGTCAGGACTGGGTGGATGAGGGACAACCGAGTTTTGAGTGTCCGTTTCATGAGTAGCTCTGCGGGCGGGACTCCCGTGAGCAAATGCGGGCGGGATCTATAGGCCAGCAGGAGGCGCGATAGGCGACATTGTAGGGAGGGTCCTTGAATCCTGAGCATACGTTGCTTAATGATTTGGACCGCACATTCCGCCTGGCCATTGGAGGCCGGCTTAAATGGCGCAGTCCTGATGTGGTTGATGCCATTTCTTGACATAAACTCCCAGAATTTATAGCTCGTGAAACACGGGTCATTATCACTAACCAGGATGTCCGCAAGCCATGGGTTGCAAAGATCGCACGTAGGCTTTCCACGTTGGTGGATGACGTACATAAATTCAGGATGATGCACTCGATCTATTTCGAGTACGCATCTACCACAATGAGGAACATCTTCCCCATGAACGGGCCCGCGTAGTCAACGTGACTGCGTGACCATGGCTTTGTGGGCCAGGGCCACAGGCTGAGCGGGGCCTCCCTGGGGGCATTGCCCAGCTGGGCACAGGTCGTGCACCTGCGAACACAGTGTTCCAGGTCTGAATCAATTCCAGGCCACCAAACGTGTGACCGGGCAATGGCCTTCATCATCATAATGCCTGGGTGCTCACTGTGGAGTTCTCTGATGAATGCTTCCCTGCCCTTCTGGGGCATGACTACTCGGCTGCCCCATAGTAGGCAGTCGGCTTGGATGGAGAGCTCATCCATCCGGCTGTGGAACGGTCTGACCTCCTCAGGGCATGCTCCGTATGCGGGCGCCCAATCCCCAGTCAGGGCACATTTCTAAATCAAGGATTGGAGGAGATCTCTGTCCAGATTTTGATCTGGCGGGCTGTGATGGGGGAGCCTGCACTGTCAAAGGCATCGACAGCCATGACCATCTCAGCGCTTTGCTCAGCTGTCCCCTCGGTGGTGGCCAATGGGAGCCTGCTGAGTTCGTCAGCACAGTTTTCAGTGCCGGGCCGGTGCCGGATGGAGTAGTCATAAGCAGCTAGCGTGAGAGCCCATCGCTGTATGCGAGCTGATGCGTTGGCATTGACAGCCTTGCTGTCTGACAACAGGAATGTGAGTGGCTTGTGGTCCATCTCTAATTTAAACTTCCTACCGAAGAGGTACTGATGCATTTTTTTTACACAAGAGACACATGCAAGCGCTTCCTTCTTGACCATGCCATATCACCGTTCTGCTTGAGAGAGCGACCTGGAGGCATAAGCCACAGGTTGTAGCTGACCCTCAGCACGCACCCAATCCCATAGGACGATGTATCACAAGTCAGAACTAAACGTTTACAGGGGTCGTACAGGGTCAACAATTTGTTTGAACAAAGTAGGTTTCGCGCCCGATCAAAATCCCGTTCCTGACAGTCCCCCCAAAACCAATCGCAACCCTTACACAGGAGCACGTATAGCAGCTCCAACAACATGCTCAAGTTCGGCAGAAAGTTCCCGAAATAGTTCAACAGTCCCAGGAATGAACACTGCTCCGGTGTGTTGCAGGGCCTGGGTGCTCGTTGAATCGCCTCTGTTTTGGATTCGTTGGGCCGAATCCCATCTGCAGCAACCTTGCTGCCCAGAAACTCAACCTCAGGAGCTAAGAACACACATTTAGACTTCTTGAGTCGCAGGCCTACCCGGTCCAGTCGGCGTAGCACCTCCTCCAGGTTGTGGAGGTGTTCCTCGGTATCTCGACCCGTGATGAGGATGTCGTCCTGGAATACAATCATTCCCGGAATGGATTTAAGCAGGTTTTCCATGTTACGTTGAAAAATCGCGACCGCTGATCGAATGCCAAACGGGCACCTGTTTTACGCAAACAGTCCCTTGTGCGTGGTGATGGTGGTCAGTAGTTTAGATTCGTCGGCCAGTTCCTGGGTCATATAGACTGAAGTGAGGTCCAACTTGCTGAACAGCTTGCCGCCTGCCAGCGTGGCGAAGAGGTCCTCCGCTCTTAGGAGTGGGTATTGGTCTTGTAGGGACACCCGATTGATGGTGGCCTTGTAGTCACCACAGATCCTGACAGAGCCATTCGCTTTTAGAATGGGAACGATGGGGCTCGCCCAGTCACTGAATTCAACAGGCGAGATGATGCCCTCTCGCAACAGCCGGTCCAATTTGCTCTCGATTTTTTCCCGCATCACATACGGCACCGCTTTGGCTTTGTGGTGCACTGGCTTGGCGTCCGGGGTGATGTGTATCCTTACTTTAGTGCCTTTGAAAGTCCCGATGCCCGGTTGAAATCGTGACTCGAATTGTTGTAGGACTTGTGAGCACGAACTTCGCTCCACCGAGGACATTGCGTGAACATCCCCCCATTTCCAGTTCATCTCAGCTAACCAGCTCCTCCCCAACAGAGCGAGACCATTGCCTGGGACAATCCAGAGCGGCAGCCGGTTCACTAACCCATTGTGTGTGACAGCCATCATTGCACTGCCTAGCACCGGAATGATTTCCTTGGTGTAAGTCCGTAATTGTGTCTCAAGACGTTCTAATTTGGGTCTACTGGCTTTGAGTGGCCATAGCTTCTCGAATTGCTGAACGCCCATGAGTGACTGGCTGGCCCCAGTGTCCAGCTCCATGTGTACTGGGATGCCATTCAACAAAACTCTCATCATCATTGGTGGTGTTTTGGTGCATGAACTGTGAATATTCACCGCATGGACCCGCTGAACCTCGGCATCCATCGATTTGCCCCAAAAGTCATCCTGCCTCACAGAACCCTCTTCTGGTCCATCTGTCTTATATATTAGTCTGGTTGCAGGTTTTCTACACATTCGAGCTAAATGGTCACTGAGATTGCAGTTTCTGCAGACAAAATGTTGGAATTTGCAAAATCTGGCTGAGTGTTTTCCCCCACACCTCCAGCATGAGTTAAAGTTTCCATTGTTAGGGACAAAGGGATTATGGCCAGGAATTCCGTGCTGACTGTCCCTTTGACTGCTCTTAAGTACCCTATTAGTGTGTGTCAATGGCCCCATCCCAGGCCACATTGTCCACTGTGATGGTGTGAACGTCCGTTCAGCCTGCCACTGTCTCTGTTGAGATCCTGCTCTGGGATCTATTGCTGCCTGGTAAATGTCGGACTGCCCCTGCCTGCCTGCGGGGCTCTGAGTAGCATTTATGACGTTGACTCCCTGATCCATCGCCGCGTTAGAGACAGAATTGCGTGCGTAAATCATTTTCGTCTCTTCCTCCACCGCCATGAAAGTCTGAGCCAACAATGCCGCCGCTTCCAAGGTCAAGTCCTTGGTCTCAATTAACTTGCGAAAAATCCCCGCATGACCGATACCCTCGATAAAGAAGTCCCTTAGCATCTCCCCCCTGCAGGCGTCTGTGAACTTACAGAGGCTGGCCAAACGCCGGAGGTCCACTACAAAGTCCGGTATGCTCTGTCCTTCACGACGTCGGTGGGTGTAGAATCTGTATCGAGCCATGTGTATGCTGCTCGCCGGCTTGCGGTGCTCCCTGATTAATTTGCTGAGCTCTTCAAAGGTTTTGTCCGACGGCTTTTCGGATGCCAGTAAGTCCTTCATGAGCGCATAAGTCTTTGCCCCGCAGCTGGTCAAAAGATGAGCCCTTCGCTTGTCGGCCGCTGCATCCCCCAGCCAGTCTTTAGTTACGAAGCTTTGCTGAAGCCTCTCTACAAAATCGTCCCAGTCTTCCACAACACAGAACCGTTCCTCTGTGCTACCGGTGGCCATTCTGTGGGTCATGAATTCCCGTTTCTCGTCGCCAATGTAAAGTCCTTACTCTACAGCATGAAACCACACGAGGCACATTCCAGGGACAAGGTCACTCTTTGACTTTAGCTCTTTATTACAGGACTCCAGAAGTGATGACCCTGTATGGGACCTCCCTTTATATACCTGTGTGATCAGGTAAGGAGTGTCTCCCACAAGTTCACCCCCTTATGGTCAAAGTGTGCATCTCAGTTGAGTGCATACAGTAATACAGTAGTGTTACAAACATGACAGTTTGCGCTCCTGGTAAACCTCTAATGAATTTTCTGGCAGGGCACTAAAAGCTGCGCGCCCAGTCGGTAACCTCGAACACTCGCATTAATGCCCCCTCTGGACCCACTTAAAAGTCCTTAAGGAAATGGGCAATTTCAGCCCCTTGGTGTTCAGACAGATTTGGGTGTCCTTCTGCAAGAAACATAGAACACTAGCATGCAGGTACAGCAAGCAATAAGGATAAGTTGTGAGGAGGACACAAAGGGCTGCGTTTTCAGTTGTTTATCACCTCAGTACATGTCACATAAGAAATAGGAGCAGAAGTAAGACAATAAGGGAATTAAGGGTTACGGGGAGCGGGCGGGTAAGTGGAACTGAGTCCACGGCCAGATCAGCCATGATCTTGTTGAATGGCGGAGCAGGCTCGAGGGGCTAGATGGCCTACTCCTGTTCCTAATTCTTATGTTCTTATGTTCTTATTTGGTCCTTCGAGCCTACTCCGCCATTTAATAAGATCATGGCTGATCAAATCGTGGAGCTGAGTCAAAATTCCACTTCTGCGGTATCCCAGCAGTGACCCGCTCCTCCCCCACCACTCTGCTGCTGCCGAGCCATCCTAAGTGTGTCATTACAGTGCGCACTACTGATGTTCCCCTCTGATGTCGGAATTCCGCCGAGAAAATCTGCCAAAAGTTGCTTTTCTAAGGTGGTCCAGTGAGGCTGTGGCCTTATAAAATGGTGGTGCAGCTCCCATTAAAGGGGAGGATGCACTGTCGCTGCTGCCATGTTTTTTTTTGTTGGCCAACTGCCATGTCGGGCCGACAATTATGCCCCCGGGTTTGGCTGGGCCGCCAACAGGCAGCCTGGCACCCCTAGTGGCCGAACTTTAAAAATCGCGCAGGCTCTCCCCTTCCGCCACCCTTGTGTGCTCACCGCCACATTACCGCCCCCATTATGAGCAACTTCTGGTCCGCCGGATAAAAAAAGGCGAAGAGCGGAATTTCGCTCAAGAGGGCACCTCATCCACTGCGGTGGTGAAAACACAAGAAACAGGTTTGCAGCGGTGGACAATTTCGGCTCCCAACATTTAAAAGTTTCTTACCATTTAAAAATATTCTGTTTTTCTATTCTTCCTACCAGAGTGAATAACCTCACATTTCCCTACATTATACTCCATTTGCCATCTTATTGCCCACTCACTTAGTCTATCTATATCCCTTTGTAGACACTTTGTGTTCTCCTCACAGCTTACTGTCCCACCTATCTTTGTATCGTCAACTAATTTGGCTACAATACACTCGGTCCCTCCATCCAAGTCATTAGTAGAGATTGTAAATAGTTAAGGCCCCAGCACTGATCCATGTGGCACCCCACATTACCCATTTATCCCGACTCTCTGTTTTCTGGAGGGGCAGGGGTTGGGACACGGAGGAGCAGGGGCTGGGATGTAGGGGTGCATTGGCAGGCTATGAAGGACCAGGAGGTGTGATGTGATTGTTGGGGTCACAGAATATGGAGGAGCTTGGGATGGGACAAGAAGGGTCAGGAGATGAGAGGAAGTGGGATCATCTCTTGTGTCCAGTTTGCATTATAAATATTTGCAGACGACACAGTCCTAATGGATGACAACTCTAGGCACCAGGGCAAGAGCTGTGTGAGGAAGTAGATCTCAATGATGGTAGTAATTCAAATATTTCCTACATTACAGCAGTAATTACATTTCAAAAGGCTGTGAAGCACTTTGGGATGTCCTGAGGCTGTGAAAAACACAATATAAATATTGTTTTCTGTTTTTCTTTCTTTCTTCCTTTCTTTCTTTCTTTCTTTCTTTCTTTCTTTCTTTCTTTCTTTCTTTCTTTCTTTCTTTCTTTCTTTCTTTCTTTCTTTCTTTCTTTCGTTCTTTCTTTCTTTCTTTCTTTCTGTAACTATCTTTCTTTCTCTTTCTATCTTTCTATTTCTTTCTTTCTCCCTCTTTCTTTCTCTTTCTATCTTTCCTTTTCTTTCTTTTTATCTATCATTCTTATAAAGTCCTGACCTTGCAGTACAGACTTATACGAGGCACATGCTGAAGTCAAGGTCACTCAGGACCTGCACCTTTATTTCACAGCTCTCGAGTGCCACACTTGTCTGAGACCTGCCTTTATATACCTGTGTGGAACAGGTGTGCAGTGTCTCCTGCAAGTGCACCCCTGGTGGTAAGGTATGCTTGTGGTTACAGGTCATATCTAGTTACAGTCATGTGTAGCATGGTAAGATACAGTTATATACAGTGGTGTGAGATATATGACATCACCCTCCCCCAAGGTCTTATTGTCTTTATAGATTCAGTCTCTCAGGTGGTCTACGCTCTCGCATGGAGCGTCTTAGTTGTGGTTCAGTTGTTTGCCTTGGTGTCTGTTTTTCTTTCGGTGTGATTGCTGGTATCTCGCCTGGGCTGTCTGTTTCATTCAGTATGATTGCTGGTATCTCGCCTGGGCTGTCTGTTGAGACTGCCCTTTCCTCAGGTTGTTCCCTCTGTCTGTCCACCAGGTGTGGTGTGAGTTCCACATTATAGTCTGCCTCTGGTTCTGCAGTGTTGTTGGTGAATCTACTTTTTACTTGGTCTACATGCCTCCGGCAGGTTTGGCCATTGTCCATTTGTACAACCAGAAGCCTGTTTCCTTCATTGCCTGTTACTGTCCCTGCAAGCCATTTGGGACCCCTGCCATAGTTTAACACAAACACTTTGTCCCCTATCTCATTCCACCTCCCCCTCGAATTTCAGTCATGGTACTCAGTTAGCTTCCGGCGCTTTGCCTCAACAATTTCATGCATGTCTGGGAGGATTAACAAGAGCCTAGTCTTTAAGGTCCGTTTCATCAATAGTTGCGCGAGGGGAACCCCAGTCAACGAATGCGGATGAGATCTGTATGCCAGCAGCAGTCGCAACAGGCTGCTCTACAGCGTGGGACCTTGGATTTTAAGCATGCCTTGTTTAATGATTTGCACTGCTCGCTCCGCCTGGCCATTGGAGGCCGGCTTGAACGGTGCCATCTTAACGTGATTTATGCCGTGGTCAACTATAAAATCTTGGAATTCTGCGCTGGTGAAGCACGGACCATTATCACTGACCAATATGTCAGGAATTCCGTGCGTTGCAAACATGGTTCTAAGGCTCTCCACAGTGGTGGAGGTGGTGCTCGAGTTTAAAATGGTGCATTCGATCCACTTTGAAAATGCATCGACGACTACGAGGAACATTTTGCCCATGAATGGGCCCGCATAGTCTACATGCACCCGCGACCACTGTTTGGTGGGCCAGGGCCAGGGGCTCTGCGTCCGACGGTGCACCATTTGTGCCCAACATTGCTGAGTTGGGCACAAATGGTGCACCGTCGGACGCAGAGCTCCAAGTCCGCGTCAATGCCAGGCCACCAGACATGGAATCTGGCTATGGCCTTCATGAGAACGATCCCTGGGTGCTCACGGTGGAGCTCCCAAACAAACGCCGCTCTGCCTCGCAAAGGCATGACTACCCGGCTGCCCCACATCAGGCAGTCTGCCTGTAGTATAGTTCATGCATGCACCTATGGAAAGATTTGATCTCCTTGGGGCTGGCATCGTGAGCCTCTGCCCAGTCACCAGTTAAGACACATCTTTTGACTAGGGATAACGTGGGGTCGCTGGTCGTCCAGGCTCTGATTTGGCGAGCCGTCATGGGCGAACCTGTGGACTCAAAGGCATTGATTGCCATGACCATCTCACAGTCCTGTTCATCGGATCCTTCCGTGGTCGCCAGGGGTAGCCTGCTAAGCGCTTCGGCACAGCTGTCTGTGCCTGGTCTGTGCCTTATTGTGTAGTCATAAGACGCCAGCATGAGTGCCCACCGTTGAATGCGCGTCAAGGCGTTTATTGCCTTGCTCTCGGATAGTAGGGACGTGAGGGGTTTGTGGTCAGTTTCTAACGTGAACTTGTCCCCAAAAAGTTATTGGTGCATCTTTTTGACACCATACACGCACGCGAGCGCCTCGTTCTCCACCATACCGTACCCGCGCTCCGCCCACGAAAGTGACCTGGAGGCATAAGCAATCGGTTGTAATTTATTCGCACCATTGACATGCTGTAAAATGCACCCGACCCCGTACGCTGACGCATCACATGTAAGAACTAGCTGTTTACCTGGGTCAAAAAAAGTCAAAACACTGTTGGAACATAGAAGGTTGCGTGCCTTATTGAAGGCGCGTTCTTGGGCGTCCCCCCAAAACCAATCGCACCCCTTTCTGAGTAGCACGTGGAGAGGCTCCAGCAGCGTGCCCAAATTCTGCATAAAGTTCCCAAAGTAATTGAGTAACCCGAGAAAGGCACGCAGTTCCGAGACATTCCGGGGCCTGGGTGCCAGATGAATTGCTTCGGTTTTGGATTCTGTTGGTCGGATTCCATCAGCGGCAATCCTTCTGCCCAAAAATTCAACCTCGGGCGCGAGAAACAGACACTTGGATTTCTTAACTCTTCGGCCTACCCGATCCAATCGCTTTAGTACTTCCTCCAAATTGCGGAGATGGGAGTCGGTGTCCCTGCTCGTGATGAGTATGTCGTCTTGAAACACAACCGTCCCCGGGATGGACTTGAGCAGACTCTCCATGTTGCACTGAAATATAGCAACTGCCGACCTGATGCCGAATGGGCATCGATTGTACATGAAAAGGCCTCGATGTGTGTTGATGGTGGTGAGTAGCTTAGACTCTTCGGTCAGTTCTTGTGTCATATACGCAGATCTGAGATCTAGTTTCGAGAAAAGTTTTCCTTCAGCCAATGTGGCAAATAGGTCCTCCGCTCTGGGCAGCGGGTATTGGTCCTGTAGGGAGACTCTGTTTATGGTAAATTTGTAATCCCCACAGATTCGTACGGATCCATCAGGCTTCATGACGGGGACGATGGGACTTGCCCAGTCACTAAATTCCACGGGTGATATAAAGCCTTCCCGCAGAAGCCGGTCCAGTTCATGTTCAATCTTTTCCCTCATCGCATAAGGCACAGCTCTAGCCTTGTGATGGACCGGTCTGGCATCCTGTGTGATGTAGATTTTAACTTTAGCCCCTTTGAAGGTGCCCACACTTGGCTGAAAGAGATGTTCAAATCAACTTAGAACTGTTGAGCAGGAGGTCCGTTCCTCTGACGACATGGCGTGAACATCATCCCATCCTCGTCGTCACTGTAAAGTCCTGACCCTGCAGTACACACTTACACGAGGCACATGCTGAAGTCAAGGTCACTGAGGACCTGCACCTTTATTTCACAGCTCTGGAATGCCTCACTTGCCTGAGACCTGCCCTTATATACCTGTGTGGGACAGGTGTGCAGTGTCTCCTGCAAGTGCACCCCTGGTGGTAAAGTATGCTTGTGGTTACAGGTCATATCTAGTTACAGTCATGTGTAGCATGGTACGATACAGTTATATACAGTGGTGTGAGATACATGACATCTCTTTCTATCTATCATTCTTTCTGCCTTTCCTCCCCTTTAATGAGTCCTATGTTAACGAAGAAAGTTGCTCTCAAATCTCTGCAACCTGGACCCAACATCTCCATTTGATCCCAGCACAGAATGGATAAATCAAGCGCCTGTGTCCTGGTTGTGACACTAGTTGAGATATAGATGAAAATAGATCCTCGTGTTGCAGTGTAATATTAAACCTTGAGAACTAGGCTTAAAGGCTGAAGTATTAATACCCTTCTACCACAGAAAAGATTAAATGAGATTTGAATCTTTAGTCACACATTCAGTTCTCACCATCTGTAGTCTTCGCGACTAGTCTTTCTCACTTGTGAAATAGATTTCTCCACCCAATATCTTGGGCTGCAAAACCTATTTATTATCATATCATTGTATTTAATTATCTGCTTGCTGTCATAGGATTCCCAAACATACAATTCCCAACACATTTCTAAAATAGTTTAACTGACTTGTATCATAATAAGGTTTCACTTAATATCTTAATTTTTCTAAATATCTTAGCTACACACAGCTTGGCTGGTCTGAATTTGTAAACAAACCAATGTGTTTTCACATCTTCAGGGGATGTGAGTTAGATTATTATGGAATATAGGAACAGGAGTCAGCCATTCAGCTCCTCGGGCCTGCTCCACCATTCAATTTGACCATGGCTGATCTAGAATGTCTTTTGGATGAGACATCTGCTCCATCTGTAGAAGATCCAATGGCATTATGTCAAAGAAGAGTAGTGGCAGTAACCTCAGTATCCTGGCTGATATTTATCCATCAATCAACATAACAAAAACAGATTATCTGGTCATTATCACATTGCTGTTTGTGGGAGCTTGCTGCGCACAACTTGGCTGCCACATTTCCCACATTACAACAGTGAGTACACTTCAAAAAGTATTTCTGACGAAGGGTCAACGACCCGAAATGTTAACTCTGCTTCCTCTCCACAGATACTGCCTGACCTGCTGAGATTTCCAGCATTTTCTGTTTTTATTCCAGATTCCAGCATCCGCAGCATTTTGCTTTTGTGTCAAAAAGTACTTAATTGGCTGTAAAGCATGTTCTGTGGCCATGAAAGGTGCTATATAAATGCAAGTCAGCCTCTTTCTTTCTCTTTTCTTTCTTTCTTTCTTTCTTTCTTTCTTTCTTTCTTTCTTTCTCTCCCTCAACTCCATTTACCCATTTGGGTCCATATCTGTTGATACTCTTTTCTTACAAAACTCTACCACTCTCAGTCTCATAAGCTCTAATTGACCTCCAGCATTCACAGCCTTTTTGGTGGAGAGAGTTCCAGATTTGTTCATGGGGGAGGAATTCAAGTCGTGTTAGATTCCAGCATGAAATGGGCGACTTGAAGCGGAACGAGCTCCTGAAGATGTGGGCCCAAGGCCCCGATCGAAATTGAGTCTCAGGTCTTATCTGCATGACACCGCATGGCCAGCTGCGGACTCCATAATACAGCTCAATCGTAAAACCACCCACTTGAAGCCCCATAACATTGCCCAATTCAGCCTCATCCTCAGCCCATCTGCTGCCCAAACTCTCATCTGTGACTACACTCCAAAAGTACTTATTTGGCTGTGAACCGCTTTGGGACATCCTGAGGTCATGTAAGGTGCTATATAACTACAAGTTCATTCTTTATCATCTCCAGACTCAACTACTCCAATGCTCTCCTGGCCAACCTCCCATCCTCTACACTCTATAAACACCCGAAACTCTGCTACCCATATCCTATCCTGTACCACATCCTGCTCACCCATCATTTCTGTCCTCTCTGACCTACATTGGCTTCTAGTCCCCCAATGACTCCAATTTAAAATTCTCATCCTAATGTTTAAAACCCTTCATGGGCTTGCCCCTCCCTATCCTTGTAACTTTCTCCAGCCCTGCAACCCCCCCTCCCTAGAACTCTATGTTTCTCCAACTTTGAACACTTGTGCATTCCCTCTTACTTCACCCATGCCTTCAGCCAACTAGGGCCAAACTCTGGAATTCCCTCACTAAAACCTCTCCACCTCCCTCTTCTTTGAGACCTGACTTAAAACCAAGCTCTTTGACCAAGCTCTTAATTACCCCTCCGAATATATTCTTCTTGCTCTCAGTATCCTTTTAAAAAAATTCACGCCTCTGTGAAGTGCATTGGGACGTTTTTTTACGTCATAGGTACTTTATAAATGTAATTTGTTGTTGGATTTAATACTTGATGTTCAGTACAAGTCACTCTGTAACCTTTGAGTTGCTGCAGACAGACTAATCAGGTATTCGCCATATTGCAAGTTTTCCCACAAAGAAAGGTACAAGATTAGGAAGGCCATTTAGCCCATCAAACTCATCACTTTTAATTGTAAGATTGCTATAATCTTTCAGGTCCTTCTGAATTTCTGGGCACAGTGCAACTAAAGCACCCCAGGTTCAGGGAATGGATTAATAAGACCACAGCTGAAGTACAGTGTGCAGTACTGGGCTCCACACTATAGGAAGGATATTGACGTTTCAGAGAATGTTCAGTGCAGATTTACTAGAATGTTGCCTGCAATGAGGAAGTACAAATACGAAGAAAAACTTGGAAAATTGGATCTTTTTTGATAGAATAGTGCAGCTTGAGGGGTCAAGAACCAGGGGCAAGAGAAATCTCGGTTTCTCCTTCCCGCGGGCGTTCGAATGGATTTTAGAAAAAAGATGCCCACCTACCTGAAGCTGCTGCGGCCACGCGAGATCCCGGTCCTGAGGCCTCGCCTGACTGCGCGTCGCAACACGTGCACGTCAGGACGTGCGCAGGCCTGGAGCTGGAGTCACATGGCTCTGGGCAGCCAATCAGGTATAGTATATTCTCATTCATTGCAAAGAGTAGGAATAAATGGGTACTTTTCAGAATGGCAGGCAGTGCCCAGTGGGGTACCGCAAGGTTCTGTGCTGGGGCCCCAGCTGTTTACATTGTACATTAATGATTTAGATGAGGGGATTAAATGAAGTATCTCCAAATTTGCGGATGACACTAAGTTGGGTGGCAGTGTGAGCTGCGAGGAGGATGCTATGAGGCTGCAGAGTGACTTGGATAGGTTAGGTGAGTGGGCAAATGCATGGCAGAAGAAGTATAATGTGGATAAATGTGAGGTTATCCACTTTGATGGTAAAAAGAGAGAGACAGACTATTATCTGAATGGTGACAGATTAGGAAAAGGGGAGGTGCAACGAGACCTGGGTGTCATGGTACATCAGTCATTGAAGGTTGGCATGCAGGTACAGCAGGCGGTTAAGAAAGCAAATGGCATGTTGGCCTTCATAGCGAGGGGATTTGAGTACAGGGGCAGGGAGGTGTTACTACAGTTGTACAGGGCCCTGGTGAGGCCACACCTGGAGTATTGTGTACAGTTTTGGTCTCCTAACTTGAGGAAGGACATTCTTGCTATTGAGGAAGTGCAGCTTGGGATGGCGGGACTGACATATCAAGAAAGATTGGATCAACTGGGCTTGTATTCACTGGAGTTCAGAAGAATGAGAGGGGATCTCATAGAAACATTTAAAATTCTGACGGGTTTAGACAGGTTAGATGCAGGAAGAATGTTCCCAATGTTGGGGAAGTCCAGAACCAGGGGTCACAGTCTAAAGATAAGGGGTAAGCCATTTAGGACCGAGATGAGGAGAAATGTCTTCACCCAGAGAGTGGTGAACCTGTGGAATTCTCGACCACAGAATGTTGTTGAGGCCAATTCACTAAATGTATTCAAAAAGGAGTTAGATGAAGTCCTTACTACTAGGGGGATCAAGGGGTATGGCGAGAAAGCAGGAATGGGGTACTGAAGTTGCATGTTCAGCCATGAACTCATTGAATGGCGGTGCAGGCTCGACGGGTCGAATGGCCTACTCCTGCACCTATTTTCCATGTTTCTATGTTTCTATAATGGGATCTCCGTAAGTTGGAGTTCCCATTATTATGAATGAGAACCCCCCCCCACAAACACTAATAACCTATAATAAAAGATAGAAAAATTCACAACATATTTTTATTAATTTAAGTTAAAGTTATTTATGTATTTAAAAAATATATATGTTTCTGATTTTTAAAAAGTTTTTAAAATTATGGTTTAAATAAACTTACCGTAGTGGGGAGGGTTTTTAACAATAACATGTGTTTTTAAAATTTTATTTTACAATGTTTTTGTGTGTTTTAAAACTCTTACGCCTGTAAAAGTAGGCTATGCACCTGCCTTTATCAGGTGCAAGAGTTTTGAGGACATTTGCTGGGCAAGATATACGTAAATCCCGCAATATTGCCCTTGCAAATGTCCTCGCTCCCAATATGCGCGAGATCTGTCAAACAGAAACTTGACAGATTGGAAAAGCCGGTTTTCAGCGCATGTGCATTGTGCGCTGAAAACCGGCTTTTCCGAAGTCTTCCCGGGTCCATACAAACTCCGTACAGACCTGGGGAGGCCGGTATTTCCAGACCATTATTAAATGTAAGAGAAAGAACAGAGTGCAGGAGAGACTTCTTTACACAGAGAATTTGAGGATCTGGAATTCACTTTCAGGGTTCGTAGTCGAGGCATAAGCTGTCAACATTCAAGATTAGATTGGACAGGTGAATGAATGAGAAGGGATGAAGCTATATGGGAAGGGGGTGGGTAACTGTGATTAGAATTATTTGCTCGCATGGAGGGTAAATGCCAACACGGACAGGTTGGGCCGTTTCTACATTGCAACTTCCATGTATTTCTATATGTAATGTGCATGCCTGATAAAAATGATGATGGTGATTGCTCAAAGTAAACTCAGCAGCAGCACCGGGATCACATGCACCGACTGACTGAAAAGCATGACTCTGTCAAAACGCATGCAGAACAAAGGAATCACTAATTCCCAATGTTTTTGTGAGCTTTACTTGAACAAAGATAAGGCAACTAAAATATCCGCAACATGTGATAAATTCGTGATGATGACTGGTACTGAATCATCCCCAAAAGTTTTATCCAGAGGCTGCTGATTTGCAAACGAATTGCAGCTCCCTGCTGATCTTTTGTTGGCTTTGTTTTGGAGCGGAGGTGAGAGATTTTTTTCCCCTTGTTGTTTGCAGGAGATTGCTGGTGAAAAACAAATGTTTTGTATTTCTTCAAATTGTACACAAGCCAATTGCATTTGCAGCAAAACTGTTTCTAGTAACACAGTGAAAGGTTTATAGTGGAGGGCTGGAAAAAACAAGTTGAGAAAACATGTGGAGCTGGGCTGCCAACAATGGGGGATGTTCGGAGGGACCACCACAATCAGAAAGTCATTGAAAGTTGGCATACAGGTACAGCAGACGGTGAAGAAGGCAAATGGTATGTTGGCCTTCATAGCAAGGGGTTTTTGAGTATAGGAGCAGGGAAGTCTTGCTGCAGCTGTACAGTGCCTTAATGAGGTCTCACCTGGAATATTGTGTTCAATTTGGTCTCCTAATCTGAGGAAGGACATTCTTGCTATTGAGGAAGTGCAGCGAAGGTTCACCAGACTGATTCCAGGGATGGCTAGACTGACATATGAGGAGAGACTGTATCAATTAGGCCTTTATTCACTGGAGTTTAGAAGGATGAGAGGGGTTCTCATAGAAACATATAAGATTCTGACGGGACTGGACAGGTTAGATGCAGGAAGAATGTTCTCGATGTTGGGGAAGTCCAGAACCAGGGGACACCGTCTTAGGATAAGGGGCAGGCCATTTAGGACTGAGATGAGGAGAAACTTCTTCACTCAGAGAGTTGTTAACCTGTGGAATTCCCTGCCGCAGAGAGTTGTTGATGCCAGTTCATTGGATATATTCAAGAGGGAGTTAGGTATGGCCCTTACGGCTAAAAGGATCAAGGGGTATGGAGAGAAAGCAGGAAAGGGGTACTGAAGGAATGATCAGCCATGATCTTATTGAATGGTGGTGCAGGCTCGAAGGGCCGAATGGCCTACTCCTGCACCTATTTTCTAGGTTTCTGTGAAAGAGTGGTGCAGATGCAACTGAACACTTAGGGGCTGAAATTGCTCACCGATAAGTCCCGCCCATTTTTCGGCGGTCCCCAGGCGGCACCTACCTTTTGTCCATCGGGAGCCTGTTTCAGCTACGTTGTGTGTGCGGCAGTGGCAGCGGCAGGCAACGGGAGTCGGCGGGCGGGAGCGGGCGTTTGCGGGCGGCAGCATCAGTGGGCGGCAGGTGCAGGCCTCTCCACTCGGAGAACTCCGAGGTCCTGCAACGCGCATGCATGAGACTTGGTGAGTTTTTTTCGTAGTCTTTTCACCCACCTGGTGTCATTTCGACTCTCTTGCAGCTGTGAGTGGGAGAGGGGAGAGTCTGAGTTGGAGATTGGAGAGGGAACAGTCTGAATTGGAGAGGGCAGAGTCTGAGTTGGAGAGGACAGAGTCTGAGTTGGAGAGGGCAGAGTCTGAGTTGGAGAGGGCAGAGTCTGAGTTGGAGAGGGCAGAGTCTGAGTTGGAGAGGGCAGAGTCTGAGTTGGAGAGGGCAGAGTCTGAGTTGGAGAGGGCAGAGTCTGAGTTGGAGAGGGCAGAGTCTGAGTTGGAGAGGGCAGAGTCTGAGTTGGAGAGGGCAGAGTCTGAGTTGGAGAGGGCAGAGTCTGAGTTGGAGAGGGCAGAGTCTGAGTTGGAGAGGGAACAGTCTGAGTTGGAGAGGGCAGAGTCTGAGTTGGAGAGGGGGCAGGTGGGGCGATGAAGAGGAGCTTGGGCATCGCTTCAAGGGGGGGGAAGAGAGGTGATGGTGCTGGGTAGAGGGGTGGGTGTTGGTGGTGTAAATGTTTGTAAATGTAATAATGTTATGTAACTTTGTTATTGTGCACTTGTAAATACACTCACATTGTTGACCCTCTCTTGGTAAGTGTCTCATTTTAACATCATGTGTGGTGCCTTGTGAGAAACACACATCTGTCCCTCGGGTCATCTGCTTTATCAGGAATAGCTTCCCATCCACATATGACTGCACTGTATAATGGGTACGGTCATCAGGCCATCGCAATACAACAAGGAAGGGTCACCGGTGCAGGAAGGTTGCCATTCAATAACACTCACTTTACCTACTTTCAGGGCAGACCTTAAGGCTTGCACTTCAACCCTCTTTTTCCGAGGAGTGCCACCCTGAGATGACATGGTCATCAGTTACATTGCAGTACATTAAATGTCTTTTCCCGTGTTCCATTCCTCATGAAATGCTCTTCTGACGATCAGTTGCAGCGATGCTCCATTTCTTAATATCTTCTAACTCTCGCTTATTCAGCCTGACATAATCCCATACCCTCTGCGCAGTCACAATATGCGCCTAAATATGTTCCGCATTAAATACTCTCATAACTCTTGGAGGGTATCTCCACTGAACCTTTACCATCTTTCGCTACTCATTGCCGCCTCATCCAGCACACCTTCCCTTCAACGGAGTCATATGGAGAAACATACCTGAACTCTTTCTGTGCGGGTTAAGGTCCATCTCATTACTCTTTATGTGCTGTGAGGGTTATTTGATCTGTCAGCTTTATTACATCTCACAGAATAGAGTTATGTCCATGACCACAACAAAGCATGCTGGGTACAGGTCTTTTGTGATTAAGCAGAACATATTTTATTAAGTAGTTTCCTTGCAGTACAAAGAAATAAAACCTAAGGCGATAGTGACAGTCTAGTCATTGAAACCTCAACGGTAGGCCACTGAGTCACCACGGCGCTTGTCTCTTGCTGTATTCTATTGACTGTAGTCCTTCTTCAGTCTGCTCTGTAATCGTGCTGCCCCTAAAGTCGAATAGCTGTAACTTTATACTTTTTTCCTCTCATACAAATGTTGTGAGAGTCTGCAGCTGTCTCAGGCTTACAATAGATCATTCTAAGACTGTGCCTCTGACCTTCTATGTTATATCTAGTGCTTTCCTGAGAACTTTTAGAAGGACTGTATCACGGAATTAATTAATGAGCTTGGCTGTACAAAATCTGACATGCTGCATACTTTTCAGTTATTGATAATTATTTGGCTTTGGCCATTGTGATTCTAAATGAAGGTGTTTCAGCAAGGTAAAAAAAAAGTTTCCATCAGCTTAGACACATTTTAGTCACTTTTATCACATACCAATTAAACATGAGCATGATCTATAAACTAAAGCAACATCCAGTAAACTTTTTTCTCGCAGTCCCACTCAGAATGCTGTAGCATCCGCGATGTGCAGCGCTGCAGCACTCGGAGCCCTTCTCACTGCCACCCGATTCACGGCCAGGCCAGACCTGCTTTTTGCGAGCAGTCCTTCTGGCGGGCGGCAGGTCGATTTGAGGCCAGCATCACTGACCAAAATGGCCGACTTCCAGCATCACGCCGGCGGAACCCTCCACCACCAATCTCCCGCCGGTCCTGAAGGAATCGCGCCAAAAAGCTACATTTCCGGCGGAACCTCGGCGGCTGCAGGCGCAACTTCCACCAATTGTGGCCGCTTAATCCCTGAAATTCCAGGATTCCCACTCCGCCAGTGAACGTGCAGCATAGCAGGACTCCTGTCTTTTGCTGCCTGAATGGTAGGCTTTGTCTCAAATCCCACCAATGAGGTTATTATTGTTAAGTCCTGACTCTAATGTACTGACTTACACGAGACACATGCTGAAGTCAAGGTCACTCAGGATCTGCACCTTTAATTCCAGCTCTCCAGTGCTGCACTTACCTGAGACCTCCCTTTATATACCACAGTGGGACAGGTATGGAGTGCCTACTGCAAGTGCACCCCTGGTGGTAAGGTATGCTTATTGTTACAGATCATATCCAGTTACAGCCATGTATAGCATGGTAAGATACAGTTATATATAGTAATGTGAGATACTTGACATCACCCTCCCCAAGGACTTATTGCCTTTATAGATTCAGTCTCTCAGGTGGTCTCCGCTCTCGCGTGGAGCGTCTTAGTTGTTTGCCTTGGTGCCTGTTTTTCGTTCGGTGTGATTGCTGGTATCTCACCTGGGCCGTCTGTTTCGTTCGGTGTGATTGCTGGTATCTCACCTGGGCCGTCTGTTGAGACTGCCCTTTCCTCAGGTTGTTCCACCTGTCTGTCCACCAGGTGTGGTGTGAGTTCCAAATTGAAGTCTGCCTCTGGTTCTTCAGTGTTATCAGTGAATCTACTTTTTGCTTGGTCTACATGCCTCCAGCAGGTTTGGCCATTGTCCATTTGTACAACCAGTAGCCTGTTTCCCTCTTTGTCTGTTACTGTCCCTGCAAGCCATTTAGGACCCCGGCCATAGTTTAGCACAAACACTTTGTTCCCTATCTCATTCCACCTCCCCCTCTAATTTCGGTCACGGTACTCAGTTAGCTTTTGACGCTTAGCCGCAACAATTTCATGCATGTCTGGGAGGATTAACGACAGCCTGGTCTTTATGATTCATTTCATCAATAGTTGTGCAGGGGGAACCCCAGTCAACGAATGCGGATGAGATCTGTATGCCAGCAGCAGTCGCGACAGGCGGCTCTGCAGCGTGGGACCTTGGATTCTGAGCATGCCTTGTTTAATGATCTGCACTGCTCGCTCCACCTGGCCATTGGAGGGCGGCTTGAAAGGCGCCATCTTAACGTCATTTATGCCGTGGTCAACTATAAAATCATGAAATTCTGCGCTGGTGAAGCACGGACCATTATCATTGACCAATATGTCAGGAATGCCGTGCGTTGCAAACATGGTTCTAAGGCTCTCCACAGTGGTGGAGGTGGTGCTCGAGTTTAAAATGGTGCACTCGATCCATTTTGAAAAAGCATCAATGACTACGAGGAACATTTTGCCCATGAATGGGCCCGCATAGTCTACATGCACCCGCGACCACGGTTTGGTGAGCCAGGGCCAGGGGCTTAGGGGGGCCTCCCTGGGGGCATTACTGAGTTGGGCACAAATGGTGCACCGACGGACGCAGAGCTCCAAGTCCGCGTCAATGCCAGGCCACCAGGCATGAGATCTGGCTATGGCCTTCATAAGGACGATCCCCGGGTGCTCGCGATGGAGCTCCCGGACAAACGCCTCCCTGCCTCGCAAGGGCATAATTACGCGGCTGCCCCACATCAGGCAGTCTGCCTGTAGGGAGAGTTCATGCATGCGCCTATGGAAGGGTTTGACCTCCTCGGGGCAGGCATCGCGAGCCTCTGCCCAGTCACCGGTTAAAACGCATCTTTTAACTAGAGACAACGTGGGGTCGCTGGTCGTCCAGGCTCTGATTTGGCGAGCCGTCATGGGCGAACCTGTGGATTCAAAGGCATTGATTGCCATGACCATCTCACAGTGCTGTTCGTCGGACCCTTCTGTGGTCGCCAGGGGTAACCTGCTAAGCGCGTCGGCACAGTTGTCTGTGCCTGGTCTATGCCTTATCGTGTAGTCGTAAGCCGCCAGCATGAGTGCCCACCGCTGAATACGCGCCGAGGTGTTGCCGTTGATTGCCTTGCACTCGGATAATAGGGACGTGAGGGGTTTGTGGTCGGTTTCTAATGCAAACTTGGCCCAGAAAAGGTATTGGTGCATCTTTTTGACACCGTACACGCACGCGAGCGCCTCCTTCTCAACCATACCGTACCCGTGCTCCGCCCGCAAAAGTGACCTGGAGGCATAAGCAACGGGCTGCAATTTACCCGCATCACTGACATGCTGTGAAACGCACCCGACCCCGTACGCTGACGCATCACACGTAAGGACTAACTTTTTACCTGGGTCAAAAAAGGCTAAAACTCTCTTGGAACATAGAAGGTTGCGTGCCTTATTGAAGGCGCGTTCTTGGGCATCCCCCCAAAACCAATCGCACCCCTTTCTGAGTAGCACGTGGAGTGGCTCCAGCAGCGTGCTCAAGTTCTGCATAAAGTTCCCAAAGTAATTGCATAGTCCGAGAAAGGCGCGCAGTTCCGAAACATTCCGGGGCCTGGGTGCCAGGCGAATCGCTTCGGTTTTGGATTCGGTTGGGCGGATTCCATCAGCGGCAATCCTTCTGCCCAAAAATTCAACCTCAGGCACGAGAAACAGACACTTGGATTTCTTAACTCTTAGGCCTACCCGATCCAATCGACTTAGTACTTCCTCAAGATTGCGGAGATGGGAGTCGGTGTCCCTGCCCGTGATAAGTATGTCATCTTGAAACACAACCGTTCCCGGGATGGACTTGAGCAGACTTTCCATGTTGCGCTGGAATATAGCAGTGCCAACCTGATGCCGAATGGGCATCGATTGTACACAAAAAGGCCTCGATGTGTGTTGATGGTGGTGAGCAGCTTAGACTCTTCGGTCAGTTCTTGCGTCATATACGCAGATGTGAGATCAAGTTTCGAGAAAAGTTTTCCTCCAGCCAATGTGGCAAATAGGTCCTCTGCTCTGGGCAGCGGGTATTGGTCCTGTAGGGAGACTCTGGTTATAATAGACTTGTAATCCCCACAGATTCGCACGGACCCATCAGGCTTCATGACGGGGATGATGGGGCTTGCCCAGTCGCTGAATTCCACGGGAGAAATTATGCCTTCCCGTAGAAGCCGGTCCAGTTCGTTTTCAATCTTTTCCCTCATCACATAAAGCGCAGCTCTAGCCTTGTGATGGACCGGTCTGGCATTCTGTGTGATGTAGATTCTAACTGTAGCCACTTTGAAGGTGCCCACACCTGGCTGAAAGAGATGTTCAAAACGGCTTAGAACTGTTGAGCAGGAGGTCCGTTCCTCTGACGACATGGCGTGAACATCATCCCATTTCCAATTAAGTTCTGCTAGCCAGCTTCTCCCCAACAGGGCTGGGAGATCCCCGGGGACATTCCACAGGGAAAGTCAGTGTACCATCCCTTTGTGTGTGACTGAGAGCATGGTGCTGCCAAGGACTGGGACGATTTCTTTAGTATAGGTCCTCAGTTTGGTATCGATCTTTGTGAGTTTTGGTCTGTTGCTTTTGTGCGGCCACAGCTGTTCAAATTGTTGAATGCTCATGAGGGATTGACTGGCCCCCGTGTCCAGTTCCATGTTGACGGATATCCCGTTGAGTAGAACCCGCATTATAATTGAAGGCGTCTTGGTGTAAGAACAGTGGACATTGATCGTGTTAACCCGCTGTACCTCGTCATTCCAACCTTCTTCTGGTCTGCTTTCCGACCCTTCCGATTCGTATACCAGCCGAGCTGCTGTTTTTTTGCACATGCGAGCTAGATGCCCTGTATAGTTGCAGTTTCTGCAAACGGCATGCTGAAATCGACACACCCTGGTTGAGTGCCTTCCCCCACATCTCCAACACAGACCATTTCCATTGTCTCCGAAGGATGAGCTGCGTCTGGCTGATCTCCCTTGAGCTTCTCTCAATCTGTTGTTCATTGCTCACATTGTGGGTTGATGAGGTGTGATCAACCGTTCATGTGGCTCTTGATTTTGATGGCTTCTGGCGCCACTGTCTGCTGTTGAAGGCCTGCTCTCCTGCCTTTGTCTGTGTGTGGGGGTAGCGGTTTGTTTCACAATGTGAACCCCTTGTTCCGATGCCTCGTTGGTTGTCGTACCCGAAGTATAGATCAGCCTCGTTTCTTCTTCGCCTGCCAAGAACGTCTGTGTGACCAGTGCTGCTGCCTCTAGAGTCAAGTTCTTAGTCTCTATAAGCTTTCAGAATATGCCTGCATGGCCTATTCCTTCAATAAAAAAAGTCTCTCAGTACTTCTCTCCTTAGTTCATCGGGGAACTCACATGAACTAGCCAGCCTCCGAAGTTCTGCCACGAAGTCGGGTATGCTTTGGCCCACACAGCATCTGTAGTTGTAGAACCTGTGTCTGGCCATGTGTAGGCTGCTCACTGGCTTCAGGTGGTCTCTCACCAGTGTGCTCAACTCCTCAAATGATTTGCTTGCTGGTTTCTCGGGTGCCAGCAGGTCTTTCATTAAAGCGTATGTTCTCGAGCCACAGCAGGCCAAGAGATGGGCTCTTCTCTTGTCTGCCTTATCATCGCCCAGCCAGTCTTTGGTCACAAAGCTTTGCTGGAGCCTTTCTATAAAGTCATCCCAATTGTCTCCAGCATTGTATTTCTCATCTGAGCTGTTGGTAGCCATTCTGTGGATTCTGTGATCCCGTAACTCGTCGCCACTGTTAAGTCCTGACTCACACGAGACACATGCTGAAGTCAAGTTCACTCAGGACCTGCACCTTTAATTCCAGCTCTTCAGTGCTGCACTTGCCTGAGACCTCCCTTTATATACCACAGTGGGACAGGTATGGAGTGTCTCCTGCAAGTGCACCCCTGGTGGTAAGGTATGTTTATTGTTACAGGTCATATCCAGTTACAGTCATGTATAGCATGGTAAGATACAGTTATATACAGTAATGTGAGATACATGACAATTATCATAATAGGGACTGACTAGTGGCAGGACGATCGCACGCACCCAACAACAGGATGTGAGGAAGGATGGAGGAATTTTGTAAATGCACCAAAGGGGGAAAATGGACACTGGGCTTGGATCCTTTTCTGTAATGAAGTCTTGGAGCTGTTGATAGGCTCCACTATATAACTCTGGCCTATGTACCATTGGACCTAAGGAGAGTGTAGCCAGCTAAATTCCCAAGCTACCTTGGCAATTCCCTCAGACACGCCCTCAAAACAGTCTCTGGACGTGGAGGTGGGGTCTGCGCTGGCCACAACTACTAGAATTTGGCCCAAATCTTACACTGGGCAGTAACCCATTGGATCTGAGGTCTGCTCAAACCCCAGCCTCCACCTTGCCCCCCATCCCCAAAGGAGAGGCACCTGCCCTACATCCTCCCTGGTCCTTTTAATTTCAGCTCCAGGGAGCTATATTTATCTTGAATTGTGGTGTCGATCTACACCAAACTGATTGACTGACACGCCGTATGAGTACGGCTTGGACACGTTACCAGGAAAAAGATATGTGATCATAGAGTGAAGTAGGTAGATTACAAGATTATTAAGGACCACAGAGGTGAGTGTGTTTTCAGAGAGGGTCACTGAGGAACAGGAACTAATCAGGCCCCGATATTAACTGGGAACTGGGGCAGTTCCATATTGTGTGGGAAACCTGGACGTAAGTTCTGTGCATCTGTCAGTGGCATTTTAATGCAGCCAACTCATTATCATTTTACTTCCGGGTTTGATATTGATTTCGTAGCAGCGGGCGTGATGTGGACCTGCATGATGTGATCTCAACTCCAGTATTTAAAGGGCCAATCGAAAGATGGAATTTGGAGGAGATTGGAGTTGGAAGCAAGAGAGGAAGAACTTTGACAATGGATTCCGGACGTCCAAAAGCTATCTCCCACTTCAATGACCCCTCTATTGATGTATTGCTAGGGGCTATAAGGAGCCAGAGAGAGATAGTCTTCCCCAGCAATGGGAGGAAGAAACCTGCTGCCACAAAGAAGGCTTGGCTGGAGGTGGCCCAGGAGGTCAGCAGCAGGAGCATTTTGCCACACTCCTGGATTCAGTGCAGGAAGCACTTTAACAACCATAACAGGTCAGGAAAGGTGAGCATTGTTGCACCTTCACCTATATCCTGCTGTGTGCTTCAACCCAACATCTCACTTTACCTTGTCAAGCCTACACCATCACTCCTCACAGCCACTTACCTTGCAAGTGCACCCATCCTTCACTTTCTATGCATTTCCTTACATCCCCATCTATTCATCCACCACTGCCATTCAGCCTCATCCTGATGCAATTTCATGCATCTCCCTGATAGTCACCCTCACCGAATGCATTCCATCCATCGGGTGAACGCATGCCATTAGAATTACTCATAGGTTTGTTCTTTCCCCTGTTGCAAAAGAGAGCGCAATACACGAGGTAGAGGGAGAGAATTGGCAATGGTTCTCCATCGATTTCCCAGCTAACAACTGTGGAGGAGGAAGCGCTGCAGATCAGTGGTGTTTCAGCATCCCTTGCCATCGGGAATGGGGAGGCGGGAACCTCCCATCTACCTGGTGATACAATTAAACATCAGCGACCCACATGTCGTACAACACTCAGTCATACTGACTTAATTTTAACAGCGAGTGAAATATGATCATCTTTATTATGATAAGTTGCAACATACTTAAATTGCCAGTACTAATTCATATCTTTTCTCTCCACCAGGATCCTCACACGTGCAGCAAGAGTCCAGGGACCTCGTAGACGATGAATCCTCAGAGGAGCTGATTCCTTCTGAGGGTGCACTATTATAGGACTCATGATTGCCATGCATCAGTTCATGCACTCGCACTTTGGTGGGACAGTTCAGCAGATAGTTTGGTTTTTACCTTCAATTACCTGAAATTAGGAAATTACCTTCTCTGTAATAAATTATGTTGTAACAGAATATTTGCTTTACTTCCATTACAATCACATTAAAATATCCAAATGGGAGAAGTATTCTTGACCTCAATGTGCAGATATATCACTACCTCTTTTGTAGTTTGCTGGCACCTGGAATTGTCTATGAATCTAGCCGTGGAAAATTAAGTACGAAGAAAGGCTACAAATATGTAGCAAGAGGCATGTGGCAACCTATATGTGCTACAACTTGTGTGTTTTGATGTATACTTAACAGAACTGTATTTGTTAATTTAAGTCTTGCTTTTAAAGTTCTTTACATGGGTGCTTAACAACTATTTGTATTTGAACCATTTTATGTTCTGTCAGACTTTTATTTTTTTTAAACCTAATAGATCTCCTGTGGTATTGCTCACAGTACTGTCTTACCATGTGATTTTTGTGTGTATGAACATAAGAAATAGAAACAGGAGTAGGCCATATGGCCCCTCGAGCCTGCTTTGCCATTCAATAAGATCATGTCTGATCTGATCTTGGCCTCAACTCTATTTCATGCCTGTTCCTCATAATCCTTGACTCTCCTGCAGTTCAAAAATCTGTCTATCTCCACCTTGAATATATTCAATGACCCAGCCTCCACAGCTCTCCGGGGTAGAGAATTCCAAAGATTCATGACTCTCTGAGAGAAGAAATTCTTCCTCATTTCCGTCTTAAATGGGTGACCCCTTATTCTGAAACTATGCCCCCTAGTTCTAGATTCCCCCACGAGGGGAAACATCCTCTCTGCATCTACCCTGTCAAGCCCCCTCAGAATCTTACATGTTTCAATAAGATCACCTTTCATTCTTCTAAACTCCAATGAATACAGTCCCAAATTGCTCAACCGTTCCTCATAAGACAACATTTTCATCTCAGGAATCAACCTAGTGAACCTTCTCTAAACTGCCTCCAATGCAAGTATATCCCTTCTTAAATAAGGAGACCAAAACTGTACGCAGTACTCCAGGTGTGGTCTCACCAATGCCCTGTACAGTTGTAGCAAGACTTCCCTGCTTTTATACGCCATTTCCTATGCAATAAAGGCCAACATTCCATTTGCCTTCCTAATTGCTTGCTGTACCTGCAGGCTAACCTTTTGTGTTTCATATATGAGGACACCCAGAACCTACTGTCCCGCAGCATTTTGTAGTCTCAACATAAGAACATAAGAAATAGGATTAGGAGTCGGCCATTTAGCCCCCCGAGCCTGCTCCGCCATTCAATAAGATCATGGCTGATCTGATCTTGGCCTCAACTCCACTTTCCTGCCCACTCCCCATAACCCTTAACTCCCATATCGTTCAAAACTCTGTCTATTTCTACCTTAAATATATTCAATGACCCAGCCTCCACAGCTCTCTGGGGCAGAGAATTCCAAAGATTCAGGACTTCATTTCCATTTTCCCTCTCCATTTAAATAAATAATAATTTGCTTTTCTATTTTTTCTGCCAAAGTGGATAACCTCACATTTTTCCACATTATACCCCATCTGCCAAATTTTTGCCCATTCACTTAGCCTGTCTATATCCCTTTGCAAACTCTTTGAGGCCGAAATTGCTCCCGCCTGAAACGGGGTGCACGTACCCGTTTGTACCGCTGCGGTGGTTGAGGTGGCTTCTTGAGAGAAATTCCGCACTTTGGATTTTTTTTCAGGCGGACTGGAAGTCGCTCAGAATGGGGTGGAAATGGAGCGGTGAGTACACTGAGGGGCGGAAGTTGGGGTGGAGCGGAGCAGCCGCCGCATCACCACGATCATGACATCATCACGGCGCCGCATCACCACAATCTCCCCTTCACTTAAAGGGGAGAGCCTACACGAATTCTAAAGTTCGGTCCACTGGGAGGGTTTCGGCCGGGCCAGTGGCCTGGCACCCAAGAGGGGGTGCCAGGCTGCCCGTTGATGGCCCGGCTGAACCCAGGGGCATAATTGTCGGCCCGACATGGCAGTTGGCCAACAAAAAAAAACATGGCGGCAGCGGCAGTGCGCCCTCTCCTTTAATGGGAGCCGCACCGCCATTGCAGAAGGCCACATGAAAAGCATGGCCAGTCATTTCCGGTGTTAAGTGGCCTTAAGGAAAGGGGCAATTTCGGT
Organism: Pristiophorus japonicus; assembly: GCF_044704955.1. NCBI lineage: Eukaryota > Metazoa > Chordata > Chondrichthyes > Pristiophoridae > Pristiophorus > Pristiophorus japonicus. The sequence continues at coordinate 63,891,184 of NC_091977.1, forward strand.
CCCTTTATGTCCTCCTCACAATTTGCTTCCCCACCTATCTTTGTATCATCAGCAAATTTGGCTTCAGTACACTTGGTCCCTTCGTCCAAGTTATTAATATAAATTGTAAATAGTTGAAACCCCAGCACTGATCCCTGTGGCACCCCACTAGTTACAGTTTGCCAACCTGAAAATGACCCATTTATCTTGACTCTCTGTTTTCTGTTAGTTAGCCAATCCTTTATCCATGCTAATATATTATCCCCTACCCCGTGAGCTCTTATCTTGTGCAGTAACCTTTTTGTTATATGGCTATGTCATATTACATGTCTATGATTTCTCACTCTGTGGAGCAGTTTCCATGTAGTGTCCATTATTTCTGTTTAATTGACAAATCCAGGTGGAAACAGATCTGATTCCAGATATTAGCTTGAAGCTATGGTTTGTTGTGACAGGTTATTGGGCCAGAGGAGCATTGTAGGTAGAGCGAAACAATCCCACAATCAACGAATCACATCAAAGCTCTGCAGTCCTGCCACATCCAGTCATGAATGGTGGTGGACATTTGAACAACTGACTGCAGAATTGAAAAGTTGGGAAGTTATACTAAATGTGTATCGAACCTTGGTTAGACCACACTTAGAGTATTGCGTACAGTTCTGGTCGCCATATTATAAAAAGGATATAGAGCCACTGGGGAGGGTGCAGAGAAGATTTAGAAGGATGATACCAGAAATGCGAGGGTATACATATCAGGAATGGATGAACAGGCTGAGGGGTGACGATCCCAGGCAGCGGAGGCGCTCAGGTCAAGAACTCCCTGTATATGGACGACGTCGCTGTCTTTTGCTTGGATCCGCAGTTGGTCCGCAGATTGCTCGCAATCTGCGACCAGTTTGAACTGGCCTCGGGAGCAAAGGTCAATCGCAGAAAAAGCGAGGCCATGCTCTTTGGCAACTGGACCGACCGATCCTTTATTCCCTTCACCATTAAACCAGATTACCTGAAGGTGTTGGGAATATGGTTCGGAATGGACGGGACGTGCGCTAAAAACTGGGAAGAGCGTATCGCCAAAGTGAAGCAAAAACTGGGATGGTGGAAGCTGTGCTTCCTCTCCATGGCAGGAAAGAACCTGGTCATCAGGAGTGAGGTGCTCTCGGGGTTGCTACACGTGGCGCAGGTCTGGCCCATCTCTTGCTCCTGTGCCACGGCAGTCACCCGGACCGTCTTCCACTTTGTCTGGAGGTCCAAAATGGACCGTGTCCGCAGAGACACAATGTACAAATCTCTGGACAGTGGAGGAAAGATGTTCCGAACGTGGCCCTCATCCTGATGGCCACCTTTGTGTGCGGCTGCATCAAGCTGTGCACAGACCCCCGGTATGCAAACATCAAGTGTCACTATGTGCTGAGGTTCTACCTGTCCCCTTTGTTGTGAAGGATGGGTCTGGCCACGCTGCCGCGAAACGCCCCCACCAGCTGGACCATGCCTGCCCACCTGTCCTTCGTGGAAAAGTTTTTCACAACAAACCCCTTTGACCACAAGGCCATAAAACAGTGGTCAGCACGTAACGTCCTGGACGCCCTACAAAAGAAGGAGAGGGTGGACCCTGTCGGGTGGTTCCCTGAGCGGACTGTCGAACTCGTTTGGCAGAACGTCTCATCGCCAGAGCTGTCACACAAGCACCAAGACGTAGCTTGGTTGGTGGTGAGGAGGGCCTTACCCGTCAGAGCATTCATGCACAACCGACATCTCAGCAGCACGGCACAGTGCCCCCGAGTCGGCTGTGGGGCGGACAAGACTGTCACCCATCTCCTTCAGAATTGCGCCTTCGCAAGGCAGGTTTGGAAAGAGATGCAGTGGTTGCTGTCGAGGTTCATCCCGAGCAGCTCCGTAACACAGGACTCTGTGCTCTACACGCTGTTCCCAGGGACACACACCGAGACAGACATCATCGCTCTTTGCTCTTGCCGAAACTTGCTGGTCTTCCAGAGCAAGGAGATGTCCACATCTGTGTGTTGCAGACTGGCACAATCCAAGATCCAGGATTACGTGCTGAGGGACGCACTTAAAATTGGTGCAGTCGCCGCAAAGGGAAGGGCCACAGTTTAAAGCCCTTCTGCCACGGTAAACCCGGGGGCAGGAATCAGAACAAAACTTCCCTCGGGCCGTACTTGTAACTTCTTTTTTGTGTACATGGAGCACCGTGATCTGTAAACACCTATGTAGTGCCATGTACAATGCAAGGTCTGTTTCGTGATGCACGTTGGAAAGGAAAAGTGTAAATGTACCGTCACCCATTCCGTGTACTGTATAGTGACACATGTAATGTAATTTGTTGAATGTACTACAATGTATCCCATATTGTTCCGAATTGTACTTGAATTGAAAAGCAAGGAAATGTATCGAACGGAACTGCCGTCAGCACCCAAATGTAGTGTATGGGATTGCTGACCGCAGCTAAATGTACTGAACTGCTTTTGAAAGTACTGTACAAATTTTTATATGAATAAAGTATATTTTGAAATTTAAAAAAAATGAACAGGCTGTGTCTTTTTTCTCTTGAAAAAAGAGGCTCAGGGGTGACCTAATAGAGTTTTTTAAAATTATGAAAGATTTTGATAGAATGGATAAAGAGAGAATGTTTCCACTTGTGGGGAAGAGCATAACTAGAGGCCATCAATATAAGATAGTCACCAAGAAATCCAATAGGGAATTCAGAAGAAACCTCTTTACCTAAAGAGTGCTGAGAATGTGGAACTCGCTACTACAGGGAGTGGTTGAAGCGAATCATGTAGATGCATTTAAGGGGAGGCTAGACAAGCATATGAAGGAGAAAGGAATAGAGGGTTATGTTGATAGATTTAGATGAGGAAAGACGGGAGGAGGCTCGAGTGGAGCATAAACGCTGGCATTGTCTGGTTGGGTTGTTTCTCTGCCGTATATCCTATGTAATCCTATGACTGGAAAAGGAGGCCCCATGAACATCCCCATCCTCAATGATGGCGGAACTCAACACCTGACTGCAAAAGAAAAGGCTGAAGCGTTCGCAACCATTTTCAGCCAGAAGAGTCGAGTGGACCATTCATCTCAGCCTCTTCCTGAGGTCCCCACCATCACAGAAGCCAGTTTTCAGCCAATTCGATTCATTCCACGTGATTTCAAGAAATAGCTGAGCGCACTGGATACAGCAAAGGCAATGGGCCCCGACAACATCCCAGCTGTTGTGCTGAAGATTTGTGCTCCAGAGCTAGCGGACCTCTAGCCAAGCTGTTCAAGTACAGCTACAATACTGGCATCTCTCCAACATTGTGGAAAACTGCCCAGGTATGCCCTGTCCACAAAAAACAGGACAAATTCAATCCGGCCAATTAACGCCCATCAGTCTACACTCAATCATCAGCAACGTGATGAAAGGTATCGTCGATGGTGCTATCAAGCAGCACTTACTCCCCAATAAACTACTCATCAATATTTAGTTTGGGTTCCACCAGGACCACTATGCTCCAGACCTCATTACAGCCTTGGTCCAAACACGGACAAAAGACTTGAATTCCAGAGGTGAGGTGAGAGTGACTACCCTTAACATCAAGGCAGATTTTGACTGAGTATGGCATCAAGCAGCCCTAGTAAAATTGAAATCAGTTGGAATCAGGGGGAAAACTCTCCACTGGCTGGAATCAGACCTAGTACAAAGGAAGATGGTTGTGGTTGTTGGAGGCCATTCATCTCAGTCCCAGGACATCGCTGAAGGAGTTCCTCAGGGCAGTATTCTAGGCCTAACCATCTTCAGCTGCTTCATCAATGAATCAGTCACTCCCTTCACCACCAGCACGCCGTGTTTGAAGTGCGTACCATCTACAAGATGCAGTGCAGCAACTCGCCAAACCTTCTTCGGCAGCACCTCCCAAACTTGCGACCTCTACCACCTAGAAGGACAAGAACAGCAGACACATGGGACACCATCACCTCCAAGTTCCCCTCCAAGTCACACATCACCCTACTTGGATATATATCGCTGTTCCTTCATCGTCGTTGGGTCAAAATCCTTGAACCCCCTACCTAACAGCATTATGGGAATACCTTCACCACACAGACTGCAGTGGTTCAAGAAGACGGCTCATCACCACCTTCTCGAGTGCAATTAGGAATAGGCAATAAATGCTGGTCTTGCCAGCAACACCCATATCCCATGGACGAATAAAAAAAATGTATCCTCTTGTTCTGAGTAATAAATGCGTGAATCTTTTTACTGTTGGTGATCCTCATCAGCAGGCAAAGTGTGTATATGGCAAGGTCTGTGGGGGCCGCAAGGTGGTCTTGACTCGTGTGGTCCCAAGGACTTCTGTATAGAAGGGTCCTCTGATTTTGTCTGAATTGATGTGCCATCATGGTTTTGTGCCTATTGTTGGATTGGACTGGTGCCTGTGTCTGGGGAACCAAAATACCCACCCATTGCTGCAAGTACTAACTGTTGGCCAGTATGATCTGGCCAACATGAGTTGTCATTGTTTAATGTGCTTATACTCTTAATCGAACAAGGACATTAGTGATACAAAAGCAAAATAATGCGGATGCTGGAAATCTAAAATAAAAACAGAAAATGCTGAAAATATGCAGCAGGTCAGGCAGCATCTGTGGAAAGAGAAACAGATTTAACTTTTCATAAGAATATAAGAACATAAGAAATAGGAGCAGGAGTAGGCCATTTGGCCCCTCGAGCTTGCTCCGCCATTCAATAAGATCATGGCTGATCTGATCATGGACTCAGCTCCACTTCCTTGCCTGCTTCCCTTTATTCCCTTATTGCTCAAAAATCTGTCTATCTCCGCCTTAAATATATTCAATGACCCAGCCTCCACAATCTCTGGGGCAGAGAATTCCATAAATTTACAACCCTTTGAGAGAAGAAATTCCTCCTCATCTCAGCTTTAAATAGGCGGCCCTTTATTCTAAGGCTATGTTCCCTAGTTTTACTTTCCCTTATTATTGGAAATATCCTCTCTGCGTCCACCTTGTCGAACCCCCTCATTATCTTATAAGTTTCAATAAGATCACCTTCATTCTTCTGAACTCCAATGTGTATAGGCCCAACCTACTCAAATTTTCCTCATAAGTCAATCCCCTCATCTCTGGAATCAACCTAGTGAATCTTCTCTGAACAGCCTCCAATGCAAGTATACCCTTCCTTAACTACGAAGACCAAAACTGTATGCAGTATTCCAGGTGTGGCCTCACCAATACCCTGTACAGTTGTAACAGGACTTCTCTGCTTTTATACTCTATCCCCCTTGCCAACATTCCATTTGCCTTCCTGATTACTTGCTGTACCTGCATACTAACTTTTTGTGTTTCATGCACAAGGACCCCAGGTCCCTCTGTACTGCAGCACTTTGCTATTTTTCTCCATTTAAATTATAATTTGCTTTTCTATTATTTCTGCCAATGTGGATAACCTCAGATTTGCCCACATTATACTCCATCTGCCAAATTTTTGCCTACTCACTTAGCCTGTATATATACCTGTGCAGATGTTTTGTGCCCTCCTTACAATTTGCTTTCCCATCCATCTTTGTATTATCAGAAAACTTGGCTACGTTACACTCGGTCCCTTCAGCCAAGTCAGTAATATAAATTGTAAATAATTGCGGTCCCAATACCGATCCCTGCAGCACCCCACTAGTCACTGTTTGCCAACTGGAAAATGATCCATTTATCCCGATTCTCTGTTTTTTGTTAGTTAGCCAATCCTATATCCATGCTAATATATTACCCCAACCCCGTGAACTTTTATCTTGTGCAGTAACCTCTTATGTGGCACCTTATCGAATGCCTTCTGGAAATCCAAATACACCACATCCACTGGTTCCCCCTTATCCATCCTGCTCGTTTCATCCTCAAAGAACTCCAGCAAATTTGTCAAACATGATTTCCCTTTCATAAAACCAGGCTGACTCTGCTTGATTGAATCATGCTTTTCCAAATGTCCCACTACTGCTTCCTTAATAATGGACTCCAGCATTTTCCCAATGATAGATGTTAGGCTAACTGCTTTTTGTCTGCCTCCTTTTTTAAATAGGGGCGTTACAATTGTGGTTTTCCAATCCGCTGCGACCTCCCCCAGAATTCAGGGAATTTTGGCAGATTACAACCAATGCATCTACTATCTCTGCTGCCACTTCTCTTAAGACCTTAGGGTGTAAGCCATCAGATCCAGGGGACTTGTCTGCCTTTAGTCCCATTATTTTACCTAGTACTATTTCATTAGTGATAGTGATAGTATAGAAACATAGAAACATAGAAAATAGGTGCAGGAGTAGGCCATTCGGCCCTTCTAGCCTGCACCGCCATTCAATGAGTTCATGGCTGAACATGCAACTTCAGTACCCCATTCCTGGTTTCTCGCCATACCCCTTGATCCCCCTAGTAGTAAGGATTATATCTAACTCCTTTTTGAATATATTTAGTGAATTGTTCCTCCCTCCCTATAGCCCCTTGATTATCCACTATTGGGATGTTTTTAGTTCGGGACCTGGAATATTAGGTCCTTCATTGAAACACCTGTGAACTTTTTGGCGTGGAAGCAAGTCATCCTCGACTCGAGGGACTGCCTATGGTGATGATGAGGGTTTTTAGTGTTTTCTACCATGAAGACCGATACAAAATATTTATTGAATATCTCTGCCATTTCCCTGTTCTACATTATTAATTCCCCAGTCTCATCCTCCAGGGGATCAAATATTCACTTTAGCCACTCTTTTCCTTTTTATGTACCTGTAGACACTATTACTATCTGTTTTTATATTTCGTGCTAGTTTACTTTCATAATCTTGCTTCCCTCTTTTAATCATATTTTTAGTCGTTCTCTGTTGGCTTTTAAAAATGTCCCAATCCTCTGGTCTCCCACTAGTCTTGGCCACAGTGTATGTCTTTGTTTTCAATTTGATACCCTCCCTTATTTCCTTAGTTAGCCACAGATGGTTATCCCTTCTCTTACAGTCTTTCCTTCTCATTGGGATATATTTTTGTTGCGAGTTATGAAATATCTCCTTAAATGTCTGCCACTGCTCATCAACCGTCCCATACTTTAATCTATTTTCCCAGTCTACTTTAGTCAACTCTGCCCTCATACCTTTGTAGTCCCCTTTATTTAAGCTTAGGACCCTGGTTTGAGTATCAACTTTCTCTCCCTCCAACTGCATTTAAAATTCAACCATATTATGGTCACTTATTCCTAGAGGATCTTTTACTACGAGATCATTTATTAATCCTGCCTCATTACACAGTACTAGATCTAAGATCGTTCATCAGAACTGAACAAATTAGCAATATAGCAGGTTGTAAGCAAGTGTGCAGGGGCAGGGAAAGGGGGAGGGAAGGAAAGAACAAAAGGGAAGGTCTGTGATAGGGTGGAAGGCAGGAGAGATGTGGGGCTAGATTTTCCGATCATTTCTCGGCGATTTACTCGACTGTACAGCTGTTTTTCTGCCCGGCGAAAGGTGCCTCTTAAGTTTTTTCACGGTATTGCCCACATCTGAACACACCCGCCAGGACCAAACCGCCCACGTGCAATGCCGAGTACTACCGCCAGGGCATAAGTTTGGCCTCAACCGCCGACGTCCAGATCGCCGAGAGAACCGCCCTGTAAAAACTGCTTAAACAGGACGGTAGGTGAGTACTCTGCAAAGAAAGGTAAGTTAAAGGTTCTTTAGTTATTTATTTTTAATTTTAAAACGCCAATTAGGTATAAAAGTGGCTTGGGAATGCTTTGTACGTTTTTTTTTATTGAAATTTTTTTTTAAGTTTCCCGCCTCCCTAGGTCCAACCGCAGCCTCGGACTAAATTTGAAATACTTAGCGTCCATTCCGGTAACGACCGCCCATGTTGCTAACTTTCCACTTAACCACCGAGAAAACCGTCGACAATTAGTGTGCAACACCCATTTTCTTGCCGGGAGATTAGTTTTAATTACTTTAAACATAAAAATGGAAATTCTCGCCAGCGTTACTCACCAAACATTAGCACTTCTTCTCAGCAGGCAATAGGGCGTTGAAGGGCTCATAGGAAAGTCTAGCCCTAAATGACAAAAGGTATGATTGTACAAAGCAAAAGGAGATGGTAATGGGGAATTAGTGAGTAAGGATAGATGGTACTATTCGGCAGCCCCTCGAGACGAGGATGACACTCTTCACATCAAAAAAAGATGGGCTCACAGGTGTTACAATAAGTTACATCTTAAAGGGTGGAAGATGCCTGTGCGTGTATTTTTTTTAACATGTAGTGACCAGTGATATGTATGGAGAAAGAGTCAGACTGAACACTGTGAGCTCAAAGTGAAGTGTGACCATAGTCTTTTATTGAAGGTCTCCAGAGTGCCTCTCCAACCTGTGAAGCCTCCTTAAATACCTGTGCTCCCAAGAGATTATGGGATCCCTTGGGACTCCAGGGGATGAGCCCTCTTGTGGCTGTACAGAATAAATACAAGTTTACATATATAGCACACACTCCCCCCCCCCCCCCCCAAAGTCAATAGTGTAACTATTTACAATGTGAGTCGATCTGGGCCCTTCTTGCCCTGGTTGATCATCTCAGTGTGAAAGCTGGTATTGTTGAATCATTTGTTGGGCCCTCGCTGGACTGCTGTGCAGCTGGCCTTGCTGGGCTGCCTGGTGTGTTGGGTCCTGCTGGGCTGCTGTGGATGATGGGTTCTGCTTCGTGGTCAACCATGGTGCCGGTTGCCATTGGTGTGTACATTGGGGGATCAAAAAAGGTAGGGTCCAACGTGGGTTGCTCAGAATAGTCCATGAATCTGAGTTTGATTTGGTCTAAGTATTTCCGCTGAATGAGTCCATTTGAAAGTTTGACCCGAAACACCCTGCTCCCCTCTTTGACCACGACAGTGCCAGGAAGCCACTTGGGACCTTGTCCATAATTCAATACAAATACAGGATCATTGATTTCAATCTCATGTGACATATTTTCGCTATCATGGTATGTACTTTGTTGAAGCTGCCTGCTCACTACCTGTTCATGTATATCAGGGTGAACTATTGAGAGCATTGTCTTAAGTGCTCTTTTTATGAGCCGTTCAGCAGGTGGGATTCCAGTGAGTGAGTGGGGTCTTGTGCAGTAGCTAAGCAGGACTCGGGATAGGCGCGTCTGCAGTGAGCCTTCAGTTACCCTCTTCAAGCCTTGCTTAATGGTTTGCACTGTTCTCTCTGCCTGGCCATTGGACGCTAGTTTAAATGGGGCAGATGTGACATGTTGATCCCATTACGGGTCATGAATTCTTTGAACTCAGCACTTGTAAAACATGGCCCGTTGTTGCTCACCAGGACATTGGGTAGGCTGTGTGTGGCAAACATGGCCCGCAGGCTTTCAATAGTGGCAGTGGACATGCTAGCCGCCATTATCTCACATTCAATCCACTTGGAATACGCATCTTCAACCACAAGGAACATTTTACCCAAGAACGGGCCTGCATAGTCGACATGTACCCTAGACCACGGTTTGGAGGGCCAAGACCATAAACTTAGCTGTGCCTCCCTGGGTACATTGCTTAACTGCGAGCATGTATTACATCTGTGAACGCAGGACTCTAAGTCCGCATCGATACGTGGGATCTGGCTATCGCTTTCATCATTACGATGCCTGGGTGGGTACTGTGGAGGTCATTGATGAAGGTGTCACTTCCCTTCTTGGGGACCACTACTCGATTGCCCCACAGAAGGCAGTCTGCCTGTATAGACATTTCATCTTTGCACCACTGGAATGGCTTTATCTCTTCCTGCATTTCCACTGGGACACTGGACCAGCTCCCGTGAAGCACACAGCTTTTGACTAGGAACAATAAGGGGTCCTGGCTCGTCCAGGTTTTGATCTGCCTGGCAGTGACGGGTGATTGCTCACTCTCAAATGCTTCCATAACCATGGCTGAATCTGTGGGCTGCACTATTTCCATCCCCGTGGTGGGCAATGGCAGTCTACTGAGAGCACGGTGCAGTTTTCTGTGGTGGATGGCGTAGTTGTATGTGGACAACGTGAGCGATCTCTGGATGCGGGCCGATGCATTGGTACTTATCCCTTTACTCTTGGGATATGGGTGGCTTATGGTCTGTTTCCAATTCAAATTTTAGCCCAAACAGGTATTGATGCATTTTCTTTACCCCATAGACACTGATGTAAAGTGCAGCTGGGTCGGGAGGCTTCATGAAGGGGCAGGGTGTCAGCATCTGTGCTTCAGTCAAACCAGGATGTCAGTCATTCACAGTGAGGTAGTGGATGACTAGAGCCTTGTTCGCGAGTGAATGGATATTCTGCATTAAATAAGTAGAAGGGTGGTGTCTTCTGCCGGCAAAGTCCAAGCGGGCAGTGGTGGGTGAGTGGGATGGAAAGGGGGCTGGCAAGATTAGTGTCCAGCGTGTTCGCTGGGTGGAAAGATCGGCAAGAGAGGGTGATTGAACAGTTCAGGTTGTTGCTTGTAAAGAAAACTGACCAATCTGATTGTGATGCTGTATTTTTTCATTTTTAAGTGAGACACACCACCCTTTGTGTTATGGCAGAATGTAGGATTGAGATTTGTCTATGGGCCATTCATCACGTGAGAGATAGAAATTCATCGAATAGAAAGATAATATTGTGACAAAATCTGAAATGGATTTTGATACTGTGTAAGCATTGTGGCTTTAAGTAATACAATGGTAAGAGTGCCTTCTGAAAATTACAAGAAACAACATTCTTTTTCATTCTATATATTGTAGGAATACAGCCTAGCTTGATTAGTTCTGAGGAAGCTGTGTGATGAATAGAAATTAAAATGTTGTCATGTTGATGCACATAGACATTGTCACTCACTTCCATTGTATAAAGCCTGGTTTCATTTTCCCCTTGTAAGGCTTTGTTCCTCATAACAAACCGCCTGTTGCTAAAAATTGGGGACTTGGATTCTAGCCTCTCTACAGGAGAAGATTAGATTAAGTCAAAGTATCAAACTTCAGGATTTTTGTTTCTTCAAACTTCCAAGGTTTTTGTTCCTTCTCAGGTTACCTAAGAGACTAAGGTGTCAGCACTAGATGAACTGTTAGAAGATACTCATACTCGGCTGTTCTTTTCAGGATAAATGCAGTCTGTTCAGGTAGTTTGCTAAATGAGCCAGTCCTATGCTCCCTAGATGTTATGTGCAAATTTGCCAATGGTGTTAAATACGGTGCATAATACAGTAATGCATTCATGATAGCTAATAGGAACATAAGAAATAGGAGCAGGAGTAGGCCATTCAGCCCTTTGAGCCTGCCCTCAATAAGATCATGGTTGATCTTCGACCTCAACTCCACCTTCCCGCACTATCACCATATCCCTTGGTCCGTTTAGTATCAAAAAATCTATCGATCACTGTCTTGAATATACTCACCAACTGAGCATCCATTGCCCTCTCGGGTAGAGAATTGAAAGATTCACAACACTTTGAATGAAAAAAATTCTACTCATCTCAGTCCTAAATGGTCAGCCCGTTATTCCGAAACTGTGACCACTAGTTCTAGACTCCCTAGCCAGGGTTTTTAATACAATGCAATGCTCATTTCACCATGTAAATGCCTGTTGCTTAATTATGACGTTGCGTTTCACCAAGCCTCCTTGGGTTCACGAAATGCATCTGTAAAGAATGGCTGTACTGTGTTTTCCATATCAGAACAAAATAAACTAGCATCGTAAGCCGAGGAAAGGCAGCATCATCCTGTTGGATATCAATGAACATGCATTGGAACTGATTGGTTCTAAGGAAGTAATGATAAGCACCTTTGTATTCCTATTGATGCTGAGAGTTCATTAAGTTTGACCTTATTGTGAAAACATTGCAGTGGAAAGAATTTTGGTACCATCCTGACTATGTAAATTAAGGAAAGATTACATCTAATCCTTTCAATCTTTGGTCTAATAACATGGGATTTCCCTCAGACAGACTTGGAGGTCTTGGCACTGCCTGGGACAGACATTCCTGTTGAAGCAAAGCTGGTGTCAGCCAGCATTGTTAACCTTCAGGCTGTATTTCCTTAACGATAATAAAACAGAGTGTAAGTATTTCCCTAAAGGACATTTGGAGATAATGCAAGAAAAGAACAATTTACATTTATATAGTGTCTTTAACGTAACAAGCATCCCAATGCACTTCACAAATATGGACGTTACAAATTAGGAGAGGTGACTGAAAACCTGGTCAAAGACCTGATTTTGAGGATAACTATCGATTGTTTCCCTGTAACACACTTGATAGTGATAAAATATGTGCTCCTAACAGAATGGGACATCAATCTGCAATAGAATCAGACTCAAAGGTGATAGAATTGTGTACTTAGCACATCACTTGAGAGCAGTAAGGCTCACTCTGGAACATTTCCTGACCATAATTCAGGATAAGTCAGGATGTGGTTAAACAACAGTGGGTTGGCCCACTACACCAAGTCGGGGAGGTGGGGGTGGGAAAGAAAATCTTTGACAGATTGCAACCCAGCTGGTGTTGGGGTCAGAAGATTATTCTCTTGCCTCAGCATTTAGCTGGGGTGAACAACATAGTGAAGGGTGTTTTGACATTACCATTGAGTGGAAAATCCATTTGAGCGCATTTCGGGAGTTGGCAGCTCCTGGAGATAAACCAGTTTCCCGTTCCGGTCAACCATTAGATCCGATGGTTCTGTTCAAGGATAGATTTCTGTTCAAGCTTCTCCCATTTCTTCTGATCGCATGTTCAAACAATTTGAGGAGACAGGTCATCAGTATCAGGATCCAGGCTTTGATAACCCTTGTACATTGTTTTTCCCTATCAGATACTCTGGAATCTGTGGCACTTTATTCTGATGTATGTGAATTTCAGTGCCACTGGCCCTCCGCTAGAATCTGCTTTGTGATTGAATATTGTCAGAGTCTGCTACCTACTGCAGGCCCACAGACTGTGCAGTGTTTCACATGTACTGGGCTAGGTTCCGTACTTGTTCCTTTATCAGCATTCACAATGATGGATTAGTCTTTGCCGTGGATGTTTCTGCTGCTATAGGTTGCATGTTTGAAACTTTTCAGGTCCAGAGGGTTAGGAAAGGCTGCTGTGTGATTAGTGGGTCTAATCGTGGTCTCGACCCAATGGGCTGGATTTCCGTTTTGACTCTGTCTCTGTTACTGCCCCAAAGGGACAGTAATGGGAAATGGTTACCGCTCGGGCAGTCAGCTTCCAGCACCCCGCCGGTACATTTGGTGCCGGATTTGTGGCAGCGCTGAGCAGTACCGCCCGGGAACGCCGCGCCAGTGTGCGGGAACGCCGTGCCGGTGTGCAACACCCCCGGTTTCCACAGCGTTGTGAAATTTGTTTGGAGCGGCACCCATAGCGCCCTGTAGTGGGACCGCCTGGGAAAGCGGGTAGTCCGAGCTGTTCCGGCAGCTGTGAGGGAAGGAATGAATACATCAGGGAAGTTTGATTGTTTTTTTGTTGTTTTCTTTTTGCGATTTATTTTTATTTGGGGTCAGTAATAGATTGAGAATGTTTTCTGTGTTTTTTGTCCCGCTTTTCTTTTTTGCAGGGAGCTTTGGGCGCTCTGAAGCCGGCTCTTTAGCAACCGATTTTCAGTTGCTCACCCGGCCTAGCGCCCTAAGACAAGTGTGTAACGCCTCCCTTCGTGCTCCGCTCCACACTCAGGGCCCAGCTGCTGAATTTTGTGCATGCCGACGCAAACCATTTCCCAGCGCAAAATGTACCTCCCCGCCGCCATTAGCTCCCTAAGAAGCCTCCAACCGAAAATCCAGCCCAATTGGTCTAAATTCACTGATGGAAGAGCAGTCTTTTTCAATCTTTCTGGTCGGGAAAACTCAAACAGTTGATGACAACAGCATAAAAAACGTAAGTGCACAAAATAAAACAGTCTGGGACTTTGAAGGTCACAGGACAGATCATGCCGCGTGTTGGACATCTATGTGCTGGTTAATCTTCTGTGATGTCTGGAGGATGCATTTGAAAAAATGGAGGAAACCCTACAAGATGTAAGGCTGCTTTTGTGTTCAAAGAAAGAAGTGATTCAGTGATAGACTTATAGTCACGTTGTTTTGTTTTATTCAGAGACTCATTTAGCGCATTATTCCCAAATACTGGTGAGAATACTGGAATTTTGAAATCTAGTTTTTATCACTAGAGGATCAATTTAGACGTACTTCTGTTCCAGATCTGCTTTATGTTAGATTTGCTGTGGTTTGTCCTATTGATATGAACGGCAACACAAATATTGATCAAATAGATTCCCCCTCCCTCCACCCCCAGTATAAGCAGTTTTAAACTCTAATTGCATCTTATAAGTAATTCACTTTCTCTTGTCCCCTTTCTCCTCTTCCTCTGTATATGTTAACTCCAAGAGCACTGGCTATTCTCTGCTTTTGAATGAGGTGATAAACCATCCGCTCTCTCAGGTAGCCGAAAAAGATCCCATGGCACTATTCCGAAGAAGAGCAGAGGAGTTATCCCCGGTGTCCTGGCTGATATTTATCCATTCCCTGTAGGAAGGGGGAAAGAGGACAGTAGGAGTATGTTTGAGATTGTGTGTATGTACTAGACCTATACA